>NW_017732576.1:75724-136225 GCF_001890085.2 Hipposideros armiger | reverse complement strand
CTCTTGAGCGAGCTCTTAACCAACTGAGCCACTCAGCCGGCCCTCAATCCCTGTTCTTCATCATCCATTTTTGTAGAATGTTATATGAGTTTATCACTAAGAGACAAGAAAGTAACACAGTGATATGCTTTTCTCCATGTACTTAAACTGAATAACAGATGTGCAGTAATCAATCACATTGAATGACTTTGAAAGCAATAATGTGATTGGTCACTAATCAAGATATACATCTTTTACTTATATGATGATTTGTGGACTTAAGCGATAGCAGCAAAGTTTATACTTCATGCAATTACTCACAGTTAATATGCTTTGTAACTGAAATTTGAACCATGTTGTGAGCAATTAGTATTATTTAACTAACCAGGGTAATTGAAACTCATATATATCAGAATCATATAAAAAAAGACCTACCTGTATTCGATATTCAGTAAAAGTATTATTCAAGTTCCAAGGCAAAATGCTTTTTCAGATCAACAAAAGCTGGAGAAAGTTGTAACCACCATATCTGAACTATATAGAAATGTGGAGTGACTCTTCAGGCTGAAGGAGAATGATAGCAGCCTGAGCTCTGAGGGAAGCATGCATCTATAGGAAAGAAAGAATAACACTGCAAGGAAGACCTACCTGAGTAACTTTAAAGAGCATATACAATATTCTTCTTTTCATTTGTCTAAAAGTTAGTTGACAGATTAAATGCAAAAAAATCTATTGTGAGATTTATAATATTGGTAGATGTAAAATATATGAAAACAGTATTTCCAAGAATGCGATAGTATAAAGGGAGTTGAAGTATGCAATGTTCTTATATTTTACATGAAGCATGACATATGATCTATACATAGATGCTGATAAGAGACAAAGTATTGTAACACCTACATTAATAATTTTTAAAAAATATATGTAGTTAAAAACACCAACAGATGAATTAAAATAGAATACTAAAAAAATTTTTATTAATCAAAAGTAAGCAGGAAAAGAGAAGAGGTGCAAATGAGAAAAATTAAAGAATGAAAGTTCCAAAACCAATTACATCAGTAATTCCATTAAATGTAAATTGACTAAATGCAAGTATTCCCATTAATAGTAGATACCACAGTAGATAAAACATGTAGTCCCAACTACATACTCATACTGCCTGAAAGAGATTAATTTGAAATATAAAGACATAGTTAACTTTGATAAAAGGATGAAAAAAGTAAACATAAGTAAACATAAGAAGCTGTTTTTTCTGTATTAACATCAACATGGATATTAAGATAATGAGTCTGAGGAGAAAGAAAGGACAATTCATAGTAAATAAAGGTCCATTCATCAGGAATACATAATGATCATAAATGTGTGTGTGTGTGAGTGTGTGTGTGTCTGTGTGTTTGTGCCTAATTAAAGAGCATCAAAACAATTTTAAAAACTGAAAAATAAAGGGAGAAATGGGCAAATCCATTACTATAGTTGGAGGTTTTAACACTTACTATACTTGTGACCTTAATGATGTTACTTCATCACTTAAAACTAGTCTCCTGGTCTATTAAACAAGCATAATTTATATATTAAATTTGGTACTATATGCAATGTGTTTAGTTAAGGGCTGTAGTGCACATAAAGAATATTTCTGTAAAGAGTAGAAGCTAATGTTTTAATTTTATAATATTACAACATATAAAGAAGAAAAGTGCATTCTAAAACCTTGGCATTAGCTGTAATGCCCTCTAATTTCAAATATAACTTTCTTGAGCATTGCCATATTTTCTGATTTCTTTCGATTGCAAAAATTTTCTATGTTTTTCAATACGCCATCTACCTTAATACTTTGCTGTTTAGATTCTGGCCCTTCCATTCTACAAAAATTGATCTCTCGAAGGTTGTGTCATCCTCTTCTAGACAAACAAGATTGCCACTTCTTAGCCCTCATGTTCTTTGATGTGCTGTTCACAGCTGTAGAACCTGAACAGTGTTTCCTGTTCATTCTGGTTCCATATCATGCAACTCTTTGAACTGCTCTCATGGGTTTTATTCATTACTCTCGCTACCATTTTCTTGTTCCTTTTTCTTCTCACCTTGAGATGATATTTTTCATGGGACTGATGATTTTTATGTACTCTTTTTAAAGATATATACTTGTGGGACTTGTTTCTCATTCTAAGTGATGCCTCATCATTGATGATTATAAGCCATATTTTCATCCCCCAAATGACAATTTGTTCATTCACCTTAAATTTAAAATAATGAGATATTGCTCCTATGATTCACTATGTAAGAAATTGTCAGGGGCCGGCCGAATGGCTCAATTGGTTAAGAGCTCGCTCAAGAGTTTGAGCTCTGAGCAACAGCGGTTCAAGGCCAGCCCGAGCTGAGCAGCCGCTAAGCTGCCAATAGGTAGCAGGATGGCTCAGCTAAAAAAAAACAAACAAAAACAAAAAAAACAAAAAAAAAATTGTCTTTCCCTTTGGTCATATTAGCAAATTTGAATGTCCTGTTAATTTTTCTTTTACAATTTATCTGGAATGTGTCAGCAGTGACTCCTTATTGCCACCCTCATCACCATGATTTTATAGTATGAGGGTAGCTCCTTTACTAGACTCTAGTTCGTTCTCCTCCTTTTCTTTCCAACTCATCCTGAAACCATGTCAGGCTTCCTTAAGCAATAATATCTACCTGATAGTACTAGCCTCCCTTACAGACGCCAATGGCTGCATAGTAAATGTTTATCCAAATTACTCTCTGATGTTCTCATAATCTGACACTCATCATTAATCCAACCAGTTTTATCTGTCTCTTTTCAAATATATGTTCCCATTATATTCCTGGTAAGTCATGCATCTTGTTGCTCCTTCTTGTAAGCCATCCTGTCTATGATCCATTATCCTGGATTATAATACATTCCTTACCACCGTGCAGAAAACTTGTTTACCTTCTCATCTTCAGCTTAATGTTCCCTCTTTTATGAAATTTTTGCTTATTTTACTGCTCTTAATTTCTCTGCCTTTATGTGCTGTGCCAGTTGCTCAACTATTGTTTCTCAGATTACAATTTACTCTCCAGTGCTTGGCAAGGAGTTTGAAAATGATACTTTAGCTTGTTGGTTGGGTCCTTATTAGCTTCTACCATTGGAGGGATTGGAGGAGACTAGAGAATCAGAGGAGGGAGAAGGGTGAGGTTCTTCTTGTTTTGCTTCCAGTTTCAGGCTTGCTTTTTGTTACTGTCAGCATCACAACAGTGCACCTTCACTTTGGAGGTGACAATTCATGTCATAATACCAGTTGATCTCAGTGTCCAGTTTTTCCAACACTTCCAGAACCAGCCTTATCATGATCCCTTGGAGATACCAGAACCATTCACCTGGCAGCCCTCCTTCAAGGCCTGAGTCCCTGCTCCATGAGGTCCTTCCTCTGAGGTCCCGAGATGTCTATAGGGGGCATGGAGTGAGTGCCCCCTTCCTTATAAATCAGAGTTCCAACTCTACAGAGACCTTCCTCTGAGCTTTTAAACTTAAATAATTTCAACCACTTTTCTGTTAGCTCAGTCTAATAAGTTTTCTCTGCTTCCTGTGTTAACTACCACTGTGATCATTTAATGTTCCTCTGTTTGCCATAACAGTTCTCCAACAATATTAACAATTGTTTTTACTAAAATATCCCTGTTAAAATAACTGGAGTGGTAATAACTGGAGATGCTTTCTTGACACTGTTTAGTAGGTTTCTCTTCTAAGCCATCTCTCCTTCTTGTGTGCTTCATTATGACGTCTGTCAATTTATTTATTTTGTGTTTGTTTAATTCCAAAATAGAGGAAGTTTCTTGAAGGTAGGATGCACTACTTTTTACACTCTCTGAACCCAGCACACCACCTGATGCACCATATATATATTTGTTAAATGAACAGAAGAATGAAGGACAGCATTAAATTTTCCCAGATCTCTATTTCTGTCATGTGGTGATGAAGCATCCTGGAAGCCTGGCTTTGTAAACTGCCTGTCAGAGCAGAGCAGGAAGCTGTCTAGCTGGAGGCTGTGAGGAACACCAGCCTCCCAATCAATGACTCATCACTTACTCAGGTTTTCATCACTGTCTAGAAAAGGACAGAATGTCATTTTTCTCTCCTCTCTGAGAATGTGTGCTATAGCCTTCCTTCTGAGGAAGAGACCTTACATCATAATTTCTATCAAATTAGACATGTTTCTAAATGCTTTCCTATGACTAAAAAAATATAAAGATAAAAAGTGTTATATTGGTATTTAAATGATATAAATTAAACTCAATTGGTATTCCTTAATAAACATTAATCACATAATAAGATCAATGATACTATGCATCATTGTAATGAATATTTTCTATAATTGTCATTTTCCTTTCTTGTGATTGATTGTTGAATAGAATACAACCCTATCCACTTTAGTAGCCTTATCTAAGAAAATTTATTCTACATTTATTTTAAACATATTACTAGTTATCTTTTAAAATCTTGTTCTCTAAAAAATATAAAAACCTATTATTTTCATATTTATCTAACATTTGTTTGAAATTGCTTTCAAATTATAACAACATATTTGTTATATATTTGTTATATATTTTCACCACATGGTCTGCCTGAATAAAATATTTATGTACAACTTTCACCAAATGAATCTCAGATTAATAGTAGAGAACCTAGATGATAAAAAATAAAAGCATTATTTCAAAAAATATATTTAATATATGTACAAATTGTGTGAACAGAATGAGTTCATACTTCTGTAGTTACAGTAACCCAAAGAAGACACCAACAGATATATATAGGGCACTTACCACAATTATTTTATTTATATTATGTCACTACTTTTTCTATGTGTAGTTTTTTTAAAATATGTCTCCCCTATCTTCTTTTTCATGATCCCTGAGGTGAATAATTAACCTAAAATTATTTGTCAATCTCTTGTTTAATTCAGTCTTACAGAGAGAAAGATGGTACCTTTTTAGTATGTAAAAAATTAATTTTGTTTACACATTGTCAATTCTAAAAAGTTTTTCTCAGATAACACACAAAACTTAGTGTACACTCTCTTCATTCAACAATGAAATGATTCATCTTTTCCCCCTTCACAAGGGATGCTAGCTTTTGTAATTCATCCTGTTTTATTTTTATGGGTACAACACCGTCTTCCTAAGGAAGAAGGTCTCAATCAATGTTATGAGTCCAAAGCATTCAGATGTCATTCCTCTGGAAGTAATTGAATACAGTTATATTTAATCTGTCCTCTTTTCCCACTATTGTGATCTCCTTCTTCCAACAAGTAAGCTTCACACAGTAGGATTCAGCAAGGTTAATAATTAAATATCTTGAATTCTTCTATTTGTCCACTGGATCATGAATTGACTAAACAATAAGGCACAAAACACATGTTAAGAGTCTAGAGAGGTGCAGAGTATGAACAGGAAAGACACAAATTACAAAACCTCTGCAAATCAATGGGACTGTTTTTAAAAATCAGTGCTAGGCAGCATGGTGGCTAGGAAAATGACCCTCTTCTCCCGGGGTTGAGAGGTGTAGTTTAATGAGTACAACTGTTATAGCCAGCAATCAGTCTGCTATGAAATGCCTTCAGCAGAAAATGAAATTGTTAACAAGCTCCATCCTGATCAAAAAGCCACATATGCTGTTAACGAGCAGCCTGTATCTATTTTGTTCTTACTGCCTTTATAAATTCAAGAGCAGCACAGGTTGAATGACATAAAATAAGAAGAAAATATTGCCTCTACTTGGAGTAAGGGAGAAAAGTCAGTTGATTGTAGATACGTTGCTAAATTGTTCTAATATTTGTTTAAACTTGTGTTTTCTGATATGTTCAGTTCATGAGAAAATATTTTGAAAATTTAAAAGTAAATGCATATCTGAACCTAAGAATTAAGTGTTTATGATATCTTTCTGTACCAATCATTTCTTTTGTTAAATTATTTATTGGGGTGACAATGGTTAGTAAAATTACATAGGTTTCAAGTGCAAATTCTGTAATACATCATCTATATATCAGGTTGTGTTCACCACCCAGAGTCAGTTCTTTCATCACCATATATTTGATCCCCTTTACCCTCATCTACTACCTCCCACCCCCTTACTCTCTCTGGTAACCACTAAACTATTGTCTGTGTCTATGAGTTTTTGTTTCTTTCTTTGTTTGTCTTGTTCCTTTGTTGCGTTCAGTTTTATATAGAAAATATCAACAACCATATGACTTCAATGGTATGTGGGATATACACATCATTTCTAAACCAGATCTCTCTTCTTTGCAAGCAAAGACAGCCCAAATCACAAACGGAAAAGTAAGAAATATACCTCTTCTATGTACTTTTCTTCCTTCAAGTTTTCCTTTATGTTACAGATATCAGTTTTGTCCCCCTAACCTGATAGAATGAACTGTAAAAGGGAAAGTAAATTCATTCACATTGTAATACCAACAGGCAGTAATGCATGGTAATGCCATGATCTTTATTTTTCTTAGTTTTGCATGGATTGTTCCATTTTTTTCTAAAATGTTCACCCTTGTCTTATGTATTTGGAAAAAACAAACTCATCATTCATGTCTCAGCTCAAAGTTTCAGACTTCTGTGAGGCACCTGTCTGAGGTCCATGTACAGAGAGGGGCTTGCATAAATGTTTAACACCTTCAGAATACTCTGCTTCCCTTTTAACAGTTATTACCTTTAGATTTTGGGTTGTTCTTTTAGTAATTCTTTTGTCTTTGTATCCATTGGAATGACATAGTGCCTGGTGCACAGTAAGCACTTACTAAAATCCACTCAATGGTCGCATATATTGATTATTGATTAACAATATTTTGTCTAAAATTACTTCATCATTTTCAGTTTCACAAGGAACAGAGATTTTAAAATTTCAGCCACCAAAACACTTGATTGGGAAAATATATTTGAGTACACAAGAATTCTTCAAAACATCTCTGAAATTTAAGCTTGCACAAGTGCTTATTCTTGTTTGAGGCATCCTATCCTGCAAACCCTAAGTTGTAACATCATGTCATTGCCATGCTATTGCTATTGCCCTTAGTTACCTTTCTCCAGGACACATAGTTCTAGTGCTTGTGATGAACTCAGTAACCCTCTGACATTCCAGATCCTGGTTTTCTTATTGTCCCCATTTCATGCTTGGGCTTCTGCTATTTACAAACTATCATTGCCTATGCCAGCATCTTATAAGTAAGGACAGTCTTTCATTATACTACTTGTTCTCTCCCTAGAGCTATACTTATGAATTTTTGAACACTGATTTGATTTTTACTGTTCATGGACAGTGTTCTGTCTTCCCTGTTATGTTACTTCTATCTGGGGAAATGTTCTGCTTCTAGTAATCACAATATTTAGCTTTTGAAATTATGAAGATTGACATTTGCAAATTGTCATGAGGATTGGGCCTTGCTCAGCATAAATTTCTGCAGTCAGTTTGTGTGTTTATTATCCCCCACCTGGAATGGGCAAGTCTAATGACAAGTCCTGGAACTCTACTCTCATCCAGGCTCTGTGACAGGCCTTGGCCACTTTAATCAGAAGAAGCTAAGAATAATTAGGGTGAAAAACATGGTAGCAAAAGAGGGGAAAAATTCTGTTAGGAAGCAAATCGAAGTGTTCCTTCCTTAGATGATAAACCCTATAAAAACAGGGAACATTATTTGTCTTTGTAGCTCCTATTCTAATAAATATCTAATGGTGTTGGCATATTTAAATGAAACGAAAATGTTGACTCTACATTGAAATAATCTATAACTCAGTATTTTTTAATCTTCTGTTGTTTCAGAATTTTTAGTATTCTTATATTTGATATTAATCTTCAATATACACCAGAATCTAATTTTAAACAAGTGTAGGTTGTTTACTAAGCACATGCAACAAACATTATAGTGAAAAATTTAATACCCTATCTATGAAAATTTACTAATATCATGATAATCATCATTTTGTAATAATTGTCATTTTCTTTTCATCAATTCAGATATCATTCCAGGTACCCAAAAAGATACCCAAAAAGATATCATCACAGATACCCAAAAGCTTCAGAATCCATGGGAAGAAAAAAATCATGCTTTCATTATAAGTAACAGTTAATTAATTTAAGTATTTTCTTTGAATTTTTTATGATTATAGGAAACAAAGTATAGGGTATTGATAATAACTGTGATTTGGTCACCAAAGATATTCTACATTAGAGTTGTTACTTTGTTTTATAATCCTATGAATTATGTATGTATTTAAAAGTATTATCCTGGTAAATGGATCCATGGGCTTCCAAACTCATCCAAAGGAATACATGGAAAAAAAGTTTAAGAACATATGCTCTAATGCTTTTGTTTTTAGTGTGTTTACCTAGTAAATAATCCCTGTATATTAAAACTTCTCACAGATACCTTAAAAGTTTCCTTGTAGAAAACTCTCAAGAACTACACAAGTACAGTTTGATACTGGTTTCTTTATGCTTTCTGGATGTTTTAGTGAAGCAAAATATATTGTGAGGTTATAAACAGAATGAGATTTTATGAGATTATATTCACTATATTGAAATCAAACATTTACATGGGATAAAAGGCATCTAATTATTTAAATCACAGGTCTCTAACACTACGAAGTGTTAATCAAAACAGCATGGTACACCTGAAAATAAAAAAAAAAACAACCAAAAAAACAGCATGGTATTGGCAGAAAAACAGACACACCAATGCAACAGATGTGAGAATCCAGAAATAAATCATATATATATAAAAAATAAAAAAATAACTTTTGGACAAAGGAGCCAAAAGCATATGAGTACAATGAAGAAAAGTAAGCCTGTTCAATATACCATGCTGGGCAAATTAGAAAGCCACTTGCAAAAGAATGAAACTAAACTGCTAACTGTCACTATATACCAAAATTAACTCAAAATACAGAATTTTATAAATATTAGTCTATTTGAGGTCATAATAATATGTGACATGTTCCATGTTAGATTGAGGAACTGGGCTAAGCTAAAAATTAAAATCAGCTTTCATTTTGTAGAACTTCCTTTGGTCAACTCTAAGCTGTAACATGTAGATTTTAACCACATTAATTTGTCCATATTTTAAAAAGATATTTTTGCTCATATCTATACTTAAAAATGTAAAAAGCAATACAAAAATATTTTTATTAAACAGCCACAATTTTTCTTCATCTTTTATCCAATTGGATATAATTATAATTTTTCAGTTATTTTTGGTTGTCTAGCAGCTATTTTCATTCCACTATCAGTTGTGGACTCAAAAAGCCCTGGAAACCCTTAGTTCAGTTAAATATATATTTTTATTTAAGTATAGCTGGTATAAAATCATACATAGGTTATATTAGTTTCATGTGTATAATATAGTGATTCAACATTTTTACACTTTAAGTGATCACCCACTAGTTCTAGTAATCATCTGTTATCATGCAAACATATTGTATGTTATCGACTATATATCCCTTCCCCTTTTCACCCACTTCCCTACTCCATCCCTTTTGTTAACCATCCCTTTGGTCTCTGTTGCTGTGAGTGTGTTTTTGTTTTGCTTTGGTTTGTTTTTAGAGTCCACATTAAGTGAAACTATGTGGTATTTGTCTTTATCTGCCTGATTTATTTTATTAGCATAATACCTTCTAGATCCATTCATGTTGTTGTAAATGGCAAGATTTCATTCTTTTTCATTGCTGAATAATATTCCAGTGTGTGTGTGTGTGTGTGTGTGTGTGTGTGTGTGTATGTCTTGTTTATGCATTCATCTATTGATGTACACTTGCTTTGCTTCCACATCTTGGCTATTGTAAATAAGGCTGCAGTGAACATACTGCACATATCTTTTCTAATTAATCTTTTTATCTTCAATGGATAAATACCCAGGAGTGGAATTCTGGGTTGTATGTTATACTCATTTTTAGTTTTTTGAGGAACCTCCATATTTTTTTTCCATAGTGGCTGCAATAATTTACAATCCCACTAACAGCGTACAAGAGTTCTCTTTTCTCACTAATACATGTTATATGTTGACTTTTTGATAATAGCCATTCTGATTGGTGTGAGGTGGTATCTCATTGTGGTTTTGATTAGCATTTCTTTGATGATTAGTGATTTTGAGCATCTTTTCATATGTCTGTTGGCCATCTGTATGTCTTCTTTGGAGAAATAGCTCTTCATGTCCTTTTCCCATGTTTTGATTGCATTATTTATTTATTTTTTTGTTATTGAGTTGTAAGAGTTTCTTGTATATTTTGTATATCAATACTTTATCTAATATATTATGCCAAGAAATTGAAGAATCTAGAAGAAATTGATAATATTTTAGAAACATACAAGATTTGAAGACTAAACCAGGAAGAAACAGAGAATTAACTAACAATTAAATTGAAGCAATAATAAAAAATTTCCCAACAAACAAATCCCAGGACCAAACAGCTTCACAGGTAAATTCTACTAAACATTTAAAAAAGAATTAGTACCTATCCTTCTAAAACAATTCCAAAAAATTGAAGAGGGAGGAATACTTCCAAACTCATCCTACAAGGCCACCATTACCCTGACACCAAAACCAGACAAAAGACACTATAAAGACAGAGAATTATAGGCCAACATACTTGATAAACATAGATGCCAAAATTCTCAACAAAATACTAGTAAACTGACTTCAATAGTACATTAAAAGGATTACATGATCAAGTGGGACTTATACCAGGAATGCAAGGGTGGTTGGTTCAACATCTGTCAAATAATTAATGTGATTCATCACATCAACAAAACAAAGGATAAAAATAGAATGATTATCTCAATAGATACAGAAAAAACAATGGACAAAATTCAACATCCTTTTATGATAAAAACTCTCAACAAAGCGTGTATAGAAGGATCTTACCTAGACTTGATAAAGGCTATATATGACAAGCCCACAGCTGACATCATACCCAGTGGTGAAAAACTGAAAACTTTTGCTCTAAGTTCAGGAACAAGAAAAAGATGATCATTCTCACCATTATTATTAAACATAGTGCTGGAAGTCTTAGCCACAGCAATCAGACAATAAAAAAAAAGGCATCCAAATAGGAAAGGAAGAAGTAAAACTGTCACTATTTGCAGATGACATGATACTATATATAAAAAACCCTAAAGAATCCACAAAAACATAACAGAATTAATAAAAGAATTCAGTAAAGTAGCAGGAAAAAATTAATGTACAGAAACCCGTTGGTTTCCTACACACTAATAATGAACAATCAGAAGGAGAAATGGAGAAAAAAAACCCATTCACAATTGCACCCAAAAAAATAAAATAAGAATAAACTTATCCAAAGAGTTGAAAGACCTGTACTCTGAAAATTATAAAACATTGAAGGAAGAAATTGAAGAGCATATAAAGAAACTGAAGGGTATACCATGCTTATGAATTGGAAGGATTGATATTGTTAAATTGACAATACTACTCAAAGCAATTTACAGATTCAGTGTAATTCCTATCAAAATACCAATGCCATTCTTTTCAGAATTAGAACAAATAATCCTAAAATTGATACAGAACCACAAAAGACTCTGAAGAGCTGCAGCAATCTTAAGAAAGAAGAACAAAGTTGGAGGTATAGTCTCAATCTATGCTATGAAGCTATAATAATCAAAACAATATAGTACTGGCACAAAATCATATATAGATCAATAGAACAGAATAGAGAGCCCAGAAATAAACCCGTGCTCATATGGTCAACTAATCTATGACAAAGGAGGTAAAAATATATACTAGAGAAATGACAGTCTCCTCAACAAGTGGTTATGGAAAATCTAATCAGATACATGCAAAAAAAAAGAAATTGGCCCACTCTCTTACACCATTTACAAAAATAAACTCAAAATGGGTAAAGACTTAAATGTAAGACCTGAAACCATAACATTTCTAGAAGAAAACATAGGGAATAAATTATTTGACCTCAGTCTAAGTAATATTTTTTTGGGTATGTCTCCTCAAGCAAGGGAAACAAAAGCAAAAATAAACACATGGGACTGTATCGAACTAAAAACTCCTGCATAGAGAAGGAAACCTTCAACAAAACAGAAAGGCAACCTACTGAATGAGAGAATATATTTTCAAATGGTATATCTGATAAAGGCTTGATACAAGGATCCAGTTAAGTATTTGAATAACTCTGTTCATGACTTTGAAGTCAGATTTCACTGGGAATGATCTACTCATAAGTCTTTCTTGCATTACCAATAGTAAAGAAGTAGTGTAGTACTTTATTGAAATTATTATTATTTTACTACTTTCCCCCCTCCCCATCCTGTAGCTTTTAGCAGAGGGCTTCAGGCTAGCATGAGACAAAAAGAAAAACCACTTTTTGATAATACTAAGTGGTTCTAAATAATTTATTTCAGCAGTCAATAATATAAGAATGGAGGCAAATGGAATCTTCTTTTTGATATATGACATACATGGAAGGTTATCCTTAGGCTAAAAACACATTATGGGTAGTAGGACACTGAAGAAAAACTCCAGGATCTTTCACTCATTCACAAAATATGTGGTAACAGTCAAAGATAATGAGGATAGCTTAATCTAGGATTAAAATCTCATTAAATTATTAATCTACTGAAAATTTGAATGTTACTCTGTCCATTAATATGAGTAGGCTTATATCTATAATAAAACAGGTGGACAGAAATATTTTCCTGAAGTAATTTACATCAATAATATTTTACCTTTACACAACTCATCTAGGAGAGGTTTGGCAACTATTATTTTTTTTTAAAGATTTAATTGGGGAATTGGGAGAGGGGAACAGCATTGAAAATCGGGAAAGGGGAACAGACAAGTTGCTGTCCTTTTGTTCTTCAGTCTAGTTGTGGAGGACGTCGCTTCACTGGTCCATGTTGGTATTATTAGCCATTGGACGGCTGCTCACAGTGGCTCATGGCAGCTCACGAAAGCTCACTCCCACTGCTGGTCAGCCCCACTGCAACCTACGCCATCGCCGGCAACTCACGGCAGTCCAGCTCCAGGTCGAGCTGCTGTTCACCATCTTAGCTGTAGAGGGCGCAGCGTCACTGGCCCTCATGTGGGATTCGAACCAGGGTCCTGCTACTCAGAACTAGCGTCCCAAGGCAACTCTTAACCAATGCGCCACTCAGCCGGCCCATGTCATCTATTTTTTAATTGGCAGCTGTTTCCTTCTTGTGAGCTTCATAAATAGGATAACTTTTACAAAGGTGTTATCTAATTAATATATGAAGAAAATACATGCATACTTATTTCTATTAATTCCCCTTTACTAAGGGAAGTAATAAACGTTGGAGCTAGTTAGCGGCCATCTAGGAAATACTAAACATGGTTTTCATGAAAAAGCCAAACCAATAGTTGTATTCTGAACTTGGGTCTAAATCTGAGAAAGGCAGTAAGTGATGGAAGAAGAACTGACTTTGGGTGGTGAACACACAATGTGCTATATAGATGATTTATTACAGAATTGTACACCTGAAACCTATGGAACTTTACTAACAATTGTCACCCCAATAAACTTCAATTAAAAAAAAAAGGAAGCATCAAATAGAGTTGTGAGAAGACATTGTCCATTACATAAATATATACACATAATTTATAGGTGTATGTGTCTTGAGAAACGATTACAAATTAGATTTAGAAGGGCAATAATTAAAATATAAACAAAATTAAGTTAAAATAATTATTAGAAAATCTAACTTTTAAGAATAACTTTTTGTGAAAAAAATATTCAGGATGATGCCCATGTACAAAAATTTAGCCAGCTCTTAGCAAGTACTATTGTATATGAGCAAATATAAATGTAAACAACGACCTTTTATTGCTTCTTCTGAAGAACAGACTAGATATTCAAAGATAATTTTTCTTGAGTATTGTGTTTTTCATTCTTATAATTTATTATTTCTTTAATAATGTTAATAGATTTTAATGTAAATATGTGCTGATAGATTCAGATAACAGTATGTTAACTTCATCAGTATGTTATATTAAATAATCCCTTGTGCTTTCTTCTTAATAGGAATGTTACAAAAGAGTACGAGAGGATTATCCAGACAGGACTGTTGGGAGCCCTGCAGGCTGGCTTTAGTGATGCATTGTTTTGCATCTTGTTTTGCTCCTTTTTGCACCTGTAGGATGTTTTACTTAACACTAAGGTACCAGGCGAGTATGGCCAGTTCCTAAAGAGACACAGAAGATTTGTAGCTATTTGGGTTAATGGAAGGAAGTGTTCTGGGAGGCTTACCCCCTAGGGTCCCCCTGACCTTTAAAGTATCTAGTAGATAGTTAATGATCTACTTTTGAAGGAGGCAATGCATGTTTATCCCTTCTGTTTTGCACGTACCCTGGATGGATATAAGGATGTTGGAAAATAAACTTGGGGCTTCAGTATTTACTGGAGTCCTCCTGGTAACTCTCTCTCTTCTGTCTCTTTTCTTAATCCTAACGCCCCCTCTCAGGACTGTTCGAGATATCGGCTGGCTCCGATACAGGAGAGATAAATAAAAGTAGCTTTGGTCAGTTTTAAGTTTTCTTATAAATTATAATCTTCATAGAAATTGCATAGGTAACCAAAGTCTTCAGGTACCCTCAAATGACTCATTTATTATCTTTACTCAGCCTTAATCTGAAATCCTAAAAGCACTTAGGGATTATAATTAAGGAGCAACACAATTGCAGGAAAAGTTTGTCTGAGAGATGACAGTTTATATGAATTAACTAAGTGTACCTGCAAAATTGCCTCAGGCTTACAAGGGATAAGTCCTTTAAAAAGTCATTTTAGTTACAAATGTTTGCATTTTCATCACCACACATAAAATTCAATATTACATTTCCATTGTATTGGGTTGTTGGAAAAGTCATGATGCGTTTTTGCAACAAAACAGAAAAAATACGACATGGCTTTTCCAACAACCCAATATTTTACACAGTGAAGAGATCAGAGATACAATACGTAGCTGTTTTTAGCCAAGTTATCAAACCATTTTAATTTGTCCAAGAACTTACTTCATTAGAGGTACGACCTGAACATTCGATTCTTTAAATTTCTCTGTGCTTATGTGCCTACTTAAAAGGTTTCAGAAATTTCTATTGTAATTTTATGACTATTAGACTAACAGTCATTTGCATTAGTTTGCTTTCACCTAAAAATCAGCTATCACTATTTTAAGTTTACATTTCCTGAGGTGGTAGCCACAGTACATTAATCATTGGAAATTCAAGCATTTCCTTCTCTTAGAATTCTCCAGAATTTTCACCTGAGATTTAAGTAAGTGTTTAATAGTATCTATAATCCTATCAGGAAAAAACCTCCACATATTTGGGATATTTTATCTAATTTATTAATTACTCCTTGAAGTAGGAAACTTATGACAGCATGTTTTCTTAAAAAACATTCCATCCCCACATTATGAAAGAATCTTATCAGACTCCCAGAAAAGCCTGGAAATTTTGAGGTTGCTTTTCTGTGTGTGATAAAAGACATTTCCCTGGGCTGAGACTAATTAGAAATTAGTGTAGTAGAGAACTGTAACCTAGAGAACCACTGTAGGGAGTATGTGGTTAGATGGTGAGCTGTGCTAAAGGCTTAACTCAAAATGTCAATGCCTTGTTATTGGCACACAAAGCTTTACTTCAAATCTTGGTTTAGCTGATGTGTATATGGGACTTTACCACCACTTACAAGAGAAAAAGCTAAAATCTCAGATATAAGTAATGAGAGGTTATGAAGTGCCAGACAAGCCAAACACAGGTGGACATGTCTCTTCTAGCACCTACAGCTCGATATTTGAGTCGTATATTCAAGCTCATTTCCACAGTTGTCATAAAAATCAGCTAATGCTGAGAAAGCAGAGTTCTTTGATCTTAAATCATGCGAAACCAATTTTGATTTATTTAAATATTTGCTTTGAGCCAGCCGAGTGGCTCGCTGGCTAAGAGTTGGCTTGGGATGCCAGCTCTGAGTAGCAGGGCCCTGGTTCAGATCCCACATTAGGGCCAGTGACGCTGCACCCTCTACAGCTAAGATGGTGAACAACAGCTCAACCTGGAGCTGGGCTGCCGTGAGTCACCGGCGACAGTGTAGGCTGCAGAGAAGTTGCGGTGGGCTGCCATAAAATACCGTGAGTGGCTGGCAGCTGGTGTGTGCTGCCAAGAACTGCTGTGAGCAGCCGTTCAGTGGCCGGTGACCGATCTGCCTCACCTGAGAAGAACACAATGATAATACCAACATGGGCCAGTGAAGCAACGTCCTCCATAACTAGACTGAAGAACAAAAGGACAGCAACTTGTCTGTTCCCCTTCCCCGAGTCCCCAACGCTGTTCCCCTCCCCCAGTTCCCCAATACAATCTTAAAAAAAAATTTGCTTATATTTTCTTCTTTGATGGTAGAATTGTTTGTGTATCTCAGACATCCCTATAGAAGAAGCAAAGACAGATATGGGTGATCAGTTAATCTCCAAGAGGGTCTCCAATACGCCATCCTTAATATTCAGAATCACCATTATAAAAAGACCCTCATAGTTGGATAATTATTTTGTTTTAGGAGGAGTAAAAGCTTTCTTATTTAAAGACATGAAGTCACATAGTGATTACACAGTTCAATTTTAAGTTATGGATTAAAGCAAATATTAATATATATTTTAAAACTCCTGTAGACTACACAGACAGGACAATTTGAGGAGTCCACCTGGAGCCAAATTAAAATACTATCCATTTCGTAAGATGTGATGTGGAGCAACTTTCTCAACCATGCAGTTGAGCTTGGCATAGAGTCTCTATAAGTTTTAATAATAAATCGATGGTGATGGAAGGAGACCTGAGTGGGTGGTAAACACACAATGCAATAAATAGATGATGTATTATAGAATTGTAAACTGGAAACCTATAGAATTTTACTAATGAATGTCACCCAATAAATTTAATGAAAAAGAAAAATAGTAAAAAATCATAATTCCAATGAGCCCAGAGCTCCTAATAATTAAGGTACCAGATGAAAGAGGGAAAACTGTGCTTATAAGTCAAATTTTCATAGACAGTTAACAATTCTGATTGAATAAGATTGTGTTAAGTGTTGAATTTTAAAAATAAAGAAATGCCTGTTTTTGATAACAAACATTTCTCAGTCTATCATGGAACGTAAAACTCTATAATCTATGGCGTATATTTTAGAAAGCAAGGTCAGTAGAAATGTAAATCATTTCTGTTCCATAATGGTTTCATGCTTCATTTCCCACAATGGACTGGACCAAGATAAGCATTAATTTCTTACATTTAATGGCATTCATCTAATTATCAATAGGACTATAAATATTTAATAGCCATTAATTTAATGGAAGGATTTAGGATTTTTAATCATACAGAGATGTGTAATTCCAGGTTTATACTTTTATTTTTTTTCAAGAACGTAAACCTCTAGCACCCTTTGGATCCTTTTTTATTTTATTTTATTTTATTTTATTTTATTTTAATTTGGGGAATTGGGTGAGGGGAACAGTGCTGGGGAATTGAGGAAGGGGAACAGAAAAGTTGCTGTTGTTTCGCTCTTCAGGCCTGTTGTGGAGGACATCGCTTCACTGGCCCAAGCTGGCACCATCATTGCACTCTTCCCGGTAGAGACAGATCAGTCGCCGGCCTCTGGACGGCCACTCACGGTGGCTGCTGGCTGCTCACGCTGGCTGCTGACTACACACGGTAGCCCATGGCAACCCACTGCCACAGGGGCTGCAGCCTAGCCATCGCAAGCGACTCAAGGCAGCCCAGCTCCAGGTTGAGCTGTTGTTCAGCATCCCAACTGCAGAGGGCAGTATCACTGACCCTCATATGTGGGATCCGAACTGGGGTCCTCTGGCATCCCAGGCCAGTTCTCAACCAACGTGCCACTTGGCCAGCCCTCTTTGAATCCTTTTTTAAACCCTTAATCTAAGGATGCAAGCATTTCTTTTCCACAGACTCCAGCTGGATGAATTGTTTCAATAAATTCCACCATGAATGAATGCATTTTCTAATCTCTTTGTTGAGCTAGAATTCACAAGATATGAAAAATTTTGATTTCTTCTTAGCATATTCCCTCTTCATTTATATTCCAAAAGGGTTTCTATTTGTTCTTCTGCCTAGAGTCACATTACCAAATCTTTCAAATTATTATTGACATTGCTTATTTTTCTGTGTTTCAGAAGTGGAACAAGAGGAGAAGAAGAAGAAAATTCTTGTCGTGTTACATAGTTCAACGGCAGTCAGTACTGCTATAATGGTTGTTTTGAAACATATTTGTTTCAATAAGACTGATATAGTAGGAAACAATTTGAGTATAACTCAAATTTCACATCTGCTTAAATTGAATAATTTTGTCCCAAGAAACCCTAGGAGAACACAGTATTCTAAATCCAACTGAGCCAGGCTGTGTAGAAATATACAAACTGCACACATCTTAGACATCTATTAACTTTTTCAATTCACCTTTATCTGTATGAGTCACACCTATGCAAAATTGGTGTTACAAACTTCCATCTGATTTCAGATAACCCTCTCTCCAATTCACAATGATGCACAAGCTCATAGATGAAGAATATACATAACTCTTTTAGGCTTGTAATTTATCATTACAGTCAATTTTATTCTTACTAGAGAGAAATCACTTTTCCCAACTAATCAGAAACATGAGTACACATATTTTTTACTCTCAGTTATAATTAACCTTTTTAAAAAGACAACTGCAACTAAGCAACCCATTTTCATTAAGTTCCAAGAGGCTAACCTGTGTCTCGCTATTAAGAAACCCATGAACTTTGGCAACCATGCCCAAGCAAAGCATGACTGTTGTAAACTTTAGAGTAGGTCAAATGACTAAGCTACGCTGGCTACAAATAGCATTATGATGATTTTATAAATAGAATTGAATTACCATTATCTATGCTTTCAAAGAGACCTTTTGAAAAATTCAGGCTTTGGATGAAAGCCAAGTGACTATGCTCTCTCTCTCTCTCTCTCTCTCTCTCTCTCTCTCTATATATATATATATATAAAATCAAAGATAAGTCTGAGCCTTTTACTAGTTTGAAAGGGCAAAGGGAATTCTCAAGATTGACCCTTAAGGTCATGAGCTATTGTTTAACCTGTGCAGCCTTCTTTAACATCCGTGTTGCTTAATCTCTGTTTTTTCAAATGATCATCTTTTGGTTTAAATAGAGCAGAGGAATAAAAACATTGCAATTTCTGTCTGCTGAGAAGTCCCAGTGTTTCACTATATGAAACAGGACAGTTCCATGATACACCTCTAACATATGCCATGCTTTTTACCATGAAATTCTCATTTGATCCTCATACTATGTGTTAGGCATTATACTTTTTATTTTACACGAAGAGGTACTTAAATTCACCTTTTTAGTATCTGTGCAAACTCTAAGGCCTATATTCCTTTCTTCTGGCCAGCATACTTCAATCAGAAATTTATAGAACTTTGATGTAAATGGGAAGTATATGTTGTCATTAATTTATAAATGCAAGAAATCTATTAGACATCTAGTTTAATAACATCATTAGTCAAAAAGTAGGAAGTAGAGCTTCCTTGAGGCTTGGAGAGGTATGTGACTTAGCTATTTAATAGTATGTATAGAATTTGAATATTAATCAAAGGAAGACAGTGAATTTAGTAAAACATTAGCCAATCTGATAAATTTATATCACTATTTAATATTTAATTACATTTCCATTTTTTCTGTTATGTATAGGCATGTAATTATACTTAATAAAGAAGATAGTTGAAAGATGACAATTAAGTCTTTGCAGCAAAAAAAAACTACAAATTGATAACTTCACATTTATTAGCAACAGCACCAAATCACTTCAGAGAGTGTCATTTAGCATGTTTACATATTATAGCTAAATCTGTAAAGTATAAATGAAAAATTGTAAAATTTGTGAATTATGGTACTTAAAAACAGATTGGAATTAGTCAGGATCTCTCTCAATTCCAAATTCCTGATCTTTCATTGATTATGAAATATTTATCAAGTTGTTTAACCACTGTACTCACTTTAATTTTTTCCCTTTTTCTTTTTCCTTTTTTTTTTTTTTTTACTGCAAGGATAACACATACCTGTTGCAGTATTGTGGGAATATAAAACTTAATGTGAAATGTTTTCCTTCAAGCTCTGCATAATGTAAAGTATTATTATTTCAAGTAAAACAAAATAGAAAACATCATTCAGTCTATTTTACATTCATTTCCTTGATGTAAATATAAGTATGAAATTAATAATTTGGGGAAATTAAAATATGTAGTAATTTACCTATGGATCTTAATGGCTATATTTAAACTTTAAAAGACAATGAATTGTTAGTAGGCATCACTTAAATTTTTTTTTAAAATATATTCATTGCTATAGGCACATTGATATATTAATATGTATCCATTTATTATATGGTATATTGTATTTGGAACATTGGCAGTATTGGCTTGGTCAGGTTTGAGATGTTCACCATTTAATGAAAATCTGAGTGGATCAATTCAGAGTGTTTCCTCTAAATATTTAGGAGACACTATTTCTTTTTCTTTCCCTTTCTTTCTTCCTTCCTTCCTTCCTTCCTTCCTTCCTTCCTTCCTTCCTTCCTTCCTTCCTTTCTTTCTTTCTTCTTTCTTTCTTTCTTTTTCTTTCTTTCTTTCTTTTTTTTTTTATCATACCCTTTTGGCTTTGCCTTTCCTGTCATCTGATGTGCAATGTACAGAGATAACCTTTTGCGTGCAGACCTTGGAAAGGAAAGAAACGAAGACTACCTAAGCATGTCACTGGCCTTGACAAAAGGGCCAATTCATACTCATTTTATATACCCATACACTCATCTAGAATGGTTGAACCAGGATATAAATCCAGCTATCTCCCACTACAAAGCTACTCTACACCACAGCGTTTCTTCACTTCCTAAAAGGAGAATCATTGCTGAATTGTCCAAAAGATTAACTTAATTAATATAAAAAGTGTTGATTTTTAGGTATAGTACACATCTTAATAATTTGTTGTTCTGGTACAGGGGATAAAAATTAGGCAACCAATTTACAAAAATAAAGACATATACATTTAAATGCAATATACTAAAAACTTTGAATTTGTGCTCTGCAAAATAGAAAATAGAGTCTTTATGATTCTTTGTTTCATGCTAGTCTTCTTAGTTCTTAAAAGTTAAATATATCAGGATGTTTTCCTTTTTACAAAGAAAAATTGTTTTTCTTAAAGTTGGCTCAGATGAAAGATTGCTCAAGTGATTTATTTTCATCAATGTATACATTTTAAGATAAGTGTAAATTTTTTCAGAACCTGTTTTAGCTAAACAGACATAACAAAGCATAACATAACAAAATATATAACACTTTTAAACTATCAGATCACTCTAGGAGAGTTATTCTCTCGGTAAGAGGCTCTTTGAATTAAACTAAAGTGTCAGCACTTAAAATCTTAACCATGAAAACAGTTTTCAAAGATATGTATATTCCACTAACTCTTTACATTATTCCAACATCATGAAAAAAAAATCACCAATTGGATAATTTAAAACATGTGCATTTCATCGAAAACATAAGTTACATATTGGTTTTAGAGGCACTCTACATGTATACATACACACATTTAGCAATAAACAGATTTTTAGGGGGAAATCAAACAATTGATGTTATCTTTTTTTTTTAAATTTATTTATTTATTGTTAGTTTCAGGTGTACAGAACAATGCAATAGTTACCCTTTTCACCCTCACAAAGTAACAACCCCCCACCCCCCATCCACTGCCCTCCCACCCCCATATCATGCTTATCTATTACAATTCCATTGAATCCGTTCCCGCACTCTACTCCGTGTCCCGAGGTTATATGTATGTATAATTATAGTTGACATACAGTGTTATTCAACATCAGTTTCAGAAATACAATGCGTTGATAAGGCCTCCACATCAACTATGAAGTGGACTCCCCAAAAGGGCATTGGTCCATCTGGCTCCCTAAGAAATGCTTACAACGTTATTGATTGTATTCCTTGGACTATCTTTTTCTATCCCTGAGGCCATATTACAATTACCAATTTGTATTGTCTCATCCCTTCCCCTCTCCTTCATCCCCACCCCCTCCCAACTAACAACCCTCAGTTCTTCCTCTGTGTCTCTGAGACTATCTCCATCCACTTCTCCCATCCATTCAGTTCCTTAGAATCCACGTATAAGTGAGATCATATGATATTTGTCTTTCTCTGACTGACTTATTTCACTTAGCATAATGTTTTCTAGTTCCATCCATATTGTTATCATATCCATTTTTTACTGAGGAATACAAAGAATGGTGTAGTTCATAGTTTCATAGGTTCCCAGTAGAAATACCAGTGAAATGTGTTTCCCTGGTACTTCTGCTGGGCACCAAGCCTGTGGCACTTTAATGTTGTTTATTCTGACAGTCCCTTATTGTCACCGAAAAACAAAAGAGAAAACCTGAAAGTCTTGGTACTGAGCTCCTCTTTTGATCTGGGCAGTGCCAATATATCACGTTTTCTTGATACCCAGAGGCTTCAATAGAGAAGTGTCATTGTGGTGCTAGAGACCTCAGAGAAGATATGTACATCAGATACGTACCTCGTACCTGTTCTCACACCTCTATTCTATCAAATAAGTAATCCCTTACACAAAGCTTCACAGGTTTAGAATTTGGCACAGAGATAATACATGTGACAGCCTGGGTTCTCTGTGGACCACCTTGAGTACTGAACTACACTGGGGCCTACAAGTTTTTTTAGTGAAGCCAACAACAACTGTGGGATTTGCAAGAAATGAAACAGATAGGATTATAATCATTACATGATATTTAATTTTATTTCTCCATTTCCTTTTAAATGAACCATCACTTATTTTTTGTTTGTAATATTTATTTTTCATATTCATTGTAGAAATAGTTCTCAAGATTTAGAAACCATTTCTACCCTTGTCCAGAAAGGTAATTTGAATACGTTTACTTGCTATAGGATTTTCTAGGTCATCAGTATATAATGACTGACTTATATTTGGCAAATAATTCTCAATGCACAGACACATATGTAGGACACTTCACTATTTTGACTTCATTAAAAAACATCAAGGCAAGCTACAAGTACTACACTGCTACTGAGACAAAGCAGGAAAAAATAATATATATAAATTTATATATCACAAGCATTTTAGGTAGCCTTTGATATTATAACTACGCTGGTACTCTACCAAACAGTTGTGGATTTTCCAACAGGTGACTGATTGAAAATTTTCATTAATCATGAGCAAAAATAGATTACCTTTTCTAATTTTCATAAGCATACCTATTATTCTCATGTATACTTAGATGTATGGATACAAACATATACAACCCTCTGAGCAGGATTGTGCCATGTGGATGACAAAAACAGAAGAAGGAAAAAAATTATGAATTAAAAAAATCAAATAATATCTAGTATATGTTAAATTGATTAAGAACGCATGGCAAAATCAGTATTTAGAAAATGGAGTAATTACCTTAGCAGGATAGCATAACTTTTTTGGTACCAACAATGTTTGATCTATATTTAGGATTTTAACAGTAATTTCAATGTACTAAATACACCTAACTTTTTGGCAGGTACTCATGTTGACATTGTACAAAATGATATGAAACTCTTAGACACTCAAAAAATGTATTAAGATAAAAATTGTATTGTGAGTTCCAATGCAATCGTTGCTGTAGTCTTCTTCAATCTTAAAACATGAAGCATCAATGAAAACAATATAAGGAAATGATGCTCAGTGGCAAGTATAACAATTTTGCTATTTACCCTTCTATATTCAGAAATGTACTTCTTCTTATGAAACAGTTTACTCATCACTTCACCTTTTGTTTTTCCATTCATGGTTAAATGGTTGAAAATAAGTGATCTGAGCTATAGAAGTGACTGATCAAGTTTTATGACTATAGTTTACATAAAGTGGTTTTTATGGAGCTGAATTTGGTTTCTATTTTAAGGTTTCTTCTCTGAAATTCACTTACTAGCATGTTAAAATTTTTGTTGAATGTTCATGTAAGTGACATTATATTGCAGTAATGTTCCAAAGTTATTTTATACTCTTTCTTTGAGGAATATAAGCCAAAGGATTGATAATTGAGGTCCCTCATAGACAAAAATGTACTGTTGATTCTAAGGACTTCTGAATTCCATTGACTATCTTTGAAAAAGTTGAAATTATGAGTGGTGGCCAAGGTAGCTCAGTTGGGAAAGAGTTATAGTGAAAAATTGAAATTATGAAACTAATGGCTTATTTTCATGTCCCCATAAAAGAAAGCTAAACAAAAGGTGTTAATGAATACTTTTATATATTACAGATCAATTAAAAAAATGAAGAAAGACAAATAGTAAGCTCTGTAACTATGCATTCATCTTTAAAATGTTGCTGGAGAGTAAATTGTAACAATCATTTAATCATAAATGCAAATTCTAGAAATAGCCTCATACTTGAGAGCTGCTAATAGGGTGAGTTTTCTGGTTGGTCCCCCTTCTTTTTATATTACTTTTCTTTTTTTTGTTAAACATTACTTTTCTGTTTTTGAATACTTTCTATAAAATATTCCATTAATGTAACCAAAATTACATTACATGCAATAATCTTAGCAAGAACAATTATGAAAATGAAAAGAACTAGGGAAAATACGACTTTCCAGAGAGACGTTGTACAGAGAATAATTTGAGTGATCTATTTAACAGAATCAAAGTGTTTTTCCTCTTACTGAAAGCACTTTTTTTTTTGGACTCCCATAAATGCTTTTAAGACTTTCTTTGGAAAACCTGTCATTTTCAAAGTACCCTTAAGAGCACATAATCCCTACATAATTTGAAAAAATTGCACTTTTCTGAAATAATGGCAATTTTCTAGATAACTAGTTTATACAATAAGGAAATGCCTCAGACATGCTTCAAAAATGGGAGAGCATTACAGATGGACACTTGTGCAATACTTTGGATGGAGTATATCACCTACAAACAGAAATACACAGATTAATGTGCACTAGATGGTAATCTATACCTTTTTCCAGGGAAAAATATGCAGCTCAGAAAACACACAGCCATTTCTGGGTGAGATGGGGTGGTGTTATAAACCAATGCTACTTGAAGCCGTAAGAAGAAAACAGCAGCTATTTGGAATTAATACAGTTACACTGGTATTTTTAAAGATTACTTTACATGCTATGTAAGGTGAGCTACAAAAGAGAAAGAGAATGCAGATTGATCCTGACTTACCTTGACAAATTATACCTATCACTTTTGCAATATGATTCTGAGGTTATTCTTATGCTACAAAAGGTAGAGAAGAAAAATTATAATGTGATAGTAAGCAAGAAACAAAAGTGAATAAATTCTCCTTCAGATGGGATTAAAATCCACTTCCCTAACAAATAGAGACTAATTTTTTTTCATATTTCCAACAATCAAAATTTTGGTATCATATTCTCTGCTGCAGGGTGACCTTATTTAAATTTTTTTACAATTGTACATCATCATCATCACCATCATCATCATCAAGCCATGGAAAATCAGGACCACTTCCTTCCTACAATATCTATACTTCTACAATATCCAGTCTAGACAATTATCTGAACTTTCTATAGTGGAAATTGTCCTACAAGAGAATCAAATCTTTGATTATTATCAACTTTTTACTTATAGAAATGATTAAACTTTGTTTTTAACCAATTCCCTGGGAACCAAAAATTTATTTATGAGAATAGAGCCAAATAACGGATCTCTTACATAAAGGCAGTCAGTGGTGGTTGTCAAATCTTGAAAATATATCATTGTCATTCATACTCACAATGAGTTAAAGCCAATAGGAGCACTGAACATAAACCCTTTCTTTTGGGTTATGCATGGCAAAATACTTTAGAATGGGAAAATATTCATTATTCTTAGAGAAGGATCTTGAAATACTAGTTCAATTATAGTATTCTCATGAAAACATTAGACTCAGCACTGTGTGTGAAAACTCAAGAAAAAGAACTCAGCTTATAAGTAGTTCACATATTAAAATAGATGAAAATAGCACATATAATGAGTTGTCATAAGCATTCAAAAGGAGACAAGGATATTAAAATGATATATTATTCTTGACTCTATAGCAAGGAGATTTTAAAACACGAGCACCTTAAATAATACATCATAGCCAGACTTAGCATTATCCAAAGAGATCTATGTTATATGTAATCTGCAGGGGGTGGGGGGAACCAAAAACAAACAACTTTTATTCCAGGTAAGTAATATTTTAAGAAGACAACCATCTAAATAGTAATATTATCTTAGATAACTCAAATATATAAAGTAAAATGCAATGTGACAAAATAATCTTATGTGTGGGAGATCCAAGATGGCAGAGAAGAGAAACACTGTGCCTGCTTTCTTCCATGAAAACATTGAAATTAAAAGTAAATTATAGAGGGCTGGCCGAGTGGCACGATGGTTAAGAACTCGCTTGGGATGCCAGAGGGCCCCGGTTTGGATCCCACATATGAGGGCCAGTGACACTGCCCTCTACAGCTAAGATGCTGAACAACAGCTCAACCTGGAGCTGGGCTGCCGTGAGTTGCTGGCGACGGCATAGGCTGCAGTCCCTGTGGCAGTGGGTTGCCATGGGCTACCGTATGTAGCCAGCAGCCAGCGTGAGCGGCCAGCAGCCGCAGTGAGCGGCCGTCCAGAAGCCGGCGACTGATCTGCCTCGCCAGGGAAGAGCAATGATGGTGCCAACTTGGGCCAGTGAAGCAACGTCCTCCACAACTAGACTGAACAACAAAACGACAGGAACTTGTCTGTTCCCCTTCCCCTAATTCCCCAGCACTGTTCCCATCCCCCCAATTACCTAATAAAAATCTTAAAAAAAACAAAAGTAAATTATAGAACAATCAACCTAGAGAATCATCTGAAGTTTGGCCAAATAGAAGTCCTATAACTAAAAATATGAAGAAGAAGCCATGTCAAGACTCGTAAGAGGGGTGGAGATGCGAAACAAGCTGGCCCCAAACCTCTGTGTGGTGGTTGAGAATCAGGAGGGATATCTCAGCCGTGGAGATTTCCCCCAAAGGAGCAAGAGACCCCAGCCCCACACCAGGATCCCCAGCCTGGAGTACTGGTGCTGGGAAGAGGAGCTCCCAGAACATCTGACTGTGAAAAACAGTGGGGATTGAGACCAGTTGGGTGGGCCGATAGACTGCGGGAAACCCAGGTGTCCTCTTAAAGGGCCCATGCACAGATTGACTCACTCACAGGCACTCACCCTGGGCTCCGGTGGAAAGATGGTGACTCTGGGGTGAGGTGGGGGATATCAGAGTTATACGGGATGTAGACAGAGGTGTGTGGCCTTAGGGTGAGTGCTGGAGGACACTCACCATTTTCCCTGTGAGGGTTTTCTTCTGCTATGCAGCTGGTAGGCAGGTTAAGCCCTCCTTTGTTAAGCCCTTCTCCCTGTGGCCAAATCTGAATCTGATTGGTCTGGTGAGCTATGCTGAGACCTCGCCCCACCTAACTCCCCCGACACCGCCCAACTCCCCCAACACCAGAGGCACTTTCTCCATGAGCAGCCAGCCCTGCCCACATTGTACTCTTTTTTGGAAAACTACTGGAGTCCCACAGGCCTCAGGCAGGTGGCGATTGGCCTCAGTGTACTCCGATATGTTTGCTGAGTAGCTCCAGGCTCAGCACTGACACCAAGCCAGAATTTACATTAACCTGGTGACCACAACTCTTCCCACTCTAGTGATTCCCTGAGACCCTGCCTCACTCAACTTGCTTACAGCACAAGGCTCTATCAGGAGCTGAACCTTAAAGGAGCCAGCAGGAGCAGCAAGCCTGCGGGTGTCCTGGCTTTTTGTGGAGTTACCCCAGGCACAGTACTGGTGGCAGACGTTCTCAGTTTGTAGCATGGTCTCTCCCACATGCCTCCAGGTTTAGCATAGGCAGTGAACAATGCAGATCACTTTGGAGCTCCTGCCAGGCAGCCAGCCCCCCAGCTGGTCACAAACAGTGGGTGACCTGGGCCTGCACTAGAGACCCTCCTAAAAATCTTAGAACCAACATACTTGAAGGTTGGTTTCAGACCACAGCAGAGCACCACCCAATTAGCCCCACAAGTGGCACATACAAAGGGCAGTCTCAATAGTCACCAGATCCACTGGAGCAAATCCTACTCAGTGGGGTAACCCCCTGCATAGCAGCCCATAAGCTGTGGATGTGGTCAAACCCCACAGCCAATCAGCCTGAAGGTTAATCCCACCCACTGACATGCAAATAACAATTACAATTCAACTATAACAGGAGGGTGCATACAATACACACAATGGACACTCAGGGAGCACCCAGAGCAGATGACCAGGAAGACTGTGCTAGGGCCCCACAGGGCAACTACTACATAAGTGCACCTGGCCAAGACTGGGAGACACACAGATCTACCTAATACACAGAAACAAACACAGAGAAGCATCCAGAATGCGGAAACAAAAAAATGTGCCCCAAATGAAAGAACAGGAGAAAACTCCTGAAAAAGAACTAAACAAAGTGGATGGACCTTGAGGATATTGTGCTGAATGGGGTATGTCAGACAAAGGAAAACAGATGCAATGTGATTTCACTTTTATCTGGAATCTAAAGAACAAA
This sequence comes from Hipposideros armiger, assembly GCF_001890085.2. Classification (NCBI taxonomy): domain Eukaryota; kingdom Metazoa; phylum Chordata; class Mammalia; order Chiroptera; family Hipposideridae; genus Hipposideros; species Hipposideros armiger. The sequence continues at coordinate 107,557 of NW_017732576.1, read as the reverse complement.
ATAAACCAACTAGAAACAAACTCACAGATACACACAACATTTTGATGGTTGACAGTAGGGGTGGGTGAAAAAGGTCAAAGGATTAAGAAGTACAAATTGGTAGTTACAAAATAGTCATGGGGATGTAGGGTATAGCATAAGGAATATAGCCAATAATATTGTAATAACTATGTATAGTGTCAGATGGGTACTAGATTTGGTGGGGTGATAGATGAGAGGGGGTTGGGGGACAGGGTGAAAAAGGTGAAGTGATTAAAAAGTACAAATTGGTAGTTACAAACAATCATGAGGATGTAAAGTAAAGCATGGGGAATATAGTCAATAATATGTTACTAACTACGTATAGTGCTAGGTGGGTACTAGACTAGTCAGGGGGATCACTTTTTAAATTATATAAATGTCTAACCACTATGCTGTATACCTGAAATTAATATAAAATAATATAAATATAATTATTAATGTAAATATAATTATGCTATAATTTAAAATATATTAAAACATATTTTATATATTTATATTAAAATATAAATATAATTGTAATTATTAATATAAAATAATATCAACTGTAATTGAAAATTTTTTTAAAAGGGGAGAAATGTGAAGAGACTAGAGGCCCAAATTTCCAGGTATAAAACAAGTGAGTCATGGGGATGCAATGTACAGTATGGGGAATATAATCAATAATATTGTGATAACATGGTACAGTGTCAGATAGTTGCTGGACTTATCATGGTGATCACTTCTTTAGGTATATAAATGCTGAATACCTTGGTGTACCTCTGAAACTAATGTAATATTGTATGTTAGCGATATTTTAATAGAAATCTTAAAAGAATAAACTTATGCTATATGATTATGGAGCTAGAGCAGAAACTGACATAAAGGATTAAACATTGCAGGTTATACAACTGTAATAAATTATCAAATTATTAAATTTTTTAAAATGAAGGAAACATGAAGACACTTAGTTTATCCTAATTTTCTAACAGATAGCAACAAGATGTAGTTAACCTGGCAGTAGCTTGTATTGTTTTTCTCACTACAAGCTAGAGTTTGAGCACTTAACTAAAACTTAAGCACTCTGCTGATACAGTAAAAGTATTTTCTCTTTGAATTCTAATCATTATTCTGTGAAGTTGGTATAGTGGGCAGAGTGGAATTATTTCTTCTATAGGGATTAGTTCGCAATTAGGTGAAAATCTAATGAAGTCAAAAGTTCTTTACATAAAGCCTTAGATGAAGGTACATGTGAGAGATTAATTCAAAATTTTTCCATAAATCCTTACAGCTGGGTTTTGCTCTGGTAATAAGCAGATTGTCATCTCATGAGTGTCACATAAAGTAGTTGATTTCCTTTGTATGAAAGTAGATATCTTTAAACACCAATTGGTATTGATTATATTTTGTATTCAGTATGACTTCTACTGTTGTGACTGAGCAGTTATTAAAATTATTTGCAAAGGGGGATTACAAGTCACACATCTAAAGAGTCATTTTCCTGAAAATGAATTAAAAAAAATGAGAAAAGAAGCATGATATTCACTATTTAGTATAAGCCAAGTCTTAGACTTAAGATTTTAATAAATGAGAAAATTCACTTTCTTTATGATACTGCTTATAATAATTCCAATGTGCTTATTGATATTATTTCTTGTGTACAGTTGAGTTATCATGTAAGCAGCACAGATTTATCTGAGGTAGAAAGACTTCAGTTCTAATTTGGTTTGGCTTGTATTTGTTGGTTGACTAGAATGTTTTATCTAAGCTTTAGCTTTAATATGTGGCAAATGTAAAAAATAATTTCAAACTCATAAGATGGTTGTTGTTTAGGATCAAGAATGTAACCTGTATAGGGATCCCTTGGAGTGTCCTCAGTACTAGTAGATCCTCTTAAATTATTAATTTCATCCATATTATTACTAATTTCTTCTAGAAAAAATGTATTGACATAGGTTGGGAAATGATGCTACAACACGAATTTCCATCATTTCTATCATCACTATAGACATGACTGGTCAAATTCTTTTTTTTTTTTAATTAAAGTTTATTGAGGTGACAATTGTTAGTAAAGTTACATAGGTTTCAGGTGTACAACTCTGTAATACAAAATCTGTATATCACATTGTGTATTCACCACCCAGTCAATTCTTTTTCCATCATCATATATTTGATCCCTTTTACCCTCATCTAACACACCCCTCCCCACTTACCCTCTGGTAACCACTAAACTATTGTCTGTGTCTATGAGTTTTTGTTTCTTCAGTTGTTTGTCTTGTTCCTTTGTTGTTTTCAGTTTTATATACCACATATCAGTGAAATCATATGGTTCTCGACTTTTTCTGTCTGACTTATTTCGCTTAGCATAATAATCTCAAGATCCATCCATGTTGTCACAAATGTCACTGTTCACCTTTCCTTATGGCAGAAGTATTCCATTGTGTATATATACCACATCTTCTTCATCCAATTCTATAAGCTCTCTTTACTGTGATTCTTAACTTATAACAATATTTTTTGTTCTCTCTTGTCACTATTTTATTCCTGCTGTAAATAGCCCAATCTGCTACTTGGGTTATGGAAAGTCTTACAGACATGAAATGGAAAAAAAAGGAAAAAAACAAAAATCTATCTGACCTTTATTTAACTCCTTTACCTCTCATAGCAAGTATACCATTCTGAAGCACACAGGAGTGTTCCTCAAAACATTTAGTGCAGGGTTCCTTATATTGGGATTGTGTCTACTTTTTTCACCACTATTTCTCCTGTTCCTATTATAAAGGCTGATGTTTACTATTCATTAAATAAATATTGGTGAAATGAGCAGAGATGAATTAAAACCTCTCCAATACACAAAGGATGTTTCTTTAGTACCACCAATGATATTTACTGTATGAATAAGCTACACAGTGTTCATTATATGCCTTTCTACCATCTACTAATTATTTCCATCGTCTACTAATTATTTCTTAAATAGAATAAAAAGCATGTGTTATGTCTACTCAGTAGAGAAATAAGATTGTTTAAATCAGAGGTTGGCAAACTATGGACCATGCTCCCTTTTTTTTTTTTTTTTGGTAAATAACATTTTATTGGAACACAGTCATGCCCATTTGTTTACTTATTATCTATAAATGTTTTCTGGTTACTATCATAGAGTTGAGTCATTGCTGTAGAGACAATATTGTCCACAGAGCCTAGAATATTTTACTATCTGGTTTTAACAGAAAAAAAAAATCTGCTGACCCTTAGTTTAGAGGAATAACAGATTTTAATAGCAATGTTTAGTAATCTCTGCAGTATTTAGAAAACTTCCTGGGGGAAATATTGTAAGTATCACACTCAACTTGATATGGAAGAAATATGAATTTCAAGCTATGCAAATGATTTTATGAAAAGCATTTAAGAAATTATACATCCAAATGAGTGCTGACTCATATGGCAATTCTATTTAAATCCTCTCAGTGGTGAAAACTCATTTGCCCTTTGGGGCCGGCCGTGTTGGTTAAGAGAGCTGACTTGGGACGCCAGCTCTAAACAGCAGGGCCCCAGTTCGGGTCCCACATGGTGAGGGCAGTGACACTGCCCTCTACAGTTAAGATGGTGAACAACAGCTCAACCTGGAACTGGGCTGTCGTGAGTCGCCGGCGATGGTGTAGGCTGCAGTCCCTGCTGCAGTGGGCTGCCATAAGCAACCGTGTGTGCCTGGCAACCAGCATGAGTGGCTGGCAGCCAGTGTGAGCTGCCAAGAGCCGCTGTGAGTGGCCGTCCAGAGGCCGGTGACTGATCTGCCTCACCCAGGAAGAGAGCAATGATAATATCAACATGGGCCAGTGAAGCAATATCTTCCACAACTAGACTGAAGAACAAAAGGATAGCAACTTGTCTGTTCCCCTCCCCCCAATTCCCCAGCGCTGTTCCCCTCCCCTAATTCCTAATAAAATCTTTAAAAAGAAAACACATTTGCCCTTTAATGCTAGATTTAAATTTTGGAAGCACCCATAGTTTTTTTCAGAGGTAATGTGACAACTGGCAATATAGTTTTGGTTTAAAAATTTGAAACAATGGTACCTACTTCCTTGTGGAACCTGTAATCTGACTCTGAAAACAACTCAAAAGCAGGGTTACAAAATATTTTATACAAAAGATGCATCAGGGGATTAAACATTTGTTTCTAAGGTTAAAAAATCTATAAATTGCAGCACCCAGAATTTTAGAATCACAGCTGGTATGACATAAACACGAGGCCAGTGTCATCTGCAACATCAATTACTTTAGTATATCTTCTTTATCCTGTTTCCATTCTTTCTGTTGAACATTTTGGATCAAACAGAAAAAAAAAACAGTAATCAAAAAAACACATTGAATGGTCAAATAAATAACTAAAATGCAGTTTTGTCCAAAGTAAATTTCAGAGCATCAAACAACATCCCTATTTTTTCAGTAAACTGACAAGTGATTCTTACTCAGTTCAGGCAGAATGGCATTAACACGTTTTACCTACATTGGTTGTGAAAATATGTGTTAGCTGGAGCATGATTTCTTAGGAATTTGAGGGTATTAAATATTGCCTTGAAGATGCTTACAAAACATGTACCCATTTTTGCCATATGGGAAAGACAAATGAAAGTCTTCAAGGGTCAACAAGAGAAAAAAACAAAGCAGTCCATATGCAGATTAAGCTAAGTGCCAGATTGGGATAAAATCTGCTTTTTGAAGAGTGAGAAATGATGAGAGCTGAAAATTTGATATACAAATATATATATAATGGTGCAAACAATAGACAACAACATCTTAAAATGGATAGACAATTTATATTTATGTTTTTAAAAAATACTGAGCCATAATGCATGGGATACCATGGTGATTGTCTATGTTTCCATTTTAAGAAGAATGTAGGGGGAAAAAAACAATATACTATTTTACTATGTTTTGTTTTCATTATCAGAAACTATTAAACACCCAAAGAAACTATTAAATGCTTCCAGTCATCTGCAAATGACTGTGAGATACACAAGAATAGCTAATGTTTAATTTACTGCTTTGCTGTTCAATTAGAAAGCAGTATGTTTTCTTTTCATGTCTCCTAAATTGGCTTCCTTTCCTCTATTTAATATCTAAATAATGGGCACTACCATAAACTGAGTTGGCCCCTTAAGTCACTCAGACTCCTTTCTCACTCCTCACAGCCAGTCAACAAATGTTCTCGACGGTACCTGACCACTGTATCTCTCGTACTTCCCCTTGTCTCTGTTCTCACTGCATCTATTTCCCTCAAGATTATCAATGCAGCTAATATAGTCTACTTTTCATGATTACAAGTCTCCACATAATTTTCTCCTCCTTCATTGAATCTGAGTTATCTAGAATTAAAGGAATAATAATACTCTTATTATGGTACACTCATCCTTTTCCCATACAGTGCTGCTATAGAAATACCTGTATGGATGAGAGGGGGCTTGGGTAAAATGGTAAAGGGATTAAGAAGTACAAATTAGTTGTTACAAAATAGTCTAGGGAATGTAAAGTACAACATATGGAAAATAGTAGTAATGTAATAACTATGTATAGTGCCATATGGGTGCTAAACTAGTTGAGAGGGTCACTGTAAATTATATAATTGTCTAACCACTATACTGTATGCCTTCAACTAAAATAAAACAATATTGATTGTCCACTGTTAGTGAAATTAAATTTTAAAAAATCAAATAAAGGAATAAATAAAAAATAAATTCTCAGTTAAGTAGTAATTTCAATAAATAATCAAACTGTGTAAAAAGAAAAAAAAACTATTTGTCTACCAATGCATATATACACATGTATTTTTTTAATGTGGCTATATACTTAATATTAGAATTATTGAGATATAGTATATGAGTATGTTCTACGACAAAGCAACCCCAATTTTCTGAAATGGCTATACAAATTTACATCTCTAACAGCATAATATATAAGCGATACTCTTGATTCATATTTGCTACAACACTAGACATTATCAGACTATTTAACTTTTGAAACAAAATGTAGGAAAATTATTTTTATCTTCATTTTTATGATCACAAATGAGACGGGATGCCTCCTATCATAATATGCTCTAGCTCTGCCTCATCCCTGTCCTAATGCAACCCCAATACTCACATATGCACATACACACATACACACATGCACACAGAGAAACTCACACTGGCACATCTATTATTTTCATAGTTTTAACTAGTCTGTGTCAAAGCCTAATCATCACCATCTCTTGGAATATGTTTTTCCTGATTTCTTCTATATATGGTTTAGTTAGACACCTGTGCTCACCCTACAACATTTTTTATTTGCCCTATCACAGCATTGAACTATTCCATATGTCAAATGAATGTTTACTTGTTTGCTTGTTTGAATATCCAAACAGGAGCCCATGAAGTCAATGATTATCTCACATACTAGATGCATAACAGATGAACACTAAAGCTTCTTTTTTTTACAAATTTTATTGGGGGAATTGGGGGAGGGAACAGCGTTGGGAAATCGGAGAAGGGGAACAGACAAGTTTCTGTCCTTTTGTTCTTCAGTCTAGTTGTGGAGAACGTTGCTTCACTTGCACATGTTGGTATTCTGATCTTTGAGCTCTTCCCAGCTGAGGCAGTAGGTCGCTGGCCATTGGACGGCCACTCACAGAGGTTCATGGCAGCTCACACCAGCTCACGCCGGCTGCTGGCCGCTTACACTAGCTGCCGGCCACTCACATAGCTTACAGTGGACCACTTCAGCCCACTGCAACCTACGCTGTCACCAGCGACTCACGGCAGCCCAACTCCAGATCGACCTGTTGTTCACCATCTTAGCTGTAGAGGGCATAGTGTAAGTGGCCCATGTGGGATCTGAACTGGTGGCCCTGCTGCTCAGAGCTTATGCTCCCAAGTCAACTCTTAACCAACAAGCCACTCAGCTGGCCCACACTAAAGCTTCTTAAGTGTTTCTTTATCTAATCTCAAAATACATTTGTGGTGAATATAGTAAACGAAAAATATGAAAAAGTGTTTTACACCTAATAGTATCAATTACTTTGGGTATTAATGTCCATTATTTTTTTGCCTTAGATTTCAGTATTTTTAAAGTGCATGTATGTGTGTGTGTGTGTGTGTGTGTGTGTGTGAGAGAGAGAGAGAGAGAGAGAGAGAGAGAGAGAGAGAGAGAGAGAGAGAGAGTATGTGTGTATGTGTGCACGTGAGAGAGAGAGAGAGTCTAGAAAGAGGTCCAAATAATATAGATTTACACATGTAAGTACATAAACTTGTCACATATATTCAATGTGACATTATATACTTAAGACTTTATCAGCATAATTACCAGAATATGAAACATCCTGTGAATCCCAAATACACCAAATGATTCCTGGTTACTTCTAAATAGGTGTTGCACAAAAAATCGAAACTATCCTATGTTTATTGCACACCACTTATTGCATACCTAACAATGTATTGCACACCACTTATTGCATACCTAACAATGTATTGCACACCACTGCCACATTTATCCTCCTTTAATCCAGCTCCCTGGATTATTTATTCAATCATTCCACAAATACTTTCAAACCCTTGAATAGTCCACGTATCTTTCTCGACCGAAGATTCAGGTGTGATCAGTGCAGTCGATCTCCTGTCCTTAAAGAACATCCATTCAGGAAGGAGAAATCAATGTTATACAAGCAAATAAATAAATACAAATTATAACTTCAGGGAGAGATAAGAGTTGTGAAGAAATACAATCAGAATATTCTGCTAGACTAGAGCAATTGGGCATTGGTACCTATTTCAGAAACAGCATTAAAGAAAAGGTCTTTGATGAAGTGACATTTGAGCTTAGAATTTAATGATGAGAAATTGGGCTCAGGTTTACTTCTTTGAAAGTTGATTAAAGAAGTGTCTTTGTTGCTAGATTTTTTAGTGCCCTTGATGAGATTGCCAATGTCACACCAATGATGCCACCTCCAGATGCTACTACACCCTACGGATTGCCACAGTGGTGCTGGATTCTGCGCATATTAAGAGAAAAAGGGCCCTCTCCTTTGCCCCCTGCCACATATGTGCCAAAGACACCAAGGCTTCACAAAAGATGCCCTTTACTTGAGCTACTCTCTGCTCATCATCCTGCAGGTAAATTTCAAAACTTCGACAACAATAAATTTTCTCCACAGGAAAAGTTTCTGTGTAACTTAGATTCTCTGTTTGCAAACTTGAGAGCCTAACATCCCTGCCACCCCCATTCCCACCCCCCAAACAGCCTTCAAAATAAAGCTGTACCACAGTGAAGAAAGTGCTTAGTTTGAAATTGGAAAGATCCAGATACAAAGCCTTACTTCATTTCCGTCTATTGTATTTAAAAAGAGAGATACCATTTAATGGTGTACTATGCTTTGAATTACCCACTAACCTTCCAAGAAACATAAGGTTTCAGTTTGCTAGACTCAAATAAAAAGTATTCAGCATTCCAGCTATATCAGAAGGGAGCTGATGCCCAGTAACCACCCTTAAAGATTGTGTTGATAGAGAATGAAGTTTAGAAACCACGGTATATACCTCCAATGAGATCATGGTACATACACTAATGTTTGAGAATGGCTGTTCTCTGTGACAAAAAGAACGAGAGAGGCACTTGTGCTGTCTCAAGACAAACATGAATGTTTGTTTCCTAAGGCTGGTATGTAAAAACAAAAAAGGACTACAAACCAGATGACTTAAAACACAGAAACTTATTTTCTTACTGTTTTGGAAGCTTGAAGTCCAAAATCAAGGTATTGGCTGAGTTAGTTCCTTTAGAGGGCTCTGAGGAAGAATTGATCAGTTCCAGACCTCTTTCCTGGCTTCTGAGGACAGCCAGCTCTCCTTAGTGTGTCTTGGCTTATCAAACCATCACATCATTTTCTGCCTCCATCTTCACCTGGTATTCTCCCCATGTTTCTCTCTCTCTTCCTCTTTTTATAAAAACAAGTTACAATGGATTAAAGGTCCACTCTATTCCAGTATTATCTCATTTTAACTAGTTACATCTATAACTACCCTCTTTCCAATTAAGGTGACATTCTGAGGTACTGGGGGGTTAAACCTCAACATATCTTTTGGAGAAAACAAAATTCAACCCATAACAAAGAATATATTCAGCCAAGTGCTCTCAGGATAATATAAATCAGAATTTTCTGAGGAGCAGGGATACAGATTCCTAAGCCACACCCCAGGACCCCTGAATCAGGATTTTCAAGGCAATTGACCCCACAATGGGATTTTTAAGAAACCTATACAGACTTGTTTTAAAATCACTCTTATAAACAGATGTATAATGTTTTTGTGGTAATTGTTTGTGCTAGTCATAACATTGTAGGACACTTTTTGACATGGAAACTTGAAGCAAAATACTGAATTTTAAGTTAACTAAGCAGCATTAAGTATTGCTTGTATGAGGCTGCTATGATACAAAAGGAAATAAATCCCTTGACATTGATATCATCTGAAAGTGAAGTATCTTATTTATAATGACTTTTCCGTTTCTATCACATTTTTCATACACCTGTGTGTTTCTGTTTTGTATTAACCTTAATTCATTCTTTTCTCTATATGTTTACATTTCTCTTATATTTCCTGTGTAGCAGCAAGTACTCTTTTACAAATATGCTTTCAATTTAACACATTCATAGTAAGTATTTACTATATATTTGTTTTTGTGCTGAAACCTGAGGAAATAATCTTTAAAAAAAATAGCTACTGTGAAATGTGAAAAGAAGCACTTGTAAAACATTAACGTGTATAAGAATCAACTTTAGATCTTGTTAAAAACAGATTCTGTTTCAGTAAATTTGGGGTGGAGATTCATTTCTCACAAGCTCCCAGGTGATGATGCTTCTGGTTTGTGATCTATGCTTTGAGTACGTAGTTGACAACAAATAAAACAGAGGTATGGAACACAAATGGGGAAAAAATATTACAGAGAAAAGGAGGTAGATTTTGGATTTAAAATATTATTAGGAGTTAATAGTCCAAAAGGATAAAGAATATTCTTAACAGTGGGAATGGAATAAGTAAGGGTTCAGTGAAGAGTAATGACCAATAATAAGTGTGGTTAAACTAGTACTTTTCAAAATGCGCTTGTAAAAAAAGCCAATTCTTAGAACACAGCCCAAAAACAATAATTTCTAATTTATGAGACTACGGGTACAGGATTCTCACTGATAAGTAAATTCGCATCTCCTCTATACCTGCCACCTCAAGTCTGACAGCCCTGGGCTTGGGTTGTGGCTCTGGGCTCCAGGCCATATGCCTGGAGGAGGGAAGGAAATAGTATCCTGAGGACACCTTGAACAAGTGGTGAAGGGCATCTGGCCCTTGTCTAGGAGTTTGGATTTTATATTTCAAAAGTGGTATTCAGACTTTTTTTAATGCTTTGTTATTATTAGAAAAAAAAATTGAGCACACCCCTCATATATGTGCTATTATTTATTCAATGTATATGCAGATATAGTAATATGTATATACTATTTCATTTTATGTCACAACTGTCTAACTGATATAGGTTCTGGATATCAGCCTTATGAATAATCTAACAGTGATGCACTTTTTTTTTTTGGTCTGATTTTAAATAATGTTGATAGATTGATTACTTTTAAGCATCTTGAACTTTTGTTGTTGTTGTTGTTGTTGTTGTTGTCAGTATAAGCATTCTCTTCATCATACATCCTAATTGCTATGGAGCTTAAATGAAAGAAAGCCGAAGGTGCTAAAAGCTGCATTAGAAGCAACACTTCTCTTTGTGTTTCCCTCTCCCTTTCCTTCTCTCCCTCTTTCTCTTTCTCCAGCTGAACAGGAAAAAACTGAGCTCCTGGATTCTATGACTCCCCCATGCACTCTATACACCTTTTTATATTAGAGTAGGAAGTGTTATGTCCTATTGGCTTACACAGTAAAAGTATTTATAGTTGTCATTGTTTGTCAGTTTTATGATAATTTTAATGAAATGTTCTCCAGTCCCTCCAAATATAAAGGATGTTTAAAGTGGGAAAAAGTGCTCAACGATTCAGAGCATACAACCAACAGGGGAGAACTGATACAGTAATAACCAAGCTGAATTGTTGTAATGTGACTGTTCTCTTCCAACAGCCTCTTCACTTCTTGTTATACTCTGGATAAATATCTTACATGGTAGTGAATAAGTAATAATGGATCATATCCCAGCTGTGAGCAGTTTTGTGGTTAGTAAAATAGGGAGAAATCAGGGACTTCCAATTGCAAATATCATTGTGTATGACAAGCCAAACTTTAGTAGTTTTAAATGAATAATTCTATACAAGAAGAACAGAAAGTGATGGCGATGTGGCTCAGTTCTTTAATATAATTGGTATGTGTGTAGAACTTGAGAATTGGGAACTTAATAAATTAGGGAATTCATACTAGTTACTTCAGTTTTGATAATAGGCAAGTTGTTTAAGCTCCCCAAGTTAGTTGTTTATCCCCATCTGTAAAATGAAAAATTGAATGAGATTTCTGTGTGAATTTCACATAGAACATAGTGGTAGATAAAATTTGGTTGCACCCTCCTCCACAAGTACTGTTTCCTTCTCTTCTTCCCATGTTCTCAGCGTTGGAAAGCCCTGGGACTCAGTTGTAGGGCTTTCCTCCTCCCTTTCTACTCTCTCTCCCTAAGAAAGCTTTTCTTGCCCCTGGTTTTAAATACAGACATACCTCGGAGATATTGTGGGTTCGGTTTTGAGCACCACAATAAAACAAGCATCATGACAAAGTGAGTCATAATATTTTTGTTGGTTGAGGGTCTTGCCTTCAATTTGTAAATAAATAAATAAATATTAAATTAAATTTTAAAAAGTCTGTTTAGTGCAATAAAGCAAAACACAATGAGATATGCCTATACTACAGATATGATGATGGCTCCCAGTATTTTATCTCCAACCCAAACCATTCTCTTGCTTAAACTCTGGCTTTGCTTATAGCACAATGGCAGCTGCCTACCTAACAACTCCCCTTAGATATCTGATGAACATCTTTAACACCACACATTCAAAACTAAGATATATTGGGTTGTTGGAAAAGTCATGATGCATTTTGCAACGAAAAACATAGAAAAATACGTCATGACTTTTCCGACAACACAATAATTTACCTGCTCCCTAGCCACTCATCTTCTGTTGCCCCAGTTTACCCCACATCAGCAAGTAAGACAACCCTATTCTCAGGAACTCATGTTCAATCCATTAGCAAATCCTATCTTCTCAACTTTCAAGATACTCCTGACCTCACACATGTGCTCTACCTTTACTGTTTTCATCCTGATCTGAACAAACATCATATTTCACCTGAACTGTTGCAACAACCTTCCAATTGGATTTTGTGCTTTTGTCTTTGCCCAGCTGCTGTCTATCTTGTTTAGCAGCAAGAGTTCTTATTTTAAAATATAAGTCATGATGCCACTTGGTGGCTTACCCTATCTTTTCAAGCATAATCCATGTCATGTCACAGCTTCCATGGCCCTACTATCCCTCTGCCTTCATCCCCTGCTACTTGCCCTTCCTCACTCAGTTTTATTGAAACTGGTCAAATTGTACAAATGCCTATCACAAGATTTTTGGAATTTGTAGGTTTTTCCATGAATTTGGGACATGGCTGTTATAGCTGGCATAGCTGGTATGACTGGGACATCTGGCATAGCTACAAACTTTATCCATTTGTTTTCTTTTATCTTCAGAGGCCAGCTTGGGATTTTTCACAGGGTAGCAGAATGTTTCCCAGCAGCAAGACAGAACAAGCCTTAATATGCTCTATGCAAGCTTCTGATTATGTTATGTTTGGTAATGTATTACTGATCACAGTAAATTGCATGACCAAACCCAAGAATAATGTGGAAGGGGATTATGAAAGATCATGGATATGCAGATGTATAATCTAATGATATCATTACTGGAACAATTACATGTTTCCTACTGTTGCTGTAATAAGTTACCACAAACTTAGTTACTTAAAACAACACAAAAACAAAACTTATCTTGTAGCTGTAGAGACCTAAAATGAGTCTTACAGAGTTAAAATCAAATCAAGTCTTACAGGGCTTCTTTCTGGAGGAAGAATCTGTGTCCTTCCTCTTCTAGCTCCTGGAGGCTACCTACATTCACGGGCTTGAGACACCCTTCTTCTATCTTCAAAGCTTAGCACTCCAACCTCTACTTCTAACATCACAGCTCATCTTTTGACGTTGATTCTCTTTCTTCTCTCTTATGAGGACCCTTGTAATCACACTGAGTCCATCTAGGTAATCCAGAACATTTGCCTCATCTCAAAATCCTTCATTTAGTCACATAGGCAAAGTCACTTTTTCCATATAAAGTTAATATACTTAAAATGACCCAGAGATTAGGAAATAAATATCTTTGGAGTTCATTATTCAACACATTGCCCTTATCATATAATGTATTCTCATGGCCTAGAAAGAAATTCTGGCACAGACTGTGTGTATTTTAGATATCTGTTGAATGAATTAACAAGTTTTGGAGTAAATTTCTTTGAAGACATTTTATGCTATAAAATACTCTAAACAGAAATAGTGTATCCAAGGTAATTCTACAAATACACTGATCATATATGATAGTATGTGCCAGTCACCATTTTAAGTGTTATGAATTGACAGAAAAATCAGAAAGTTAATATCTATGTTTTAGTACATTTGTTTAATTGTGTTTACAGGTATATGCATGTTTATATTGTGGGGCAAAGGATAAATTTGGTGGTTAATAATGCTAATGATATTAATTACAATAAACGTTTTGGGCTTTATGCAGCAACAATATAAAAACAATTAGAAAATATTGTATATTATTATCTATTGTTCAGTGAATTACTCTAAGTATTTTACTTCTATTAACTCATTTGATCTTTGCAACAATCCATGAGGTAGATATTATTACTACCCATCATTTGCTGATGAATATACTGAAAAACAAATTTGTTAAGTGATTTGCTTCATATCTCATAGCTACTAAGTAGGAGAGCCATGAATGAAACCCAGGAAGTTGGTTTTAGAATCAGCTACCTTAATCATTAATCAATAGCATCTTTTTGAAAACAAAGGTTTCTGGAAGATAAAGAAAGAAAAATCACAGCTCACTTTGATTATTAGATTATTAGATTAGATTTTCTAATAATCACTTTGATTATTAGAAAAACTTCTTTAGGTTGGTGTCATTTATATTTAGACATATTTTCCAGAGAATGAATCATTCCAAGTTAAAAAAAAAATTGCCTGGGATGGATGACTTGGAGTCAGGGAGACCTGGTGTCTTTATGAGAAAGAGTAAATATTCTTGCTTGACTGGAGCATCTGGGATATGTTCCCCATAGGACAAATTAGACTACAAATGTAGATTGAGGATATGTTATGGGAGAACTTGATGAGGTGACACATCTGCCTTAAATTTGGCAAACAATGGGAAGCCTTACTAGGGGGATACTCTGATAAAATTGGCTTCTGAAAGTACGATCTCACAATGACATATAGGATAGCCTAGAGCTCTTAGAGTGTGCAGGAAGAAAAGTGAAGCACTTGGCACAAGTCCAGGTAAAAACGTTTACTTCACTCTTTGCAAAGGAGTTGTAACATTTCCACTCTTTTTCACCCTCATGTTTCTTCAGGAGGAAAGTACCAAGACAGGGTAGGGAAAATTGTGGAACTGTTTTTGAACATGTAGCTAACTGTCTAAGGTTTAGTTACCTCCAAGCCCATCGCCACCTTTATCCTTCCTGTTGTTCAGCTGTTTACTTCAATTGGTTCTCCACTTATGCTTGATCTAGTTCAAAATGGTTTTCTGCCCTTTGAATTGAGTGTTAACATCTTATAGATTTGGGGGGAACAAGTTTTTTTCTGCAAAGTTTTTTTAAGGCTAAAAGAAATTCAGACAGAAAGAAAACTACTAGAAATTAAAGGCTTAGAGTAAAACACGTGAACATGAATAGAAGGTTTCATATTTCTGAAGAGTATGTAGGAACAGCAGTCCTCGGTGGATGCTGCATTCTCTTACATTTCAAATAAAAGGTCATTTTTGTCTAATGTTTTAGGAAGAAAGGTCTTTTCTTCCTTTTGCACTGAAGTGCTTATCATTTCAATATGATTATAATATCTATCATTATCACTTCATATAATAATATTACTTCATGAGTCTTGATATACAGTGAAGATAACAGTTTTGAGGAAGCCTATCTAATTATTCTAAGAAAACTATTTGGTGATTTCCAGGTACTAACTTGCTCTAACATATATATGAACAAATACTTTATTAACTAATTTTGAAATTGTGGTGTTGCATAAGGGTGATCCCATTGTTTTTTAAAGTAGTTAATTGCCGGGCCGGCCGAGTGGCGCGATGGTTAAGAACTGGCTTGGGACGCCAGAGGGCCCCGGTTCGGATCCCACATATGAGGGCCAGTGACACTGCCCTCTACAGCTAAGATGCTGAACAACAGCTCAACCTGGAGCTGGGCTGCCATGAGTCAACGGCAATGGGGTAGGCTGCAGCCCTTGCTGCAGTGGGTTGTCATGGGCTACCATGTGTAGCCAGCAGCCAGCGTGAGCGGCCAGCAGCCGCAGTGAGCGGCCGTCCAGAAGCCGGCGACTGATCTGCCTCGCCAGAGAAGAGCGCAATGATGGTGCCAACTTGGGCCAGTGAAGCAACGTCCTCCACAACTAGATTGAAGAACAAAACGACAGCAACTTGTCTGTTCCCCTTTCCCCAATTCCCCAGCACTGTTCCCATCCCCCCAATTCCCCAATTAAAAAAAAAAGTAGTTAATTGCCAATGGGTTGGCTTTTCTAACACCATAAACATGACAATTAATGCAAAAATTTGCTTCTCAAATTAGCTAAGGATTTTGTTGTTATTTTAATGAGAATCTCCTATACATTCAAAGAAGGTTATCCACACTGGAAATGTAATTATATTGTCAGAAAATTGACTCAAATTTCTAGAAAGTAATTTGGTAATATTTTCTAACAACCTGAAAACTATTAAGGACATTGACCCAACCATTATATTGTGCAGTCTACAGAAAAACATAATTCAAAATAGTGAAGCAAGGCAGAAAAAAAATTATGTATAAAATGTACATTGCAAAAAAGTATTATTTAAAATTTTTTAAATAATCCATAAAATGGAATTGGCCCAAAAATATGCTATAGCCATGAAACAAATATTATTTAACAATAAAATGATATTTAGAAGTTTTGTAGCAAGAAAAATGTATATGCAAAATTTCAAGTATAAAAAGTTACCAAAATGATATGCACATTAAAATATGGTTATGTTAAAATATACATTAATAAGAGAATAGGACAAAATTTTTTTTATTTTTAGCCTTAAAAAATAAATAGCTTTTATGCATATTATTCAACATATAATTTAATCAAATGCCCGTATACCTGCAGGATTGTTGCAATGGTTCAGAGAGTAATATTGGATGTAACTGGAGAATCACTTGGGAAACAACAAATTTGAGGGAAAAAAATCTGTCTGTTAATAGAGTCATTTCCCCAGTTGATGATACAGAAATGAAATGGATTTTCCAACTTCAGCATGGTTGAATAAACTGAACATCATCGAACCTCAAGGATGGAAAGAGCACTGGATATATCACTCATTTTGTCCCTTGCTATCTATAAACTGCCCCCAGAAAAATGAGAATGTATCCTGTATTTTATTATAATTCTCTAGAGATGATGTTGCTATAACATCCCATTTTAATTAAGCTTATTGAATATTTCAAACTCCTTTGAAGGAAAAACTCTTTTCTTAAAAACCCAAGGCAAAATATAAATAACTTTTGTACTGGAAATTAAAAATTTCTAATTATCACCTTGAAGTCTTTACAGTCTAGTTGATCACTATTTAGTCATTTTCCACTTTAGTTAAAACAGTTTTACATCCTTGAGCTTTCCCCAATATGTGCCATTTTTCAGTCCATTAATTACTATTGAGCTCCTTTCTGACGTCTCCAGTTTCTCTGCATGCCAGTTAATTTGTGTAGCAAAGTATTAGTCAGATACTACTTCCTTACTTCATAAATCCTAGTAATCACTTTAATGTTTAAAGGTCCTGCTCAAACTAAAGTTTTTGTGAGTTAATTATAACCATGGCCAACATTTTGTCATTTAAAAGTTTGCTGTTAGGGAGAATGGTACAATTAGTGAGTGCCATGACAAAGCTGTAACCAATTTTTCTTGATTATTATCTCAGAGTAACACATAATTTCAGGTTTATTTTTAATATCAGGCCTTTAAGTTTTAGTCGGATTGCTACCTTAGCATACCAATCTCCTAAAGGAACACCTGCTGATATTGCATATTCTTTCTATCATCAAATTCACAAAAGTAACATTCTTTTTACAATAAAGATGTAATTTTAAAAGACTCTCCTCAAAAGCTCATGATAACAGATTGCTTATTAGATTATGCATGTGTGTGCATGTGTGTGCATGTGTGTGCTAAGAATACTTAACATGTGGTCTACTCTATTAACAAATATTTATGTGTCCAGTACAGTATTAACTACAGGCACAATGTTGTAAAACAAATCTCTAGAATTTACTCATCTTGCATTATTGAAATTGTATACCTATTTAATAGCATCTCTCCATTTCCTCCTTCCCCCAACCCTAGCAGCCACCATTCTGCTCTAGGTTTCTATGAGTTTGCCTATTTTAGACACGTTATATAAATGGAGTAATGTACATTTGTCTTTCTGCTACTGGCTTACTTTACTTATAGTAATTTTCTCCAGGTTCATCCATATTGTCACATATGACAGGATTGCCTTCTTTAAGGTTGAATAATATTTCACTGTAGGTATATGCCACATTTTCTTTATCCATTCATCAGTCTATAGATATTTTGGTTGTTTCTATAGTTTGGCTACTGTAAATAATGCTGCAATGAACTTGGGAATTCAGCTGTCTCTTTGAGTTCCTGATTTCAATTCTTTTGGATAAATTCCCAGAAGAAGGATTGCTAGATCATATGATAGTTCTATTTTTAATTTTTTGAGATAACTCCATACTTTTTTCTATAATGACTACAGCATTTTATATTTCCATTAACAGTGAGGAAGTGTTCCAATTTTTTCACATCCTCACCAACCTTACTTGATATATATATATATATATTAATAATAGCCATTCCAAACAGATGTGAGGTGATATCTCATTACAGTTTTGATCTGCATTTCCCTGATGATTAATGATGATGAGCATCTTTTCTATACCAGTTGACCATTTGTATGTCTTCTTTGTAGAAATGTGTATTCAAGTCCTTTTCCCTTTTCAAATCAGGTTATTTTTGTTGTTGATGATTTTTAGAAGTTCCTTACTTATTTTGGAAATTTATTCCTTTCTGATGACATATGGATGCAAACATTTTCTCCCATTCAGTGGCTTGCCTTTTAGCTCTATTGATTATGTCCTTTGCTGTGCAGATGTTATTTACTTTGGTGCAGTGCCACTTGTCTATTTTTGCTTTTGTTGCTTGTGTTTTGGTGTCAAATACAGTAAGTCATTGCCAAAAGAGTTTTATGAAGCTTTCCTTATAATATCTTTCAGGACTTTACAGTTCCAGGTCTATACTTAAATCTTCAACCCATTTCAAGTTAATTTTTGTAACTGGTATAAGACAGAAGCTCGATTTCATTATTTATTTATTTATTTGTTTGTTTGTTTATTTATGTATTTTTTTCACATGTGGATATCCAGTTATGTCAACACCATTTGTTGAAGAGACTATTCTTTCCCCAGTGTGTGTTCTTGACTTCCTTGTTGATTAACAGTTGACCATACATGTGTGAGCTTAATTTTAGGCTCTATATTCTGTTCCACTGGTCTATATTTCTGTGTTTCTGCAGCACCATACTGTATTAATTACTTTAAATTTATAATATATTTGAAATCAAGAGAGCGATATCTCCCTCTTTGTTCTTCTTTCTCATAATTGCTTTGGCGATTAGGGATCTTTTATGGTTCTATATAAATTTTAGATTTTTTTTTTCTATTTTTGTAGAAAAAAACTCATTGGGGTTTTGATATGGATTGTCTTGAGTCTAAAAATCACTTTGGATAGAGTGAACTTTTAACAATATAAATTCTTCCAATGCATGAACAAAGGACTCTTTTTCATTTATTTGTATCTTCTTTAATTTCTTTCAGCAATGTTTTGTGGTTTTTAGTGTTTAAATCTTTCACTTTCTTAGCAAAGTTTATTCCAAAACATATTCTTTTTGATGTTTTTGTAAATGGCATTGTTTATTAATTTATTTTTTTGGATAATTTGTTGTTCTGTATAGAAACATAACTTAGTTTTGTATATTAATTTTGTATCCAGCAACTTTACTGAATTTGAACCCATCCCTTGCCCCCAACAAAGAAAAGCCTAGGACCACACAGCTTCAGTAGTGAATTCCACCAAGCATTTATAGAATAAATCAATCCTTCTCAAATCCACAAAAAAATATGAAGAAGTAAGAACATCTCCAAACTTACTTTTAAGGACTAAACATTACCCTGATACCAAAGCCAGATAAAGATATACAATAAAAAAATTACAGGCCAATATCTTCATGAATATAGATATGAAATCCTCCACAAAATATGAGCAAACCAAATTCAACATCATATTAAAAGCATCATACACCAAGTGGGATTTATGCCCTAGAATACAAGGATGGTTCAACATATGCAAATCTGTTAATGTATTACACCATATTAACAGAATGAAGGCTAAAACATTAGATTAATTTTAAAATTTTTTTCTTAGCAGAGTTTCCTGTGCTCAGAGGGTACTTGGAAAATCTTTGATTTGGGGTAGGCAATTCTTAGAACAAAATATTTTTGTAATTTATATTACTTTATTTTTATTAACAAACAAATTCTAAACAACAGTGAGCTTAGAGAAAGAAAACTATATTCTAGCCTCAAAACTAAAACAGATTATGGGGTAAGTATCTGAGAAGATGTTGGGGGAGAGAGGTGTGGGAGAAGTAAGAAAAAATAACAAGCTTTGGTTACCTAGCTGTAGACCAAATGTATGTGGGATGTTTTACATTTTTCCTCTTATTCTTTTATTTTTCTCAACATTAAAGGTCTAAGTGAAATATAATAAACCGTATATATTTTAAGTGTGCAATTTGATGGTATATGTACACATCCATATGCCACCAGCACAATCAAGACAATGAACACATCCATCACACTCAAAGTTTCATCACACTTTTGGTAATTTCTTATTTCCACCCCTTCCTAGCCTCAGTCTCCCCAAGCAACAATTACATAGTATTCTATTATTACAGATTAGTCTGAGTTTCATAAAATTTAAGAAAAATGAAATCATACATTATGTACTTTTTTATTTAGCATTTTGTAGTCCACACATCATTATTTTTAGATCTATCCATGTTGTCATATGTATCAATAGTGTGATACTTTTAATTACTGGGTAGTACTGAATTGGGTGTAGATACCACAATTTGTTTACCCATTTACTACCAATGGATATTTAGACTGTTTTCAGCTTTGTGGCTATTATCAGAAGCTTCTATGAACATTTGTTTACAAGTCTTTGTATAGATATGTGATTTTTATCTTAGGTAAATATCTAGGAATAACTAAGTAGTGTATTTACATTTTTAACAAACCTGTTAAGCCTGCTGTCCAAAATATGTATAATTTTATATTCTCATCAGCAATGTATCAGTGTTTCAGTAGCTCCAAATCCTCAACAACATAAGAGATTATTTTTTATTGAAGCCCTTCTAGTGGGTGTGTAGTGGCATCTCATTGTGGTTTCAATAGCTATATTTCTCTAATAGATAACAAGGCTGAGTGTGTTGAATGCTTGTTTGCCATCTGTATATCACTTTTAGTAAAATATCTATAAACATCTTTGTCAATTATTAGTTGGGTTACCTTCTAGTTATTGAGTTGGAATAAATCTTTATATATTTAAGATATTATATGTACACACACACACACACACACACACACACGTGAGGCTGTGGAGAAACTAGATCCTTTATACAATTCTGTGAAAAAGCTTTGCTATATCTTAAAAGCCTCAACATATAAGTACCATATAACCTAGCAATTGCACTCCTGGGAATTTATCCCAGAGAAATAAAGACTTATGTTCATGCAGAAATATATATGTGTTTGTAACAGCTTTATTCATAATAGACAAAATTGGAAAAAAACCCGTGTTTTTTAAGGGATAAGTGGTTTAAACTGTGGTGTATCCATATAATTTAGTATTACTCAGCAATTAAAAGGAGTTAACTATTGGTACATACAAGTTGGGTGAATCTCAAGGGAATGGTGCTAATTGAGAAAAGCCACCACCAAAATGTTAATCTGTTATTCCAATTATGTCACACCTTTGAAATAACAAAGTTTTAGAAATGGAGAGAAGATTAATAATTAATAGAATATAGAACTGCAGGCAGGAAGAGAGAGGGCTGGGTGGGGAGGAGGTGGGTACATTTATAAAAGGGCAGCATCAGCGATCCGTGTGGCGATATACAGTGGGGCGGATATGTGAACCCACACATTTTATAGAATTATATAGAACACACCCACTCATGAGTACAAGTAAAACTGGTGAAACCTGAATAATATCAATAAATTTTATCATGTTAATATCTAGGTTGTAATACGGTACTATAGTTTTTTAAGCTATTACCATTGGGGACAACTGGATTAAGGATAATCATGATTTCTCTCTATTATTGATTTCTTACACCTGCTGCAAAAATTACAATTATCTTAATAAAATGTACAAGTAAAAATGAGTACTTTAAAGCCAAGTGTAGCACGGAGCTCTAATATAAAGGTGTTATTAGTATGTCTAGTTGTTAACAAAGTACTTCCAGTTTTCATATTTGGTGTAATCATCTTGGATGATTAGTAAAAATTGAACAAAGCCACAAGACTGCACAGCATTGCCACTGTGACATTGTTACCCACATGTAAAAAATGAGAGAATTTAAAAGTCTTTTCACTCCTGAAAAACTACATACTTGACAAGAATTAACATGTTGGGCTCAGCTATTTGGATTTTTATATTGAGAGACAGAAAAATGATTAACTTTCTAGGGATCTTTATCCATTGAAACGGAAGTTTTTGACGTTATAAAAGCTTTCTCCTTGAGCAAACAAATTGAGATTATGTAACAGTAAAAAATGTTATGTATTCAGCCTACCATAGTTTAGGCGAGAATACATTCGTTACTTATTTGAACATTTACTTAAAAAATGAATTTGGACACAGGCCTTATTCTCTTCACAAAACTGAACTCAAAATGGATCACAGACGTATTGAAAACAACAAAGCTATAAAACTCCTAGAGCAAAACATAGAAGAAAACCTACAAAAAGTTGGGTATGGTCATGACTTTTTAGATATAATACCAAAAGCATAATTCATGAAAGAACGAATTGATAAACTGGACTTCATTAAAATTAAAATCTTCTGCCCTACACAAAACAATGTAAAGAGAATGACAAGACAAGCCACAGACTGGGATAAAACATTTTTTTCAAAAGTTACGTCTGATAAAGGACTATTATCCAAAATAGACCAGTAACTCTTAAAACTCAACAATAAGGTAACAATTAATCAAAAAGTGGGTCAAAGGCCCTGACACCAAACAAGAGCTACAGAAATTAAGCATATGGGGAGATGTCGCATATCATTTTATGTCACCAGGCAAATGTAAGTTAAAACATCAATGAGATACATCACTATTAGAATGGCCAAAACCCAGAACACTGACAACAACAAATACTGGTGAGGATGTAGAATGACGGGGACTCTCATTCATTGCTGTGGAAATATAAAAGGATACAGCTGCTTTGGAAGACAATTTGGCAGTTTCTTGCAAATCTACATAGTCCTACAATATGATACAGCAATCAAGCTCTTTGGTATTTACCTGAAGGAGCTGAAACCTTACGTACACACAAAAACCTGTACAGAGAGTTTAATGTAGCTGTATTCATACTTAACACATCTTGGGAGCAATGAAGGAGTCCTCCAATAGGTAAATGGATAAATAAAATGGGATAAATCTAGACAATGGACTATTATTCAGTGCTAAAAAGAGATTAGTGATTAAACCATGAAAAGACATGGAGGAACCTTAAATACATATTACTAAGTGAAAGATGCCAACATGAAAAAGGTTATATACTGTATAATTCCAACTACATGATATTCTGGAAAAGGTAAAACTAAGGAAATAGTAAAATGATCAATGGTTGCCAGGGGTGGTGTGGGGTGAGGGATGATAAAGCGCAGAGACTTGTATGGTAGTGAAAATACTCAGTATGATGCCATAATGATGGATACATGTCATAATACATTTGTTAAAACTCATAGAATGTACAACACCATGAGTGACCTGTAGGGTAAACTACGGACTTGGTCTATTGGTGATTATGGTGTGTCAACGAAGGGTTATCAATTGTAACAAATGTTCCATTCTGGTTGGGGATATTGATAGTTGGGGAGATTATGCATGTGTACGGGCTGAGGTTATATGGAAAGTTTTTATACTCTCCCTTCAATTTTGCTGTGAAGTTTAAACAGCTCTGAAAAAAGTCAATAAAAATGGTTTAAATAAAATATGACATCTGACTTGGATATATGTCTCCTTCTGAATGAGGATAAACTGTCCTTATTTTAGTTCACCCCAGTTAAAACTGAGAATTTCTGAAGGTTCATTGTGAATTACCACTTCTAAGAAGAAACTGAGAACTGTGCTATTCCTGTGGTTACATTTCCATGGCTACTTCCCTTGTAAAGTATTTATTTATTCACAATTCGCAACTAAATTATTCCAGCTGCATGCCTCTTATTCCATCAACCAATTCTGAGCATGACTTGTTTTATAAAACCTCTTTAATTTCATCACTTCCACTTTAAAACCTGTTGCCTATAGAATTAAGACTTTCAGCTTTTTATGACATTCTTAACTGCTCTAACTTCCCTTGTTGTAAACCAATCTTCAGCAAAACCATCAATCACATCGTTTTGCTATTGACCTTTACACATTTACACCATAATACAGTTGCCCTTATCAATCTCTGTTTTGCTTTTAGAGCCACCTTACCCCAAGCCCCAAATTCTGTACATCATTTTTTAAATTAAAGTTTATTGGGGTGACAATAGCTAGTAAAGTTACATATGTTTCAGGTGTACAATTCTGTAATACATCATCTATATATTGCATTGTGTGTTCACTACCCAGAGTCAGTTCTCCTTCCATCACCATATTTGACCCCCTTTACCCTCTTCTACCACCTCCTTCCCCCCTTACTCTCTGGTGACCACTAAACTGTTGCCTGTGCCTATGAGTTTTTGTTTCTTTATTTGTTTGTCTTATTCCTTTGTTGCTGTCAGTTTTATAAACCACATATCAGTAAAAATCACATATTCGGTTCTCTGTACAATTTTTAAAGGCTGGATCCTCTGTAAAGACTGGCATATGCTCTATGTAGCTTTTTGTTAGCTCTCTTTGCGAAAATGACCTCTTGCTTCTTTCCCGTTTGTAAACTTGTAAGTATTCCAATATAGGCCATGGACATAACATCAATTATATTCTTATTTTCTTATAGTTATTTGAGTCATGTATTTTCCCCCTGGATAGAGAATTTCTTCAGGATAGACACCACACTGTAAGTTCCTTAAGGATTCCTTACAGATTGAAAGTAGGGGTATCATATCTGTAATGAGAGTTTAAATATAATGACTATATTCTTATTTGCTCCATGAATATATCTAGAATTCCGATCTATTAAATATTGCCAGTTAGTAACAATTCAATTCACATTAACAGAGGGTTTATTTTGACCCAGGACCTGAGCAAGGCACAAAAACTACAGAAGTGATTTTATTAGGCCATATACTTTCAAGAACTTTATTATGGCAAGAATCAAAATTAAATTAACAATAACAATAAAATAAGATTCTGATTTGTATTGAAAAAATTGTGTGTGCACAGACAAAATGAGTTGCTACTAAGTCTTGGGATTATAGATGTTGATACTTGATTTGAGTCAAAAGTTGAAGATAATCATGAAAATATAGCATACAAAACATTTCAAGAAGGAGACAAATAAAAAAACATAAGATTATGCATTCACCAACACTGTCCAATATTCATGTGCAGAAAGAGTTGAAAACGAGACATCTGGAGACAAGTAGTAGCCCCCAAATCATAGAATCTGGTCCCAAATTATGGATTTGAAAGGCAATGGCCTGGATACCCAGCTCCGTCTTCCCCACTCTGACATCAGTGCACAGGTAGGTCCTTGTGTCAGACGTTAGAGGTCACGATTCTTTCTCGTACTTTTTCTCAACCACATTTCTCATTGGCTGGGAAATTATAATCAAAACTTTATATTAAATCTTTATATCAATAACTTTGTCAAGTAGTCAAACCTAGTCATAGCATTGATATACAAACTTAATATTTATTAATCAATAAAGCAAGAGGGGGAAATGAAAATGGCCTAGACCAGGGGACTTGGAGGAGAATTAAGAGCATTTATAATAGAATGAAATGTGGCTTGACTAAGAACACTGTTGTTTGGGGCAAAGCAAAGATGTTAGGTGAAGGATCATGTTTCAGGGATAAGGATGCTCTTCTTCCTTATAATTTTATAGACTATTTTTTCCATTAAAAACTGCATGTGGAAGAGATGCCAGAACATATAACTATAAATTTGTGCCTTTTACCAACCTCTCACTATTTCCCCTAAATCCCAGAACCTCACAACCACATTTGTATACTCTGTTTTCATGAGTTCAACATTTTGTTTGTTTGTTTTTGTTTTTTGTTTTATTTTAGATTTCACATACACGCGATAACATACTTTTTTTGTGTGGCTTATTTCACTTAGCATAATGTCCTCCAATTTCAATCAACCAGGTTGCCATGAACTGCAGGACTTCCTTTTTTCTCAAGGCTAAGTAATATTGCACTGTGTGTGTGTGTGTGTGTGTGTGTGTGTGTGTTACATTTTCTTTATTCATTCATTCTCTGACAGACAGGTTGTTTCCGTACCTTGACTGTCATGAATAATGCTGCAATGAACATAGGCAGACATATATATCTCCTCAAGATAATGGATCTTGAGATTATCATGCTAAGTGAACAAAGTCAGACAGAAACAGTGAGAACCATATTACTTCACTCATATGTGAGATAAAACTGAAAGCAACAAATGAACAAGACAAATAAACAAACAAAACCCCACAGTGTAGTGGTTACCAGATGGTAATGAGGGTGGGGCGTGGCAGAAGAGAGTAAAGAGGGTCAAATACATGGTGATAAAAGAACTGACTTTGGGAGGTGAACGTGCAGTGTAATATATAGATGATGTATGATAGAATTGCATACTTGAGACCTATATAATTTTATTAACCAATGTCACCCCAATAAAATTGATTAAAAAGTAAATAAATAATAGATATAATTGAAAAAGGAAAAAGTGAAAAAAATAAAGACTCCCAAATAAACAAAAATTGAGAAAATATGTTACCAGTAAACCTCAAAGTTAAAAATATTAAAATAAGTTGTTTAGAGAGAAGAAAAATGACATAGGGCAGAACCTTGGATCTACATTACCAAAAAAAAAAAAAAGAAATAGAAAAAAGAGCATTGAAGAAAAATAAGTGAAGATGAAATAAAAACTTTTTTATTTTGTCACTCTTAATTCATCTAAAAGATAAATTTGTTCAAAATACTAATACCAAGAATGTATTTCACTATGTATGCTTATAAGTAATGATATATGTATAAACTTATATATGTATAAAATATACATACATTATACATTTATACATATATACACATATATGTATGCATAATATACACACATATGTATTTACATATGTATGAACATATGCATGTTTGAGTATAATTATATATAAGTAAATAAATGACAACAATGATACAGGGGTGGAAGGGAGAAATTAAAAGTATTTTGTTATTTTAAGTTTCTAGACTACCCATGAAGTAGTATATTGTTATTTGACAGTGGAATTGGATTTGCTGTAAATGTATAATTCAAACTCAAGGGCTAAACCACTAAGAAATATTAAATTAAAAGAAAATATATACTAAGATGAGAGAGAAAACAGAATCATATATAATGTTCAATTAAAACCATAAAAAAGCAAAAAGTGGAGACAAAAATAGGGACGATTAAGGTCAACAAATAGAAAATAGTAACAAATATGGTAGATATTATTTCACCTATATCAGTAATGATTTTGAATGTCAATGGTCTAAATGTACCAATTAAAAGACAGTATTTAAGACTCAATTACAAAACAAAACCCAATTATATGTTTTCTATAAAACCTACTTTAAATATAAAGACAGCAGAGATTAAAAATGAGTGGATAGAGAAAAATATGTCATGCTAATACTAATTTTAAAAAGCAGCAGGGGCTATATTACTTTCAGTAAGAGCTGGTTTCAAAGCAAGGAAATTTATCAGCGATAAAGAAGAGCATTACATAATGACAATAGGGTCAATTCTCTAAGAAGACATGACAATCTTTAATGTATATACATTTAATAACTGAGTGTCAAACTGTAGGAGGCAATAACATAATCAACTCTATAAATTGACATCCATAGATAACTTCATCCAACAAAACACAACACACATGCTTCTCAAGCTCACAAGGAACATTCACTGAGATAGACCACAGTCTGGGCCATAGAACACACTTCAACTAATTTAAATGAATATAATCATACAATGTCTGGTTTCAGACCATAATAGAATTAAACAGAGATCAATAACAGAAAAATAACTGGAAAAGTCCAAAAAATGTGGAGGTAAATAACATACTTCTAAAGACCACATGAGTCAAGAAGAAATCACAAGATCAATTTAAAAATATTTAAAACTGAATGAAAATGAAAATACAACTTATCAAGATTTGTGAAATGCAGAGAAAGCAGTGCTTACAGGGAAATATTTAGCATTGAATGCGTATATTTAAAAAAATGACAATGCCAGGAGAATAAGAAGATAAACGACAGACTGAGGGAATATTTTTATAAAGACATATTTGATAAAAGACAATTGTCCAAAATATACAAAGAAATCTTAAAACTCAAAAATGAGAAATAAACAAACAAATTGGCCAAAGATCCTAACACACACCTCACTGAAGAAGAGCTACAGATGGCAAATAAGAATATAAAAAGATGCTCCACATCATATGTCATCAGGGAAACGAAACTGGAAACATCAATGAGATATTGTTATATACCTACTTGAATGGCCAAAACCTATAACACTGACAACCCCAAATGCTAGCATAGATGCAGAGCAAGATGAACTCTCATTCATTCCTGGTGGAAATGCAAAACGGTACAGCCACTTTGGAAGTGATTTGGTGGTTTCTTACAAAACTCAACATATCCTTACCATACAATCTATCAATCACACTATTTTCCCAAAGGAGTTGAAAACTTATGTCCACACAAAAACCTGCACAAAAATATTTATAACAAGCTTTATTCATCATTGCCACATTGCCAAATTATAGAGGACATCTTGGTTGTTTTCAAGATGTCCTCTAGTAGGTGGATAAATAAACTGCTGTATATCCAAAGAACAGAAGATTATTCAGCACTAAACAAAAATGAGCTATGTAGCCATGAAAAGACATAGAGGGAATGTAAATGTGTATTACAGGTAAAAGAATCCAATCTAAAAAGGCTACATACTGTATGATACTAACCACTGTATGACATTTTAGAAAACAAAAACTGTGGAGACATAAAAAGTGCAGTGGTTGCCAGGGGGTATGGGGGGAGAGGAATGAATTGGCAGAACACACAGGATTTTCAGGACAGTGAAAATTCTCTGTATGATGGATACATGTTATTATGCATTTGCTCAAACCCATAGAATGTACAACACCAGGAGCAAAACCTATGGTAAACTATGGACTGTGGGTGATTATGACCTATCAATGTAAATTCATCCTTGGTAAAAATAATAATAATAATAATAATAATAATAATAATAATAATAATAATAATAAATTGAAAAAATGCCATTCTGGTGAATGTTATTGATAATATGGGAGACTATGCATGTGTGAGGGCAGAGCATATATGAAATATTTCTGTACCTTTCCCTCAATTTTACCGTGATCCTAAAACTGCTCTAAAAACATAAAGTTTTAAACAAAAAGAAATGAACTAATAAGCCATAAAAAGACATGGATAAAAATGTAATGTGCCTTGCTAATTGAAAGAAGCCAAGCCGAAAAGCTTATAAAATGTATGATTCCATTTATATGACATTCAGAAAAAAGAAAAATAAATAGAGATATAAAAAATAGTGGTTGCCAGAGGCTTAAGGAGATGGAGGATGTTTGAATAGACAAAGCAGGAGGGATATTTTAGAGCAATGAAGCGTTCCTGTTGTTAGTGTAATGGTGGATGTGTGACACTGTATTTTTCAAAACCCATAGACTTTAAGAGCACAAAAAGTAACCTTAATGTATGCAAATTAAAACTATTAAGAGGTTGTGAGAATCCTAGGATAGAATGTTTACGGTGACAAAACGATCTAACTGTATTACAAATCTATGAAAGTTCCTCACTGTGGAGGGTAGGAGAAAATGTACTACCTAAGTAACTATAAGACTGAAGGAAATATAAACAGTACTTCAGTATTGCACTCTAGCAGGTAACTTTTTTCCATGGGGGTACAGATTAACAATGCTGAAAAAAATATATATATGAATTAAAAATATATATATATGTATATATATATACACACACACACACACACATATATATATATATATATATATATATATATATATATATATATATATATATATATGAATTTAAAAACCAAAGCAATAAATGGCAGATGGTAGGAGCCAAGTTTCTCACCATCAAAGCAGTAGGTTACAGATGAGCAAGAAGAAACTAGAATTATTCATTTGATAATGAGTTAGAGTTGAAGATACTAATGTAAACTCATGCTTGGCTTAATATTTACACAGGAGTAATTATAGATACAAGTGTATATACAGATTAGTCCACACACACATATTTCCCTGCTCTGTTAGTGCGAGGACCTAGAAATAAAATCATTCCAGTGGAACAAGCGTATCCAACACTGAGATCTTGGTTTCTAATATCATACTCTTATAAAATGACCAAGGTTCCTGGGAGAAATGGCCAATTCTAGGAAAGAGACAGAAATTATACCAATGAGCCTGGAGCATTTTGTACTGCCAGAAAGTAAAGGAATTATTTTCTGAATTCCACAATGATGAACTCCCTCAGCTTTTTACAAAAATAAATAAATAAATAAAAAAACAACAATAAAATTCATATGGAAGAACAAAGGACCCCAAATAACAAAAACATGCTTCAGGAAGAAGAATAAAGCTGGAGAAATCACACATTCTGATTTCAAAATATATTACAAAGTTTTAGTAATTAAGACAGTATGGTACTGACATTTCAAAAAATGGACATATCAACCAATGAAATAGATTAGAGAACCCACCAAAAATAAACCCACACATTTATGACAAATGATCTTTGATGAGGATGCCAAGAATACACAGTGAAGAAAGAATAGTCCCTTCTACAAATGGTGCTGGGAAAACTAGATACCCACAGTTGAAAGAGTGAAATTGGAATTGTGTACACCATACACAAAAAATCAACTCAAAATAGATTAAAGATTTAACTGTAAAGACATGAAACTTTGAAACACATAGAAAAAAAAACATGAGGGAAGAGCTTGATGACATTGATCTTTGCAATAAGTTTTTGGATATAATACTAAAAGCACAGGGAACAAAAATGAAAAATAGACAAGTGGAACTACACCAAACTAAAAAGTTTCTGTTCAGCAAAGGAAAGAAACAAGAGTAAAAAGGCAATGACAGGATGGGAGTAAATATTTGCAAAACATGTATCAGTTAAGGGGTTAATTTTCAAAATGTATGAAGAACTCCTACAATTCAATAGCAAATAAAATAATAACCCAATTGAATTAAAGGCTAAAGACTTGAGTAGATGTTTTTCCAAAGAAGACACAAATGGATAACAGGTATATGAAAGATTTCAGCATAACTAATCATCAGGGAAATGCAAATCAAAACCACAGTGAGATATCATGTCACACCTGTTAGGACAAATATTACCAAAAAACCCCCCAAAAAACGATAAGGTGAGGATATGGGAAAATCGGAATGCTTGCATGCTGTTGGTGGAAATGAAAAATAGCCCAGCTATTATGGAATACACCATGGAGATTCCTTAAAAAGATGAAAATAGAACTCCATGTGATCCAGCAATATCATTTACCCAGAAGACCTAAAATCAAGATCTGGAAGTGATGAAGCGATGTTAGTATTCCAATTTATTGCAACAATATCCATAATAACCAAGATGTAGAAACAATCTAAATGTCCATTGACAGATGAATATATAAAGAAAATATTGTATATATACACGATGGTATATTAATTAGCCTTTAAAAAAAGAAGGAAATCCTAGGGCCGGCCAAGTGGCTCAGTTGGTTAAGAGCTCGCTCAAGAGTGTGAACTCTCAGCAACAGTGGTTTGTTTCCCAGCCTGAGCTGAGCTGCTGCTGAGCTGCCAACAGGTGGCAGGATGGCTCAGCTAAAAATAAATAAATAGGAAGAAAGAAAGAAAGAAAGAAAGAAAGAAAGAAAGGAAGGAAGGAAGGAAGGAAGGAAG
>NW_017732576.1:62650-75708 GCF_001890085.2 Hipposideros armiger | reverse complement strand
AAGAAAGAAAGAAAGAAAGAAAGAAAGAAAGAAAGAAAGAAAGAAAGAAAGAAAGAAAGAAAGAAAGAAAGAAAGAAAGAAAGAAAGAAAGAAATCCTGCAATATGTAGCAACATGTATGGACCTTTACTATATAAGGCTGAGTGAAATAAGCTAGTCATGGAAGGACAAATACTGCATGATTCCACTTTTATGATATATAAAAAATAATCAAAATAATAAAATCAGACAACAAAATGGTGGTTGGCAGAGGCTGGCAGGAGGAGAAAATGGTGGGTTGCTATCTGACATGCATAAAGTCTTAATTATGCAAGATGAATAAGTTCTAGAGATCTGTAATATAACATTGTTCCTATTGTTAATAATAGTTTATTGTACACTTAAAATTTTGGTAAATTTAGATCTCATGCTGTCTTCTTCTTAATGAAATAAAGTTAAAAAATAAGAAACTAAGTAGGACTGCAAAGCAAAAGCAGTAAGTAGATCATAGTAGTTTTTCTTATTTAAAATATGATTTATAGAGGTTTAAGCACAGAATAACAATGGTGCAAAATATAAAGTAAATAATTATCAATAAAATAATACATAAATAAAGATAAATAATCCACAATGAAAAAAAATTTCACAGATATTCAGGTACGTCAAAGAAACACAGATGCATATGAAAGAATTATCAATGGCGAAAACTAATTTATGGCGAATTTATAACATATGGCGAAAACAATATTAACAAGGAAATACAGTATTATTGAATTTTAACTCAACATATAAAGTACATTTTTATCATTCCAACTATTGATAAAAATTGAATAAATATGTAAGTAAGGAAGAATAGATGAATCCCCTCTTTCAGGTGATTTCCAAATAGTTTATGTTGATACTCCACCTTCAAAGTATGGAGCTTAACGTCCCACTTTTTAAACATGGGCTGTACACAGTGATCTCATTCCAAAGAGTATAGTGTGGAAAAGAGGAAAAAATAAGCCTAGAAAAAATACCTCAGCCAGGTGCTCAAGGTTAACATCATACCAATAGAATGTATCCTAGATATGATATGATAGAAATGGTGGTCTTCTTTCCAAAAACACATAACTCTTGCTTACTTATCAGAAAAACATTAAGCATATCCCAACTAAGGAACTTTCTACAAAATGTCTGATCAGTACACCTCAAAGCTGTCAAGGTCATCAAAAACAAGGAAAATCTGAGAAACATAGTCAAGAGGAGCCCATGGAAATAAGGCTACTTAAATGTGTTTGTCTTATTATTTCAAAGAGTCAGAGACTAAATTCTAGATCATAGTTACAGTTTCCAGAAGCTCCTGTTAGCTTTATGAGTATTATGACTTGAAACCATCTCATTAGGAAAAAAAAAATACCGCTTAGATATGAGTTCCAGTTTAAACACCTCCATACTTTTTATACTTTCTCAACTCGCTTCTTTAAAGGGTCATTGTTCTTGAAGTTACTATAGAAAATAACACAAAAAGGCCATCCTGAAAAAAAGAGACTAAAACAGGCAGAGTCTAATTAACTATAAGCACACATTATATTACTAAAAGTCAACTGATCACCAAAACTCTTTAACATCTATTATCTCCAGAAGGAAATGTGCCAGAAGAGTTAGACAGAGTATCTTTGAAATGCATTTGAAATATTCCAGAGATGCTTTTCTGATTCACCAAAATTCATCTGTGTTTTGTTGTGACAAAGTTAATAGTTGAACTCATTTCACATGTATATTTAGCGCAGACTAACTTGCGTGCTGACTGGTTCACATTGCTGTCTGCTTACAAACAGCTCCTGGGGAAACAGGAATAGAAAATGCCATACCACAAGGGTAACTACAGAATGATATTCTCATAGTTTTGACTTTTGTCCACAGGTAGGGAAATATATTCATTGATAACACAACATAGAAAATAGAAAATACTGATGGAGAGAGAACTAAATCAATAAATCAATCAGTAGATATTGTAGATGAGGATCATTCTGGTATTATTATTATTATTATTATTATTAATTATAAATTAGCAGACTGGAATCTCTCAGTCAAGTATGGATTTTTTTTCTTCACTTCGTTGTTTTCTTCTTCACATTAATCTTTTAAAATTTTGTGAACCCAAACATTATCTTAGCTTTAAATTTACTATATATTACAAGAAATATAATTCTTGCAGCAATGAAATATTACTCGGGTATAAAAAGAGAAAAGCCAGGATTCCACACAATGTAAATGATCTTGTATTTATAATGACAAATAAAGGAATATAGATATAAAAAAGTGGGTGATTTATTATTCCATTTATAGGAAGTTCAAAAAAGGGCAAAAGCAATTGATGGTGATAGGAGACAGAATAGTAAATACTTCTGGGTGGAAGGAAGGGGCGAAAGAGTCCTCTGCTGATGGGGTTATTCATAGATTGATATAGGATGTGTTCACACACAAACACACACACACACACACACACACACTTTATATATGATGAAATACATATTATAATATATGTTAAAGTCCACATCAGCATCTCAACTTTATATTGAGAAAACTGAAAATTAAAGAGCTTATCTAAATGCCATGACCTGACTGTGAGCAAGTGGCAGAATCAGATCAAACAATTGTTAATATTAAGAAGTGTTTGAAAATGTCATTTAAAAAGTTGCATTCTTTCATGTTTCAGAGCAAATTATTTTAATGCTCTGTTCCAATTTTAAAATTCAATTTGAACTTTATCTAAACTTGTAAGTAGAGTAACATTGTCACCGTGTGTTGCAGTTTATTACAGACATAAGCAATTTAGAGAGGTTTGCCCAACTAAGTTATAGTGGAGTTTCTTTGACACATATATTTGTATCAGCTCAGGACAATTTGCTCTAAAAGTGAACTTTGATATTTACTAGTAATAGCATTTCAAATAACTGAATATTGTTAAATGTAAAGATT
The DNA here is from genome assembly GCF_001890085.2 of Hipposideros armiger. NCBI lineage: Eukaryota > Metazoa > Chordata > Mammalia > Chiroptera > Hipposideridae > Hipposideros > Hipposideros armiger. The sequence continues at coordinate 72,766 of NW_017732576.1, read as the reverse complement.
ATTTCACAATAATCCTTTGAATTTATTTTTACAACACCTTTATACACATTCATTTTTCCTTCAATTGCATTCATACTGCCAATACACATTCTACTTATTTTTATCAACTTGTAGGGTAGCATATTTTTTAAATGGCATAAACATGTTTTTTTTCCCTATTGTTCATGTATCAAGTGTTTTACCAAGGAAAGTATTTTTGTATTGTATATTTATAAACACATCATTAAAATTTAAGTAGAGAGAACCTGAAGACCCATATAGTTGAATACAAGAGACTGTATATAAACTCAATATTTGACCCACTTCAGCACAGGGTGACTGTTACAAGATGTCTCCTAGATTGTGTTGTCAGCTCATGTTCTAATTGCAGGAGCCTCATTAAACATGATTCAGGCTGCCATAACAAAATTCCATAGACTTAAACAGAAATGTATTTTCTCACATTTCTAGAGGCTAGGAGTCCAAGATCAAGGCACCAGCATGGTCGATTTCTGGGAAGAGTATTCTTCCTGGGATGTATGTGGCCACTAAAAGGGAAGGACAGGGAGCTCTCTGGTGTTTTTTCTTATAAGGGCATTCATCTTATAAGGACCCCACTCTGACGACCTCATTTAAACCTAATTATCTCCCAAAGATCCATCTCCAAATACTACTACGTCAAGGGGTAGGGTTTTAATGTACAAATTTGGGGGTGACACAATTCAGTCCCTAGCAATGGTTATTACAGAATTTTTGGCACATGGTTTAAAAGGCTTTTCCTATTCTCCCTTTATACCTCATGGGGTCATTTATTTTTTTGAATAATACTTTAAGTGTTTTTTCATTATTAGTTTTCAACTTTATTTGACATATTTCTAAAGTACTCCAGGGTTAAACAAAAAACAACTTGATACTACTACATAAATTATCAAGAACTTTTTGTTCATATTCTCATTTAAATTGGCATGAGTGTACCAGGGTATACAAATTACTGATAAACTGTGATAGGTCTATCAATAAATCAGTGACTCTGTAAAGAACAATATAGTCCCTATTATGCAAATAATTATGTACAAGAAGCTAAATAATGTTCGTATTTTAAGTCCTTCTGATTTTTAAACTGACCTCAATTTTCCATTATAAATGCTTTGACTTCCAGAAAATATGCTAATACATTTATAAATACAAACACAAAAGACACAAATATAGAATGCAAAAACAGAAATAAACTGCCTTAAAGATGCTTTTTTTAACTTGTTGATTTAGAGTTTGTTACTGGAATTTCAATTTTTTTTTGTGGAGGGGAGGCTGCCTGTCTTCGTGCACTTTCCCTAAGAAATGCATGAGAAGAGTAATATCCCATTGTATGTATGTATGAAGTCCTACCATTTACAACAACATGGGTGAACCCAGAGGGTATTATGCTAAGTGAAATAAGTCAGGCTGAGAAAGACAAATACCATATAACTTCACTTATATATGGAATATAAAGAACAAAATAAACAACCAAACAAAACAGAAACAGACTCATAGAAACAGAGAACAAACTGATGGTTACCAGAAAGGAGAGAGGTTAGGGAGCTGGGTGAAAAAAGTGAAGAAATTAAGAAGGACCAATTGGTAGTTACAATATAGTCATGGAGATGTAAAAGTGCAACATAGAGAATACAGTCAATAATATTGTAATTATGCATAATGCCCAGTGGGTACTGAACTTATCAGGGAGACTACTTCATAAATTATATCAAAGTCTAACCACTATACTGTACAACGAAAACTAATAAAAATAATATTGAATGTCAACTGTAATTGAAAAAAATTAAAAATATATAAACGAATTAAAAATGCATAAGTAGAAGTTGCAGTATAGAAAAAAAATAGTTTAATTGGCCAATACAGAGTTGAGAAGCTAATACTAAAAACCCAACTCCTTGATGGCATGTAGGTTACAGATTACACAGGGCAAAATCACAAGACAATGGGAGTTAGGAGTTTGGGGTCGTGCTGGGAGCTGATTGGTTGGAGGTGAGGTAAGGGTAATAAATAATTTCTTCAGGTCCTGAGGACAGTTCTGAGGTCAATTCCAGTGTCCTTTTGCCTGGTCTCATGGGAAAGTAGCCAGGGGGTCATTCCACCTAAGCGCTCAGGAGCTGAAACATAACTTAGGTCAAGATGTTATCTTTAGGCTGTCAGAGGTCCAGATCTGTGACCATTAGTCAGGACCCTGCTAGGCTACTGTCTTCTGCTGTCTGCCTGGGAGTTGCTGATTAGGTCTCTGAGGGAGGGGGTGGGGTGGGGGGGGAGAGACAGACAGAGAGAGAGAGAGAGAGAGAGAGAGAGAGAGAGAGAGAGAGAGAGATGATTTGTAGATCTAAGGTTTAAAACTAAATTTAATAAAGGTCATAGAGAACCTCGGTTTCAAGTTCAGTTTTATAATTGGATGTTAACCATACAATATTAAAATTTTCTTAGTAAACTGAACACCAAAAGCTTTTTTTAATTTATTTTATTTTGTTGAAAGCTAGAACAAATACATACACATATATTTATCCTGAATAATTTTTGGAAGACACAATCTGACATAACCATTAATTTCATAAACAGATGAGTTAAAAATAAAGTTCCGGAATTGGTTTGTGGTGATCTTGCTAAGGTTCACTTGATTCCTACAAAATTCAGCAATAAAAGAAGAAAATATCTCCCCAATATAATATAATCCAAAGTGAAGAGGCAGAAAATGGCAGAATAAGAACATTCTATATGCCAGAGTTGCCTTCAGATAACCTTTAAGAAATCCATATTTTTAAAATATATTTTTCCACTCTTTTCAAGTTAAGCATTATTACTTAAATACTGCAGAGTACACAAAAAAGTATGTTTTTCATTCATGGTTTCTATAAGTTCTTCAAAAATAAGACTAACGAAAAATATTTGCAAAATAAAGTTTGACAATAAGTTCCTGTAGGTTCTTTGCATTTAAATATTATGTAATGTGTAACAATTCTCAATGCAGTTAAAAGTAAACATCATCCCACTAGAACTACAATTTTTATGCTTCACAACATCTTTGAGGTGATTTCTACAGCCTCCCAAAATCATTACGGGCATTTTCATTTTGTGCTTCAGCACATATATTGTTATTATTTTCTGGAACATTCTTCTGCTTTTGTCTGCCCAGTAAGTTCTATTACTTGTTTTTCTTTGAGAGTGAAGTCTCCTTTTGATTAATTTTGGATATGTCTTAGGTAACTATTTACAGAGATAAAGAGGTGGGTGTCCTTGCTTCAACGGAGAATGAATCTGTGAAACAGTTTATGCTACATTTTACCCAGGAGCACAATTTTGTTCTATACTTTTCCTTTCTCTCTTCTGCTGTAATTCCTCAATAGATCAAAACCTGAATTCTTGTCTCAGGCTGTTTTACTAGGAAACCTGACTCTTTATGGCTTAACTTACTTTGCACAAGAATTAAACAACCTTCTTTCTTCTAGCTTTTTATCACGTACCTCAGCCTCAGATGCAGTTTATGTGATCTGTTTTTGAAATTAAGGTGGTTCCTTGTTTTCTCCTCTGCCAGAGAAAGGTTTGTGTTTATGGATCTTTTTAGTCCATCTACTTTGTAGTTTCCTAAAGGTCACTGCTGTCAATTTCCTTGTTTTCAATGTCTTTGTGGCATAATGCCTTAAAAATTACCTCCCTGTAATGTTAGAGTGTCCAAAGGTAACAAAAGTGGATGTGTGTGTTCAGTTTGACATTTTATTTTTGTCCAGCTACTTCTTTTTAAACATAAAAATGTTATGTTGAACTTTGCTATCTATAGTGTGAATGCATAAATTAGAGGTTAATTAGGGAAGGGAAAATTTCCACATGAAATTCAGTATTATCTTAAGTCTAAGCATTTTATTAATTGTTATAGGTAGGGTTAGTAATATCTTTATTTGTGATGACATTTGAATAATAATTAAATTAATGATAGTATTTGGGTTAACAGTTTTTAGCTTCTCAGCCTCCCATATTTATAGTATTTATGGCTGCTACTGAGAAGTTTTCTTTAGCCAAACTGTCCTCTTATGTATGTGGGGGGCAGGGTGAGAAGGGAATGTGTGGCAAGTATAGTTTAAAACTTGTATCTTTTTACCTAATTATGGTACATAGAATGGTCCCCCAAATTCCAAGCACCTGGTAGACATACAGATTCTACCAATTAGTCAATCAAATGCAAACTTAAGTATTGATGTAAAGGGATTTTATAGATGTAATTAAGGTAAAACTTTAGTTGACTTTAAAATGAAATTATCTGGTTGTATGTGACCTCATCACACTAGCCTTTTAAATGTAGGTCTAGAGGTCAGATAGATGGGGAAGTTCAGATATTCAAAGAACAGGGGAGATTTGCTACACCATTGTTGGCTTAAAGGTGGAGGAGAACATATACCAAGATTTTCAGGTAGCTTTTGGGATCTATTAACTGTCAGCAAGAAAACAGAACTCAGTCTTACAACCCCAAGGAATTATATTCTGTCAATAACAAGAAAGAGCCTGGAAGCAAACTTTGTCACAGAGTCTCCAGATAAGAACTCCAACCAGGCAACACCTTGACTTCACACTTGTGATATCCTGACAGAGAAGCCAATCAAACTGAGCTAGACTTCTGGCTTAAATAAATGTGAGCAAATGAATGGGTGTTGATTTAAGCTGCTACATTTATGGTAACCTGTTGCAAAGTGATAGAAAACTAATATACTTATATCCTGTAGTTTTATTATACTGTTTCTATTTTGATTTCATTTGTATGTACACTCCTTGTTACTTTTTGTGGATTGTCAATGTGAAGGCTATGTCTTTATTAGTTAGTTAAGGCAACTTATTAGCCAGAATTTTCTAAAACAAAGAAACAAAACATTATACATACACAGAACTAATTCAACAATGATTCACTCCTTAGGAAATGGAAATAAATGGACAAACCTTGAAGAGGATTTTAAAATAATACTTAAAAATTATCAGTGATAAAGAAATTAATAACATCAACAAAACAAAAATAGGTTATAAATATGGTTGTCAGATGTGAAAAAAGAACAAATGAAGGAAAGGAACTACATAGACATGCCTAACATTAAATATATAATTTATTAGGATAAATGCTGGATTAAATTCAAATGAAAAGACAGTACTCTAAGATTGATCCAGACTGTAGCACAAGAATATAAATAAATGGATATATGAAGAAATTGAGTCATTTATATCTAATAGGAGTCCTAAGATTGGAAAATAGAGCAACAAATAGCCAATCATCTTCTGTGTATGTCTGTGGCATAATCCAAACAAAAAAACACAATTAAACCTTGGTTCCACTCTGTTTACTAATACGTCCCATTCTGCTTATGTTTTTGTATGGTGCCTTCTGTCAATCCAAGTCCACTATATATGACTGTTCCTACCTCTTTTGACTCTCCACATAATGACTTATGTTCCATTCTGACTTAACAGAGATCAGGCTTTCTCGGGGATCCCTTACTTCCCTGTGTCCATAAAGGACCAACAATACCTTCTCTCTCATGTCCTATATCAGAGCTCAGATTTTGTACTGATATGAGGATCTCAAGTCTATATATACACTGCCACTTCCAGGTTGTTAAGTTCTGTGTTTCTGATTATTCTCGTAATTGGCTTCTTGGTTTCTTACTGATATCCTTGTTTCGTTTACTTTTCCTCTTTCTATACAGACATATGCTCTTATCTTTCCATTATTAAAGTGATGATAATAAGGATAATTGCTTTTTGATTTTTTTATTAGTTTGAGGCATACAAAAACAACATAATGATTACACATTTTCACCCCTCAGAAAGTGATAACCCCCAAGTCTACTACCTCTCTGACATCATACATAGCTATTACAATACCATTGACTATATTCCCTATGCTGATCATGATAATTTGATTCTACAACTCCTTTTTTTCTCATCAATATCCCTACTTGCCCCACTCATGCCCCAGGCTAGTTTGGGGGCCACTCCCTTATTGCTTTATAATCCATTGCAAATTTTTATCTTACATATCCCTGAATTGCCATTATTGTTTTAGGTATTAGTAGATCTGAAATGCCCTGCTACAGTAGGAACACGTGTAACTCTCAGTACTGCTCATCCTGTTGACAAGTGCAATCTGCTTCTGTCTTACAAACACCATTCACATAGAAGCTGAAATTTTTATTTTCCTAACATGTTCTAGTGCAGACTCAATGACTAGCACTTTTCTTGGACCATTTTGAATGCCAAGTTTTATTTAGTCAAGACACACTGGTACAAGACTTAACTGAGACTTCTATATGCGTATATATAAACCAATGCCACAAATTATCATCTAACAAAAAAAAAAACTATGTTGAAACCAATTTTAAAATTCTACACTATAATAACCTAAATATTTGTGTATTCTTTTGTAACTCATTATTTCCTTTGACAAACAACATAACATTTTATCCTATCAAAAGACTTGTGAGGATAGCATATATGCATATTATTAATCTACTTAATATCAAATACTAATAAATAGCCATGGAAAGTTCATTATTGGTTTAAGATTCAGATTCCATAAACATGTATTGAGTGCTTCCTATAAGCCAGTTTATTCAAATATTCAGCATCACATTCAATCCTTACGTCAAACTATGATGAGTTGTTGCTATCTCAATTTGCAGATGAAGAAACTAAACCTTCAGAAAGGTAAAATCAGCCCGATATTATCTAAATTTCAAATATGCAAATCAAATGCGCATATTCTGATTCTTCTATATGCCACAAAATGTCAAACAAGTCCATGCTAATTCCTGAGTTCTGTGAGGCCATGGAACAAAAGCTTTTTAATTCAGTAAACAGTTTATTCTTTTACACTTTTCCCTATGGCAAGACTATTGAATCTGATGGTCCATTGTGCAAAAGCAACCTAACCTTTTCTACTATACATTAAAAAAATACTTAGTGTAATTTATTTTAGAAATACCTTTCTTTTTTTTCTATGAAGTTAAAACTAGTAGAACTGAAACTTGCCATCCCATAAATGTGCAGCATGTTGGGTTTGAAACAGCACAGATTCTTTTTATTTAACAGAAGAATCAATCTTATTTTTCTTTCTTTTTAAAGAGCTGCCTGTGATAGTATTTGGATAATGGTAGACTAAAGAAGGTCAGTGTTTTCACCAGACTTTGAAGCCAGTGTCTTAAACCACTGAGAAGCAATTTTGGTAAACATGACATCTTAATGCTGCATCCCTTGTTGGCTCAATACGGGAAAGATTCACAGATTGAAACAATCAATAGAAAGCAGCAAGCTAGTCAGCAGCTAATGCCCACCCTCCTTACAAGCCCAAATAAAAGCTTACATCCGCAAAGAAAGTCATGACAACAGAAAAATCAAAACTAAAATTGCATCTTCTGCTCTTAGAGTATCTGAAGCCACTTAATGGTCTGGTTACATGTCTCCAGACTCCATAGAGTTCTTGGTTATTCCTCTTGAGTTTTAAGGGCTATTTCCATTTTATCCAGTAACCTGACATTGACTTATATTGATAGAGCATCTTCTAATCCAGATTCTATTTCATACTATCTTCAACACCTTTTTCAAAATAGTCTAAAAATATCCTAGTGTCTATTGTTAAGGTAAAACAGGACAGAGTGGGCTCTGGTCTGGGAACAAGACTCAGCTCTCAGATTCAGAAAGAAAATACCCATCATTACACCTGCTATGAATAAAGAAAGGGCTGGGCAGTGATTCACCAAATGTTATATAACTAGAGTATTATGCTTGCCAAAACTACTGCAATGATAATGAAATGTAATGTATTTCTTGTTATTCCCACTGTTTAAATTTTCATTTGCAATTCAGTGGGCTGTAGTATCTTCATGAAGATACAATATGGAAAAGGCATGATTTTCCCCTCCGGCCTGTCACACAGAAAGCTGTCCGACTGGAAAAGGAAAATATAGTAAACATTAACTATGGGGCATTAACTTGTACTGGGTAGTGTTCTAGACATTTCAGTTATGCCACCTAAGTAATCCTCACAGCTTCCATCAGTACTAGGTAATAGCATCATCCCCAATTTATAGTTGAGGAAAGAAAGTCTGGATGATTGAGCACACTGGTCCATTTACCCAGCAGTAAGAATTTGTAACTCCTCTGACTTCCATTTGTTCATCGGAGTAAGTTTTAACTACAATAGATTGCTGCTAATAATTTCTTTATTTTAAATCACTTTCCTGTGTAGAGGGGGAAGACACTCATTGGTACATGTGTGGATCTAGAGAATTCATTGAATATATCAGCACATAATTTGTGTCATTGGTTACATGAGCATACCAATAATCTTATCTGCCTGACAGTTCATTGGAGAAAATATCTAATCCAATGATATGTGGTTTCCTCTGGCTAGAATAAAAGTTGCAGGAAATGTGAAGTTATATCTTCTGGTTTTAAAGTGGTATGTTACTTTTTATATGCCATTGTATAAAATTATATTACTATACAATTTCTATAAAAATAAATTACTATATTTCACTAAGTATGAGTTCATATCGATGTCTTCAACTCTAATCCAGTCTGACATGATTCAGTCTAGACTTTTTGCCCTGTTTATCTGTATCTTCTCACTCCAATGATAAGAAACCTAGCTTCTACCATCTGCCATCTATTGTCTTAATAGTTCCATCCCAGTCTACAGACACAGTCGTTTCAGACTTTTTAACTCATAACCTCATAAGAAATAGCTTTCCAAAGTAGAGCACAGTGCTGTGTACAGTTTCTTTGGACATTAGTCTTATAGTCTCTACTTATTTCCAATTTGCATAGGTTAACACTCACCCCCCATTCCCTTCAATAAGGTTGTGTAAAATAATAGAAAATACATACATAAATACATGTATTTTATATATATTGGTCACTGCCCCAGGCTCAGAGTTCCTAAACCCCTTGGAATGTCCTGGGTGGTAGGAGTGTCTTTCATTCTGAGGTAACTCTTGGTGAGCTCCTGTATAGTTTCTGAATGAGGGCTCGGCAAGGAAGATCAAGCTATGATTAAAAGCCTGGAACTTTCCACTCCACCCACTATTCTCCGGGGAGGGGAGAGAGACTGGATATTGAACTAATGACCCATCATGCCTACATGATGAAGCTTCCATAAAAATCCCAGAAGTACAGGGCTCGGAGAGCTTCTGGGTTGCTGAACACATGGAGGTGCTGGATGGGTGGCACGCCTCATGAGTTATGGAAGCTGTGTCCCCTTCCCCAAACCTCACCCTATGCATCTCTTCCATCTGAATGTTCATCTGTATCCTTTAATATATCCTTTTATAATAAAACAGTAAACTTAATTGTTTTCCTGAATTCTGGGAGCCTTTCTGGTCAATCATCGAAACCAAGGAAGGGGCCATGGAAACCCCAATTTATAACCTGTTGGTCAGAACTACTTGTGACATCTGGATTTGTGATTGACATTTTAAATGTGTGTGTGGGGCTGTCTCATGGGAGGACACTTGTAGGACCTCACACTATGTCTATGTAGATAGTATCAGAATTGAGATAAATCGGACACTCATCTGAGTGGCAAAGAATCACTTAGTAGTGTGGGGAAAACCCCACACATTTGGTGTCAGAAGGACTGTGTGTGAGTAAAGGAGAAACACACAGGAGTATGTTTTTTGCTACACAGGTTGTTTTATATGTTTGTAATATAGTTAGATTCCCTAGTCACAATCTGCTCTGGGAACCGATGGGATTCCCCTGACCTCCTACATAAGTTGGGTGTTTTTTGTTTTGTTTTGTTTTTGGTTTGTGTTTTTAAATTTGTATACAATAAAGCTCACTTTTTGTATTGTATAGGTCTATGGATTTTGACAAATGCATAGTATCATGTATCCACCACTAAAATATCAGAAGTTGTAAGCTCATTACCCTAAATTATTCCCTGTGCTAAATCTATTCAACCTGTTACTTCTTCCCTGGCAACTAATTTTTTTTTAAAGATTTTTTTATTGGGTAATTGGGGGTATGGGAACAGTGCTGGGGAATTAGGGGAAGGGGAACAGACAAGTTGCTGTCGTTTTGTTCTTCAATCTAGTTGTGGAGGACGCTGCTTCACTG
>NW_017732576.1:60719-62430 GCF_001890085.2 Hipposideros armiger | reverse complement strand
TGTAGAGGGCAGTGTCACTGGCCCTCATATGTGGGATCCGAACCGGGGCCCTCTGGCATCCCAAGCGAGTTCTTAACCATCACGCCACTCGGCCGGCCCCGCAACTAATTTTTTTTTTAAACATTTCTCAACTTTTTCCAAAATGTCACATAAATGAAATCATAAAGTATGAAGCCTTATGACAACTGGCTTCTTTGTCAGTTAGCATATGCATTTAAGTTTCATCCATGCAGTTGCATATTTTGATAACTCATTCTTATTTTTTTTAATCTCTGAGTAGTATTCTATTAAATGTATGTACCAGAGTCTGTTCATTCATTTATTGAAGTCACTTCTAGGTATTGGCAATTATAAATAAAAGTGTTATAAACATTCATGGGTCAGTTTTTGCATGGATATAAGTTTTCCAAGTATGTGGGTAAATGAGGATGCTTGTTAGCTGGATCCTAAGGTGAGGGTGTTTTGCTTTATAGGAAAACATTACACTGTGCTTGTTTTCTGTTTATTGTACTTGACTACTCTGAAGCAAAGCATCACTGCTTTTTGTGTCTATTCTGTAACTCTCTGCAATGAGGAAAAACCTGTGAAGTTACTTATACAAAATAAATTATTCCCTAAATTTACTTCTGGTATTCAGTGTTGATGGCTGAGTCTTTTGCTCAGTTATAATCATGAAATGAAGAAGGAAGACATTTAGAAACATTATTTAAGTGAATGTCATTCCTCAGTGTTTCGTTCAGTTCAGAGGGTTTTATGTCCTATTATTTTTTGTTCCACAAACTAGTTGTCACTGCTAATGCTCAGAGACACTTCTAAACATAATCCATCCCTAGAAGGGCCCAGGACCATCATGAACAAGAACCTCCTTTCTCCTTTCTTCCTTATATAATAATTAAAGTTCCCATCCCCAAAAAGTAAAATCTTTTGAAATTTCTAACAATACACAAATTATTTCAACATTCTTTTCAGAACAATGGGGAAAACTCTCCAGAAGTAATTTTTAAGAACAAGAAAGTTTTGTCTGAAGGTAATTTTATTTTCATGATGATATTGTGAAAAAAATAGGCAATTTCTATGTAAAAGAAGAAAAACATTCATCAATTTGATTTATGGGTGGCACCCCTTTACCAGTCATGTTCAAAGTTACATAATCATATTTTTGACCAGTATTGAAAAACTACTAAACTTTATGATTTTTAATAATTTCAGAATAATTATTATTTCCATCCATGAAAAATATGAAATAGAGATTTAAAAACAAAACAAAACATGTTTTAGATACAACTGCCTGGGCCTCTGAGATCCTCCCCCTACAATTATGGCATAAAGAAAATTGTTCTGTACATGTACTTATGAATGTATGCTTACTAATTGAGCATGACTTATGGTAATGACAACACTAGGATAATATGAATCTGTTTTATTTAATTTCATATTTTTCTATAGCATTTTAAAACATAAATTATAAAACACAGTAAATATATTTCAATAAAATTATATTTAGAGAAGCAGATTTACCCCAAAGAGAACTGTTCATGAAAGATGCCACAACTTCCCCTGAGAGGAAAAACATAATACATAGGAAATTCCATTATCTCTTCCACATTCTAGCAAGGGGCAGTCACAGACATTTGCCCTTCCTTCCCTCCCTCCTTCCTTCCTTCCTTCCTTCCTTCCTTCCTTCCTTCCTTCCTTCCTTCCTTCCTTCCTT
>NW_017732576.1:18125-60579 GCF_001890085.2 Hipposideros armiger | reverse complement strand
TCTCTCTCTCTCTTTCTCTCTTTCTTCTTGGCAGTTTGTGGAAAGGAATAATAAAGCTGTAGCTCAATTGAAAACCTATGTTTCCTTTCATTTGCTTAACTGCATGTAGAGGTAAGGAATGGAAATCTTAAATTTACAACTAAAAATTAAAATACCAGATGGTTTTGTAATTGGATTTTTTTCCTCCCAGAGCAAGCCAGACTTTCTAAAATGTAAAGATATGAGCTAAAACTATGTGTGCATGTAATAGCCTATCTCTTTACTTGAAAGTGTGAAAAAAAAGGAAAAAGAAAACAGAACAAGAAACAAACAAACAAACAAACAAACACCATCTTTTACTAAGGAGTCTAGAAAATTTGACCAAACTAAATGTCATAATAAATTATATATGTATGAGCCATTGGGTATTAAATTGTTCTCAGTCATTTTTTAGTATTTTAAACAACATAATAAATCATAATTCTTGAAATGAAAAATACATATATATATATATATATATTTAAACTTATAGAGTTTCAGGTCACATTTGAGACAAAAATATCAATGAAATTAAAAATTTTAGTGAGCATACTTTCACAAACAATATAAATAATAAAAACTTAAATTAAATAATATTATTTCCAAATTAACACTTATCATCTTTTATCATTAATTATCATCTCGGCTATAATGCAAGGCTCAACAAGAACTTAACCACAAATATGTTATATTAGGGTTATCAATTTTGCCTTTTGTAATATGCTCAAAATGGCCCTCAAAGTTCTCTAGATCCTAATCCCTGGAACCTGTCAATGTTACCCTACATGACAAAAATAATTTGGTAGATGTGATTAATTTAAAGACCTTGAGATGAGAAAATTAACTTGGTTTATCTGAGTGTGCCCTAAATGTAATCACAAAATTAATAAGGAGAACTATACTATGATATATATTTTATGTATTAAAATAAAATTTCATTTGACTAGCCATACTAAATGAAGTTGAATAACATTAAATGAATCCATGCATACTTTTTCAACTCTTTTGGGAATATTGTTTTATTTTTATCAGAAAATGATGTATAAACACAAAGCAATAATATCAGCCAAATTTTAGAATCTTTTCATGATTAATACCTTATGATTAATAAAAATATTATATACCAAAAATTATAAAGCTCTATGCTATATTATAAAATTTCAAATAATTTATATTTTGTAAAACTTTTTCTAATACTTCCTTTCTGAAATGCCCTAAATAATCATTTTGTATGTTGAAAGCCTGCAAGTTTCTTAAGTTGAATATAGTCATACCTCCAATCAAGTTCATTTTTCCTAGTTATTCAATGATGAAGTTAAAAATATGTATACATTAAAAGGAATTTAAGAACAAATACCATTGATTGGTTATAGTATCCCAGAGTTACATGAGAATTGTTAAGTCTGCCCTTGTTTGTTGCAATGCCTTAGCTCACTCAAAGTAGCTACTAGGCCATTTGAATTGAATATTTGAATATTGAATATTTAATATCACCAAATGTTTACTTGAAAATACTAAATATTGAATATTTGAATATTGTCAAATGTTTACTTGAAAATAAGTTTGATATACATATAGATATATAGAGAGATAGATCTATATATATAGGTCTATCTATATCTATATCATCTATATCTATATCTATATATCTATATCTATTTATATCTATTTCTATTTTCAACCAGAGGTGCTTGTTTGTTGGGAGTACAACCATAAGGTTTTGGTATCCTGGACATAAAATAAAGTATAACAAAGAGAAAAGTACATTCAATTGTATGAAATGCTCCACGCAAAGTTAGAGATCACTGTGGCACTGACAAAAAAAGGCTGAATGAATTATGTTTGTTTATCCATCACACAAGAATTTTAATCTTATACCTGTAATCACCTTTATATTCTCTTCTGAACTGTTTTCCATCTAATGAAATAATGTTCCTGAAGGAAGTTAGCTAGCCTGCAGCATATTCTTCTTAGTACTTAAAGTTTGATACAGAGTAATCATGTAATTGACCAATTACTCACCTACTGATAAGACCACAATAAAAGCTGATTCATCCCTAATTCTGAACTTAATGTTTTAGGCCTCATCTTCATCTAAACTCATTCTTTGATCACATCCTCTAGTTGCATGCATAGCTTTAATTATGTCGCACAAGATAAAAAATACCTAATTTATATTTTCAGCCCAGGTTTCTCTCCTAAATGCCAGAAATACATATCTAAGTACCCACTTAATCTTTACTTGAACTTTAAATAGGTATCTCAAATTGCTCAGAGATATCTGGTCTACTAATTGAAAGGAGTTAAAAATATTATTCTAATACAATTAAGTTGAAGCATCCACTGGAGTCCATCAGGATTTTTTGGAATTTAAAATGATTTTTAGTTGGAAAACAGTGAGATCATCTTAGTATTAAATTTATGAATATAGCATACTATAAGTTAGAAAATTTAAGATGAAGAAAAGTTTAGTTGGCTTATGTTTTGAAGTAAATCCTGTGTACTAATGTAAAGTAGACTCATTTGCTTAGGTCTGCAGCAGAATTTTAGGCTCAATTTAGATTTTAGAATAAGACTACTGTACTTGAGTAAAATAGAAAATAAACTTGAAGAAGTTTCCATGACTGAAGAAAAATACTACAAATAGGCTGAAATAAGGAGAAATAATAATGAGAGAATGAGAAGAGATGGAATGGCTCTATCTCTCTATCATCATCTGTCTGTTATCTTCTGGATTGAGGCCTCTGCACCATGAGTTGGAAGCACTACAGAAACTACAGACATTTGGAAGGCTAGAGTCATCCTAATCCAATAATGTCAAGGAGAAATATGACAGGGAAATTGAAACTTTATATATTCAATGATAAACAGTAGAATACACTAGCCTGCTTTCAACAGTAAGCAAACCTGTATGCTCAAAATATAATGAAGCTTAACCAAGATGAAAGTTAACATTTTTTAACTGTGAAATGAGATTTTCTAAGAAAAAAAGGTAGACTTTGTAGTGTTTCTTCTTTGCTCTTTCCTTAAAAAGTCTAAGGTTAACTTGTAATGTGTTTATAGCATCTGAAAAAGTGAGTGGTTCTTTTGGTCAGAGTAGTTGATCACTGTAGAACCCTGGCCAACCACTATATCTCTATTAACGTCAGAAATCATTATGCGGTTCACATCAGCAAAAAGCGTACCAGGCACTGCTAGGAGCAACTCATTTAACCTTCACTTAACTTCACTGAACTACTTTTGCCTTTCATCTTTCCCAGTCCCATTATAGCTTGCCAAGGAGTTGTGTGTCTGGTATTGGGAAATCTGATTTTATCTTATGTCAGGAAGGAGAAACAAATAATTGACACCAACATAACCTTTTGATTCAGAAGATCCAAGACACTGAACTTTGATAGCAAATGTATGAGACATATTCAGCTTGGCAGCTAGCAAATATTGTACTTCAGAGCAGCTTAGAAATTAAAACAAAGGATAAAGCCATGGTTTTCAGTAACCATTAAAAATGTCAGTTTATTGCCACGGGGATATGAAAGGCAGTTTGGAAAATATAATCAATAATGTTGTAAAGATTTTGTAGGGTGTCAGATGGGCACTTGTCTTATTAGGGAGATCCATGAACAATGTAGCTGCCTGACCACTGTGCTGTACACCTGAAGCTGAAGCTGAATAATATTGAATGCCAACTATATATATATATATATATATATATATATATATATATATGGTCACAGGATATGGAATACAGCACAGGGAATAGAGTCAATGGAATTGTAACAGCTATATACGATGTCAGAGGGTTAGTAGATTGTGGGAAGGGGGTTACCACTTTGTGAGGGGTGTAAATGTCTAACTATTACATTGTTTTGTACACCTGAAACTAATACAAAGAAAGTCAGTTTATTGACTACAATTTACTCCTTTTTAATATATGAAAGAAACAAAAAGGGACATGGCTTATAAAATAGTTCAATAAATTAGCATTTGCCAGTGTGAAATGGTAGATAGCCCCTATAGCTTTCAAAAAAAAAATGAAATTCAGAAAAGACTTTTTCCTTTTTTAATTGGAGTGATTTATTAAAAACACCAATTCATTATTTTCTTGCATATATTTATGAACTATTCTGGAGAATCCAGAGGGTTTTTTGTGAAAGGTAGAAAATGTCACTTTCATTTTTTTGGTCATACTATACTGAAATAAGCAAAAAGGGCGGCAGTGTGTAGTGTAATTTTTAGAAGGAAAATGGGGCTGCAATGCATTAACTCTAGTTAGTGAATTTAGCTGACACCACACACACACACACACACACACACACACACACCACTACCTTATTAATTACAACTCTGTCAAGATAAATATTTAAATACCAGAGCTTTTTTGAAGTGATGGGAAAACAGTTCCAGGTGAGCTTTTTTTCTGGAAATATAAAAAAAAAAAACGAGTTGAAATGTATTAAAATAGAGTATATCTGAATAGAAATCTGTGAGAATTGAACAGCCGAGGAAGCTGGAAGGGACCAACCATCTGCAGACATCATCTGTTTGCCATGAAGGCATCAGTGCTCATTAGCAAGAAGGATTGCTCCCTATCCCCACAGATGTCCACCCTGCTTGCCTAGAGCAAACTATATCCAAAAAGAAGAGCATGAAGGAAATAACTGCCAGCAAATAAAAAAATGTGGTTTCTCAGTTTTTATACTGTTAGGTTGCTAGAGTTAGCAGGTCTCTAGTATACTACATCAGAATGATTACAACTTAGAAAAATAGGTGTCTGTAGAAGAGTTAACATCAGCTCTAGTTAGTTATGCATGATTAACAATTATCTGACAGTTAATCAGTACAACATAAATATTTCATTTCTGCCAATTGCTCTAATGTGCAAACAATTGAATTCATTGATTGACAAGTTAATAATCTCCCTATGTTCCATAGTGTTTTAGGTTTCTCAAGAGAATTATATTTTTCTTCTATAACTCGGGTAGGAAAGGCATGTACTAGTATTATTGTTGTTTTCTCTCTTTTTAAAAGATATATGAAGATATATAATAAATGCACAGAGGCTTATGATCAGAAATTTAACAAGCAGTAGGAGTAGGATTCCAGTGCAAATGGTAATGTCTCATCTAGTTTCTATCTGTTTTATCTCTAATTAATAAATTACTAATGTATTAGTAACCAGAGTTGGAAGATCACTAATTAATTTATTGGATTGGAACCTGACCTAATGACGTTCTCTTAATCCATATAAAAAATTAGTCAGTGCTTGCTGAAAGAGGCACATAAAAGGTTTTTTTTTCAAATCACTTTATGTAAAATATTTTAGGAATATAAACTTGCACAGGATTGGAACAGATTTTCCTAGCAATTTACCAATAAGACATAATGCATAAAGGCAAGCTAGGGAGATAGCATAAGTGAAATTCGTTTGTTCGTAAACATAGACATCAATATAAAAATGAGTAAAGAAAATTGAGCAGGGAACACTTACAAAATAAATTTTCTAACAAAATCTCCTGCCATCCAGTCACAAAAGTAATTGGAATTTCAAGTTCAATTTTAGATTTATTAGGTATTGTTAAGGTATTAAACAAGAAAAAAACCAACTGTATGAGTACAGAGTAATTGTAATCCTTATTGGAATACACATTACAATAAAAACATCCAATTACTAAGCATATTTACATGCTGAATAATGCCTTTAGTTAATTATTTGCAACCTATTGGATTGTATACACTCTGCAGATGGGATCCTTAGAAGGATAAAGTCAATATAAATTGAGTTCAGTGAAGAAAAAGTCATTACCATATATGTCAATCTGAATTCAAAACCCCCAATGGGTATTAATAATATTTACAAATAAAATAAAATCTTTGCTTACACCAATATTAGGATATTGGGAGCCATAAGAATTAGCTGTTTGTTGAGAAATTATTTTTGTTTAGGACATTATAGTGTTCTTCAGTTATAATACTGGAAAATTCAAAGAGGAAAAATGTGCTCTTGTGGTGCACATGCAATTCGTACTATATCTAAGTAAGCTTAATATTTCTATAGCAAAATTTTCCGTAGTCTGCCAATCAAGGAAACATAATCTAATCTCTAAGATTCTAGAGGATTCTACCTGGCTTAGATATCTGATTTATGACTATAGCTACCTACAGTAATTATTTGAGGGATTTATGAAGATCACTCAAGGATTCATTGAGAAATATCAAACAAATACTATAGAAAAATAGCTATATATCCTGAAATACAGTTGGCATACACAGCTTTACATATAAATCTATAAGTAATAGGATATAAACTTATCATATAAGCTTTCAGTTCTTCCAGTTTTGAAACAGAGTATAGCCTTCAGCTACGAGTGAATAAAAGAATTGTATATTTTTTGGTCTAGGTAGGATTTGTCTTCCACACTACTTTCCTCACCTGTGTGCTACAGGTCATGTTTCTTCACTGGAAGGCCTTTATAATTAATTGTAGAAACTTTTTTTTCAATATACATTTGCTCAAATTATACATAAAATAAAATGTTGATGGTATTCCTAAGCAGGCCTTATTTTTATACATATTTTCTGCCCCTCATGGCCCATGACAGTTTTGTTTTGTCAATATTCAACCTTATATATTTGTGTTCCCTTGAAAATTATTATTTTCTAATATTTCTGTGGTTTGCTACCAATATTCTACATCAGTAAGATAACAGGGCATGGGGAATAGAAACACAGGATCATAAATTAGCTAAAGTCTAATGAAAAGATTCAAAGGAATCCAAAGTACTAATAGGTCCTTCTTTAGTATTATAAACAAGCAAACAAACAAAAACAAGTGAAAACAGAAAAATGTAGTTACAAATAATCATTTTCTAGACAATATTAGTCACCACCCTAATTGGTTCTAGTATTTTGGGATGATATTATTTTAGTATCATGCCCACTACCGGATGTCATGCTAGCACTTCTTCCCCCAAATTTTTCTAATTAAAAATCAAAGCATGTCATATCTTGTAACAAATGTAACAAACGTACTTGTAACTAATGCAGGATGCTTATAAAAGGGGAAACTGGTTGAAGTGGGTATGGGGAGATATATAGGAAGTCTCTACTCTTTCCACTCATTTTCCTGTAAGCCTAAAACTGCTCTAAAAAGTAATGCCATTAATTTAAATTTTTAAAATTAATGTACAGGGGCGACCAGTTAGCTCAGGTGGTTAGAGCGCTGTGCTCATAACACCAAAGTTGCTGGTTCAGTTCCCACATGGGCCAAGAAGCTGCACCCTCCACAACTAGACTGAAGACAACTGCTTGACTTGGAGCTAATGGGTCCTGAAAAAAACGTCCTCCACAACTAGATAGAAACAACTACTTAACTTGAAGCTGATGGGTCCTGGAAGAATACACTGTTCTACAATAAATTTCTTAAAAAAAAAAAATTAATGCACAGTATCTCCTGTACAAAAACCTTCAAAATCCTTAGCATATTTAGCATTTTCAAGAATGAGACAAAGTTGTTCATAATATTAATAATCACTTTATAACTAATGGCATTTTATTATTTTGTATTATTTTTAGATTAAAAAAATATTCCATGGGACTTTATAATTTACCTACTCAAACATACCCAAAATTTTGATGGTGTCGTTTATCATTTGAGTTCCCAAATGTAGGAAAAACTGTTTCATTCAAGGTCAGACAATCAAGTTCGCGAACTCATCCTGGAAAAAGTGCTACACACCTCATTACTGAATATCACTATGATCACCTTTGATGTACTCCCCTTGGGAAGCTATGCACTGATGCCAGTGCCTAGTCCACCCTTCAAAGCAAACTGGGAACTCTTTTTCTGGAATGGCCATCAGAGTTTTCATTGTGTTACCCTTGATGTCCTGAATATCATCAAAATGTCTTTCTTTCAATATTTCCTTAAACTTTGGGTAAAGAAAGAAGTCATTGGGGGCCAGGTCAGGTGAGTAGGGAGGTTATTCCCCTACAGTTATTTGTTTACTGGCTAAAAATTCCATCACAGACAGTGCTGTGTGAGCTGGTGCAGTCGTGATGCAAGAGCCTTGAATTGTTGGCAAAAAGTTCAGGTCCTCTAACTTTTTCATGCAGGCTTTTCAGCACTTCCAAATAGTAGTAAACTTGGTTAACTGTCCAGTTGGTACAAAATCATAATGAATAACCCCTGATATCAAAAAAGGTTAGCAACACCGTTGCAACAAGTTTGCAAACTTAATTGCTCAACTTCGTATTACAACTTTCCTTATATAAGAGAGTGGCATAAAGCATATCTAAAAAATGAAAAATATAAAAGAATTTTCTGAAATGATGGTCAGTTTAAGCATGGGTTTTATGAAAATATGAACTAAAAATGTTTTCCTTGATTGCAGACCCAGAGGATTAGGTATAGATACATTTCTTTTCCTGGAAGCAATAATCCCGTTTTGTTTTTTTTTGTTTTTCCTAGTCTTCCTTAACCAATGGATGCCAAGTTAGCAGAAAGTTTCCTTAAAGCTGTATTGGAAAATGTAATTGATTTTATAATTAGATATAAAAGAAATGATGGTTATTAAAGTGATTTGTAAATCATGTGTACACTATGTTAAACAAGTCTTCAATAATTACTTTCTAAAAATGTAATCTAAAATTACTCTTGATTTGACAGCTGCCATTCTAATCAGTCAAAATATTGAAATGTCAGCCATTCAGTTATAACAGGAAAATTCAGGTTAATTAACATATTTATTGAACTAAAAAGGACACAAGTAGAATTCCTATGTTAAAATGTTTTATTTTTAGTAAGGATTTATCTGATGCACCTTTGGTAGTACTAAAAAAATTACCAATTATTCTTGTCATTAAAAAATCACATTTTATAATAAATGTTCATACTCCATGTGGTTATCTGAAACAATCAATAAAGTTTTCTGTTTTCATTTTCTTTTCCCATTTTCCTAGAGAGATTTAACTGTCTAACCCTAGGAGTTTTCCACAGATAATGTTGCCATCTGTGGAAACCAAAAAGATTTGGCTTTCAGTATTTACCACATGCATATTCAAACTGGTTGTAAAGCTTTTGGATGTCTTTGTCCTCACAGATACCCAAATGCCACTCGGTTATCTTTCTTGTTTTTTCTTCCTTTTTTCTTTTTCTTTTCTTTTTTTTTTTTTCTGCTCAAATACAAGTGTGGCATCACAGCTGTCTAGATGCCTGTAAGAAATCATTTTGTGGAATGAATTCAGTTGGCTTTAACTCATCTCAGGAATATTGGAATTGAAAACAAATAAATGGGGAAGAGATCAGAAATACTGTGGCAAAGGAAATGAGAACCAGTTATTGGTACAACATGTAACACTTTATTCCATTTAATTAAATTGATATTTATTGATCTCCTATTACACACTGTGCTTGACATAGTGGGCAATGCAAAGATTAATTGGACATAACTACTGTGTTCAGAAATCAATCTACTGAGAGAGAGAGATTTTTTAAAAAGTATAGAAAATAAGGTCAATTCTCATAAACACTGTAATTGAGCTATAGATAAAGAGTAAATTAAACAAAGGGATGCATGAGATTGCATGTAATTAGATAATTTGAGAATAATTTACTGAGGATAGATCACAAAAGAATGGAAATTTTAAAGGTAGGGAAAGCCAACTGAAGTAGAAGGAACACCTTGAGCAAAAAACAGCGTTCCATATTTGCAGGTTTGACACCCACGGATTCTACCAAGGGTGCATCAAAACTAGCCAGGGGAATAAAAGTTTTGTTGTTGCTGATATGTACTCTGTTGTTAGGCCTACATTGGTTTTGTCTGTACTGAACATGTACAGACCTTTTTACTCTTGTCATTATTCCCTAAACAATACAGTATAACAACTATCTGTTAAGTATTGTAAGTTATCTAGACATGTGAATAGCTTACATACAAGAACAGTAGTGTGTCATTTTATAAGGGAATTCAACATCCTTGTACTTTGGTAACCTCCAAAGGTTAAATCAATCACCCTTAGATACTGATGGGCAATTGTATTTAGACAGAAATAGCCAAATTTATTAGATAAATTTTTAAAAGCCCATTATAGCTACAGTTATTCCTAATATGTTTATTTTCCATCAAAACAGTTTACTGAAAACACTTCTAGCCATACATCTTTAAAAAGTAAATGAGGGCCGGCTGAGTGGCGCGATGGTTAAGAGCTGGCTTGGGATGCCAGAGGGCCCCGGTTCAGATCCCACATATGAGGGCCAGTGACACTGCCCTCCACAGCTAAGATGCTGAACAACAGCTCAACTTGGAGCTGGGCTGCCATGAGTCGCCGGCGACGGCGTAGGCTGCAGTCCCTGCTGCAGTGGGTTGCCATGGGCTACTGTGTGTAGCCAGCAGCCAGCGTGAGCGGTCAGCAGCCACTGTGAGCGGCCGTCCAGAAGCCAGCGACTGATCTGTCTTGCCTGGGAAGAGCATAACGATGGTGCCAACTTGTGCCAGTGAAGCAACGTCCTCCACAACTAGACTGAAGAACAAAAGGATAGCAACTTGTCTGTTCCCCTTCCCCCAATTCCCCAATAAAAATCTTTAAAAAAAAAAAAAGTAAATGAGTTTGCTTTGAGAATTATAATCATATTGTTCTTAAGTTATTTACCAGTTTACTCAATAAGCATTTATTGAGTTTCCAGGCCTACTCAGTAGTCCCCTAAATATAGTAAATGTAAA
This sequence comes from Hipposideros armiger, assembly GCF_001890085.2. Taxonomy (NCBI): domain Eukaryota; kingdom Metazoa; phylum Chordata; class Mammalia; order Chiroptera; family Hipposideridae; genus Hipposideros; species Hipposideros armiger. The sequence goes on along the minus strand of NW_017732576.1, from coordinate 49,843 downwards.
AACTTGAACTAAATTGAATTTGATATGTTCCCTATAGGAAAAGTATGACAGGGCAAGAATGTATGCAACTGATGATGGATAAATTCATTCGCAAATATAATAGTTGTTCAGAAAAGTGAATATTTGAGATCTTACCCTAATTCTAAGCTAACATGATAGCCTGTGAAAATTTTATTGATGCTAGCAGAAGATAAAAACAAACCCTGGGGGAAAAAATTAAAAAAACAACAACCCTGGGTCAGATATAAAGGACAGTTTATTATTACTCATATCAATAACAGTAGCTAGAAGATCCACATTTTCTTGCACTGATTTCCCAAGCCCTAATTGTCCCAGAGTGACACCAATTAAGCCATGTGACAGTTGTACATATGGTAGGTTGCATTACAGTGGAAGAAACCTGAGCTTAGGGAACACAAATATTTTATAATGTGCAGTAAGCATGCCTGCCCTTTGTTGCAAAGGAAGAAACTGTTGTTGGAAAAGTCATGACACATTTTTGCAACGAAAAACATAGAAAAAGTACATCACGACTTTTCCGACAACGCAATGTTTTGGGTTAACAGGGCTGTTAGCTAAACATCCTTGAAAACATAATCCAGAGCAAAGAGAGTCAGGGGGTCTGTTAAGATGTGTGGAGATGTGAGGAACTCATGGAGAATGATCTCCCAACAGTGCTGGGATAAAGAAAAGGGATGCCTCTTTCTGACTAGACTCAGAAGGCAGCAATGTATCATGGGCACATTAACACAAGCTGATTCTTGACAGTCAAGTAGATAAAATCATAGAGAAGAATATTGTAGACAGAAAGACTATAGCCAAAGATATATTGATGGAAATATCAACAGCATCTTTAGTGACACTTCTGCGGGATAAGTGGATATAGAGGGAATAGTAGGGATATTAGTTTGAACAAAGTCTGAGTTCGTGCCAGGTTATGGAAGTAATTGAACATTCTGCTCAATAATTTGTTCTTTCTATAGGAATAGTAGAGAGCCATCAGATTGTTTCAGTTAGGCAGGAATAAACTAGTATTATCTGACTTACAGGGGAAATATAGGTAGCCTTATAAAGAAAGCCAAGAGATAATTGAGACTAGAGTCAGAAAAGAAAAGGAGTACAGGGGTTGATTGTAGTAAGAGATAAAGGCTTGTATATATAAACTGAGAAGATGGATGATATATACTGAAATTCTAATTACTGAAAATTCTTTTCTTTTTTTTTAAATTCTTGATTAACTAGATTAATGGCATGAGAGTAAAATTGAAGATGCTATTCAGGATCTTAACTGGGTGAGAGAGAATATGATTGTATTGTCAACCAAAAAGGGCAAAAAAGAAAACAAATACAGACAAACAAAAAACGCACAGGAGAACTTTAATATGTTAAATGGAAAAAAATCTAAGCTCTATTTTTAGACACATTTAAGTTCATGTGCTTGGAAACCATCTACACATAGACATAAAAGACAGTTTCCAATTTAATTTTATTTTGAGTTTAGGGGAACATGGAGGCTGTAGTCAGGCCCAGCTTTCCAGGCATGCATCCTGTGCAGTGTACAGGGTCTCACACATAAAAGGGACTCACACCAGCTCTGCCATTGCTGTGTTGACATTCTTAACAATATCTGAACAAGCAGCTCTGCTTTTTTTTTTTTTTCATTTTGTACTGTTCCTGCAAATTACATAGCTGGCCCTGAATGTCGATTTTAACTTGGAAGTCAACTTGAAGGCTTGTTGTAAATAGCCATACTATTTCAATTTGAGAATATCAATGAAGAAATGGCATAAAGTCCGTTTATGTTTCACTGGCAAAACCAGTTTAAAACCAGTTCGACCATATTATAGGCCTTGAATAGATTTGTTTCAGCTTCCATTAAAATATGCTTCCTGTGCATATGCAGACTTTGTTCCCTTTTTTCATGTGTCTTTGGATTATATTCATGTGGTAAATAAATGTTAAATATTTAATTTAAATTATTTTAAATACATTTTTTCATGTATTAAGGATCTAGGCCAGGGGTTGGCAAACTGCAGCTCGCCAGCTACATGCGGCTTTTTGGGTACGTTCCGTCTCAAAAGTTTGCCAATCCCTGATAGACAATTGAGGACAGGGATAAATCCTATAATTACTATCTCCTAGTATGAGAAGGAGGGCTTTTGAGTGAGGATGTTCAGTACTACACTCTTGCATATGGCATAAGAAGGTGGGAAGAGGATGTGGGTAGCTATCAAAAATAGGAAATCTAGACAAATGGCCACTGAATACCTCCCTTCTATTCCCATATTGAGCATGGTTTCTATCAGTTTGAGCCACTTTCATTTCCCAGCACTGCCTAGTTTATTGCAAATAAACAAAACAATATATTGTAGTTTCATAGTGGTTAATTATATTTCTAATTTTCTTCCTTTCTATAGTAACTGATAGTTCCAGGATTCTACAAGGATGGTCCAGGAGAGATGTTATAAATATAGTGATGATATTTTTTCAGTTTACCTATTTCCCATTTTCTTGCACTAACAAAAAAGTTTGGGAGAAATGATCCTAGCACAATTTTCAAATCATGTGATCAATCTACTAATTACACTATTAAATTGGATACTTAGGGTTGATTTAAATATTTTACCTAAGTTTCTAATTTATTTTAAGGTATAAACACTGCACTGGATAATATATTTTACCAGGAATTCTGCAATAAGAATGCAAAACAAATGGATGGAGTGCTTACTAGGTGCTAGGCCCCTGCTTTGGAGAAAAGATGAAATCGGTGCAGTGTTGCATCTGCAGCACTACTGTGCAGAAATAAGGAGATATAACCCTGTGAGGATTTGATGTGTCTATCTACATATGTGTATGAACATGTCAATATATCTTTATTGTGATTATATAACATTTTTATAAAAATGCAAAGTTTGCTTTAATCTTGGTTAATCTGAGTCTATCTCTGACGATGGATCCACTTTCAAGGTGCTAATGCAAATAAACTTCTAACCTTATCAAGAACATCTTAATATATGATAGGGAAAATCATCTTCTGCAACCTTTTGTTTTTTCACTGCTAACTCCTGGCAACTCCTGATAACTCCTGCCCAGGCTCAACTGTATCCCATATGTTTCACTTGTCTTGGATTTTAAAGTTGAAAAAATTATTTTCAGAATGAAGCCCTGTAATGGCCTATCCAGATCAAAACTCTAGGTTTGCATGTTTTCACAATACTAATTATTACCGGATTAAAAACTAAAGTCCTCTTCACCAAAAGTATATTCTCTTTCAATTAACCTTTGGTCTCTCAAAATCCCTTTTCAGAGAAGACTATGACTGCTGGTTCTGAATTTAATTTGTTGTAACTCTGTAATCTACTCTAATCTCATTATCTCCTTTCTTCTTTGTTTTTCCCTGGTACATCCTTAGCTGAGTAATCCCAGGCCCATCTTCTCATATGCATGTGGCACATTTTTCGTAACCTTTCCATTATAATTTCAATAAAGAAGTATAACAAATCATTGGCAGAGTATAAAATAATGAAGACCATACAAAATCATACATACGAAGTCAGGGAATATACATTTTAGGGTTATTAAATACTAAAATTATATGACTCAATTTTTAAAAATGTTCTTTAGTATATTTTGTACATCTACATTAATGATTAGGAAGATATTTTTTGTTATATTTCTAAAACAGAATGATTAAATGACAGGGTAATTAATTAACTCTAAACCTAATTTTTCTTGACAAATGCTGGCAGATAAATTAATTATATTGCTGAAATTTAAATTGATGTAATACTAAATCAGTATTTAAAACACTGATTTCCTGCTTCCTAGCCAATTGCTTTTTCTGCAATATCAGAAAGTCTGCAGCATAGCAGTAGTATATCAAGAAAGCAGTCCATTTGATGTTAAACTTGATATTATACATATAAACTTGATATTATACATATCTTTACCTTCACAACATTTCCTTTTGCCAATTTCATTCTTTACATTGTGTGTGTGTGTGTGTGTGTGTGTGTGTGTGTGTGTGTCCCCAAATTACAAGAAGGAACCAAGATAGGAGCATATGCAAGTTGCGTAGATGTGAAAATAATGATCCTGAAGAGAGGAAGGAAGGAGGGAGAGAGAGAGAGAGAGAGAGAGAGAGAGAGAGAGAGAGAGAGCGCAGAGAGACAGAGAGAGAGAGACAGAGAGAAAGAGAGGAAGAGAGAAATTGTTTTCTGTTAATTGTGAAATATATTAAACATGAATTCAGTATGAAATGTTTAAATAAATACATCTATATATTTATGTTCTTTGAAAACACAAATTTTGAGTGAAATTTTGCTGAGAAACAGAAGAAATTCCACTTGTAAACAGCTTTGGCCTGTACCTGTGGAGTTCCATCCTGCCCATGCTCTTTCCTGTTTGAATCCCTACTCTACACATTTCAAATTTGCTGACCAGTCCCCATTTTGACAAATGTCTTTAATTTTTATACCAGTCCTATCAGGGGTGCATTATTAAGATTCTTTTTTATATCTGAGAAGACGGAGGCTCAAAAATGTTTAAGTGACTAGTCCAAGGTCACACAACTATTAAGCGGCAGACCTGGATATGACATCCAGGCAATATTAAAGTCCACTGTCTTAACTGCTACTGTATTGAGTAATAAGTGGAGACAAAAATAGCCAAACTAGGATACCAAGATTAAAGCAACGTATCAGAATATGTCTTCCAATTTTAGTTACTAAACATTTACCCAAAACAAAATCAAATCAAATTTTCAAATTTTTAAAAAGCAACTTTGTTGTTTTGCTATTTGAAGTATTTGTTGAAATTTAGACACTTCTACAATTTCAGTGTAAGTTAGTAGAGCATTCAAGGAGTATTTTTAGAGGTACTAAGGCGGTGTTGTATTAAGCTTGGGCAATTCCCAATGTGCTCAATTGTTTCTATGAATCATGAATTTAGAATGTAAAAGGATGAGAGAATTTAGAATGTAAAAGAAAAAGAGAGAGAGCAGTGAGCAAAGAGATACAACTTTAACCCCAAAGATGGTCTGAACATTTTTTTACAATCCTAAACTGGTTGTGCTTCACAGACTCTCTTTCCTTTGCCTACCGCTTTCCTTTCTTTCCTATATTAATGCTGCTCCTTAAGCTCATTTTGATATGTGCACCTTTGAGGGCTCCATGGAAAGTTCTATTATAATGATTTTAATAGTCTTATTTGAAAAATATATATATTTATTTGTAGGTTTTAGTTGAATGGAATGGTCATGTTACTCAATTTATATCCATTGTCTTTTAATGCTTTCCTTAGCAAATCTACTATGTTCACTAAATAATGGGCTCTACAATTTTGCAGTTCAAATTCTTGGCCTTCTGTTACTTCCTTGGGAAATAAAGCTCTCAAGGCATGTAATATCTATGATTTAGATAGTGCTGTCGTTATTATAATGATAGAGTAGGAACCAATGAAAATATCAGAACACTTAGAAAGTAATTTTATATACATTATGTCACTGAAAGGACATCATGGGAAAAGAGCCTAAAATATTAAACCAGTTTCCAGTATGGCAAGGCTAATATTTTCTGCCCCATATCTATCTAGATGAAGCAAGTCATTTATCATATGTGATAGCTCCAGAAATATTTCAGAACCATGAAAAACTCTAGTAATAGTGATTTTATATATTTATAAAGAGAAAAGGGAAACAACTCTATATCTATACCTAAAAAATAATAATATACTATATGACTCAATCTGGGAACTATAAAAAACATATATATTTTAATTTTACATACAAAGGTATATATATTATTGGTGAATCAGTTTGTTGAGTTAAAGTACTGCAAATTTAGAGCCCATTGTAACATTTTACTTTCATTCTCTTAGCAGAAGCAGGGCTGGTATTTATGCCTAGAAGGCTTCACTGAACCTGCTTCAGTAGGGTCTTCCTAGGTCCCATTTACTCTTTTTTTATATAATATGTATTTCTTAAATCCCCCAAAATTCACTAGAACAATACTTTTGCTATCTATCTTTCTAAAAATCATACAGAGTCTATCATCTATCTATCATCTATCTATCTATCTATCTATCTATCTATCTATCTATCTATCTATCTATCATCTATCATCTATCATCTATCTATCTTTCCCAACAGAGCAATCACTTTCAATGAGTTAAATGTTTGACCCTTGGAGAAGCTGTGCTAACCAAAATTAAATTTTATTGAAATTCCATTTCAATAAAAATGTGTGTACAGTGTTTGTCTTTTTTTTAGAAGAGCTATTTTATAAACTTGCATATGGTCTGTAATAACTCTGGCATACGGTCGATCATAACTCTATAGAGCACATTAATTTCTATATGTGCTTGATTAAATTGAAATGATTACAGCTCAATTAGTATGAACATACGTATGTAACAAGTGCTTTACCCACTTATTCCATTATTCACTATCCCATTGAATAAATGTTTATGAAGGGAATCCTATGTTCTTGGCAGTATTTTAGACATTAGGGATATGATGAATACAAAGATTGACATGATCTCTGTCTCTAGAAGATTATAAACCACTCTCTGTTTTTGCTGGTACAGGTAATTTCTGCATCTTATTAGTATAATGCATTTTTTGAGGCACATAAGGGAAAAAAAGAGAGAATCAATGGATATATGTTAAAATTCTTTCTTCCATCACCAAAAAGTCATTGCTCAGCTATCCCCCCATTTATTCCTCCTTTTTACACATAAATAATATAATAACATTTTATACTCATATAATAAAACTATTTCTTTTAACAAATATTTAAATATTTCTTCAAAACTTTCAGAAGTTTTCAGCAAATATTTCTTGAGCCCTTACTATACGAGTATGCCAGGGATAGGAAAAAGAGATATGTGTCATTGTTCTCTTTTCCTTACTGAGCTTACAGAATTTTGTTTTACTATGAATAACAAAAAGAAGAGAGCAGTGTGAAGGGAAGGCATGGAAAGAACAAAGACAAAGAAAGTAAATGGTATCAGATTTGACTTCTTTCATTCACAGCTACTTTTCACAGTATTTTCAGGGCAAGTGGGTAAATATTTTTTTTTAAAAGTAGAAGCTCATTAAAAGGTTTAATTTGGCTTGGATGTTATAATACAAAGACAGTAAGTAGTTTAACAATATTTATAAATCAAAATATTTTATATAACAATCTATTTCCAGCTTATCCTGAAAACTTGGAATGTAGCTGTGACTAGACCTATAGCCATAGGCAGTCACCTCACTCAACCTATTTCACCCACTTAAATCACCTGCTTAGTTTCTATCCACTTGTGTTTCTCAAAACTGCCAGGTCAGGAGAAGGAAAAAAAAAAATTCAGACTGTTGACTAAACATCCAGCTCATCCTCTGAAGATTTTGGTTCTGTAGGTCTACAATGGTAGTGGACTGTGTAAATTCTTAACAAGCATCCCAGGTGATTCTTTGTAACAGAGGTAGTTGTGGGAAATGCTGTTGTAGGCATTTCAATTTGCAACCCCAAATGATTAACAACATGCTATTAACCTCACAAATGAAGAGTCAGTGATCTCAACACAGTACTAATTTATGGGAATTTTATTAGTGTGTGAGCAGAAATCAATAATCTCATATATTTTGTTATGTGTGAAGATGGATACACACACAGATACACACACACACAGACACACACACACATACACACAGACACAGACACAGACACACACACACACACACACACACACGTGGTGCCAAAAAAAGTATACACATTTTAAGAAAGGAAAAAACTATATTAAAATTGTAATACTGTACAATGAATGATGCTAGCATTCAATTGGTTAATGCCATCTTTTAGCGAATGTCATAATACACATTGCTACACAATTTAATTCAACTTCAAAAATTAATACATAGATAACAGCTCTTATAACGTGTACACATTTTTTTGGCACCCCAGTATATATATATAATCATTTTCTATGTGAAAATAATTATTGATGTGCTTAACCTCAGTACCTTAGATTGATATAACTTCGTTTTATGCATTATTACAGCACTCCATGTGATTTTGTGATATATGTAGTTTGAGTTTCTGAACTAAGTCAATATCAACCATGGTCGCATATTGCCATTAAATTGACTGGGGTGGGGCCCAAGCACGCTCTAAAAACACAAAACAAAATTTCCATATAATTCTAATATGCAAATTCGGTGAAGATTCATTATTATTGATATAGAGACAGTTTCACATCAATATTGATAAACATTTTATCAGGGATGTGCTAGTAAATGGTTAACAGTCTGCTCTCTGGCATAGGGGAAACCCTGATTTGTAGCATTTATCAAGTTCTGTAATGTAAATAGTCCCACCATGGCTAATACCAAGCTAACAATGTGCTATCACAGAACTAGAGTTTCTGAATAGGACGAGATATTCCCAATCAGTTCTGACATTGTTGAAGCTGAATTTATCACATCACATGATTTAATGATAACCTACTATGTTGTGTTCAGAGAATTAAGAGACTTGCTTTCAAGACTTTTACTATTAAAACTTATATCATTCAAGTTTTATATTATATACACACAAAAATACAAATAAACATTGCCTTCTTCAGTATCAAATGAGGAAGTAATGATAATAGTAATGATAAACACTATCATTTACTGAACATCTCCTGAGTATTATGTTACTAGATAATTACATACATTTATACATACATATTAAATTTATACATATATAATATATAATTAACTATCTCTTTACTATGTGCTTGACATTATTCCTAACATTTTATTATTTCAATGATGTGAGTACTATTTTATCTCATTCAGAAAAGGAAAGCAAGGCTCCCAAACAATGTACAAATCTTGTAGTGTCCTGCAACTGTAAATGTTAATATGAATCTGAACCCAGGTAATCGGACTTTAGAGCTTCCATCTCTACCATTAGTCCCATTGCTTTATGGATAGGCAATACATGTTATCAGAGGTTGGAAAAGGGAATAAATACTGATGCATACTGGTCTAAGGTAGATCCAAGCTTAAGTGACCGACGAACTCCTGCTCTCTTTAGTTTATAATTAGTAATTAATACTGTCAATATCACTGTGAAATCAGGGTAGTCGTATTGTAGCATCTGTTGCATTAAAATCTATAGGAAATCTATTAATTATGACAAAACAAAGATATTAAGCTACTAGACTGATAAATTTATAGAGAATCTATGATTTGATATTTTGCATAAATTAAAAAAATATAGACTATGGTGCCTGAGTGTTTTATTATAATAAAGTGATTTTTTTCCAATTGTTTCCAAACGTGCAAAACAACTGGACTCAATGCCAAATTATTGAGTTGTTATCTTTAAAACCAAGTGCACCTTCGTCTATTTCTTCTGGTATTTAGTATTAAAGGGATCCCTAGGAGAAGCCTTATTTTTCTCTCCCTAGTGTTAACCCCTCTCACTGTCTCTCTTTCTCTCCCTCTTTTTTCTCCCCCTGTCTGGAGGCAGGGACATTTCTTTATACTTTTAATTAAAAATAGGTATCTAGAGTCTAGACTCTAACAAGTTGTGGATCACATATATGGATTTTTCCATGAATATATTGTGTGATTAAATCTGTACACTAAATTGTTTTCCCTGATTGCTTCTGGTATTTTACTCTAAGAATAGATCTAAAAAGAAAGGGACTAATAGGATGGGAAGCAATGGGCACCACTGTGCTCCCCCACCAAGTCAAGTAGGCACATAAGATGTGCTCACTGCTTGAATTCTGTATTCATTCTGAGCTCGCATTTCCTGACCAAGGAGAGAGGATATTGGGGTGGGGAACACAGTGACCCTCTTCTACTACCCAGTCATTCTACTTGTTTTATAGAGATCACTTTGTCCAGATCCTAGAATTTCTATTAGTATTCCTATATTTCTCTCTGATTTTACTCCCTTTTATATACTCATATGTCTTTATAGTTATTTCAGTGAGAAGTTGAGAAAGTCTATGCCAATTGTTTCAAGATAAATATAATTTAAAAATATGTCCAAGGGGGTTTTAAGCCGTTTGGTTCTGTGGACTATTTCTGAGATATTACTTCTATTCTGAGGTTGTCACTGTGTGGAACCTCCAAGATCGTTTCTATACTGTGAACCAGGCTTAGTCACTCAGGTCAGGATTTTCCTAACAATTTCTGCTCTGGTACTTTGAACAGCCATAGCATTGGGCTGTCTGCCTTAGCCCACCATATAGGATTAAAAAATTTTTTAGAAACATTAATAACTATGGAGCAAATACCCAGTATTCTTCTAAAGAGTGCACCGAAATGATTTTATTTAATCCTCATAACAATTTTAACAGTAGGAACTACTATAATTTTCTGTTTAAAGATGAGAATGCTGTGTCTTTGGAAGTTTATGTAACCTGCCCAGGTTACTGAAAGACACAAAGTCAAATTTAGAATTCAGTCTTCTCTAACTTCAAGACCTGAACTGTAAATGATGAGCCTATGCCACTTCACACTACAATAATATAAGAGACACAATAAAGAGAGTGTTTGCATTTTATTTTGGTTAATTCGAAAATGCAAGTCATCATCGAGGTAGCCCCATAATAGTCAATCCTACCAATAACATTAAAAATTCTTTTGGGGTAAATGTAAAGATTTTTGACAACACCTGTTACTTTTTAATTTTTATTTAAGAATCATTTGCTTACTTTTTATTAGGCATATATTTCATAAAGTGTCAGAAAGTTTTAGAGCTCAAATCCTATTAAAATCCCTAAATACACAAAAGTCAACATAAATTTGTACATCACACTTTGCATATTATGATCAGAGAAAATATTCATGGGAGATAAAAATATATCATGATAACATAGTTTTTGCTGTTTTTTTTTCTTTAGAGATCAGATTTATGACAGCTCTCATTGCTCATGATGGAAAAATCTAATTTCACAGCCAGTTTCCAAATCCTGCTGTTTCAGCTGACTTTGCAGAGATATGTGAATGAGCATGGTCAGCCCCCATAGTGGAATAACTATGAAATCTGTGATTTCAGAATCCTTCGTACAAAACTTATATTGCTAATATTATTTTTCTTAAAAAGAATGGGGTTTCTATGGTATGGGTCCCCTTGAACTAGTAAGATACTATAATTTATCTTGCATATCTGTAGTAACTGATGCCTCTTCCCAGATGATTATCATGAAAATACTGAATTAAAATATTTTAATTCTGTACAGAGCCTTTAAAAGATAGAATGAAAATTGGGAGGAAGAGGAAGATATTAGCTGAATTATGCTAACATCTTATTTAAGAAGCCTAGAAGCTGAAATTATAACCTTTCATATTAAAAAAAGTTGAGTTTGAAACTTTGTTTTAAATTGATTTATTCTAAACAGCAAAGTTTTACAGTAAGCAGTGTTGTTTCCTTAAAGATACAAGAAACATCTGTTCTCAGATGCCTACAAAATTAGAATAAAAAAATCTAGGTCCTTAACGTTTTGCTCTTCAATATCTGAAAAGGAAAGCAGACAGACAATGTATTAACCTCTTACTAATTGACAAGTTTGAATGGTCAGAATTAATGTTTGTCTACTGGCTTAAAAATCATGTTAAGTTACATTTCTAATGGGCATGGCTTAAAGATTTATGATTCAACACAAATAATACACTGCAAAAGTAGATAATATTCATAGATTCACAGATGTTCCAACTAGTAAATAGATAAATTACACTAGCATAAACTATACTTATTCTCTAAAAATTTCTGTTATTTAAAATAAGGTTGATATACAAAGCTATTTCTTAAACTCAGAACTTAAAATGTATTTATATTGCTAAATACTTATAAAATTTGGGCTTAAAGTGCTTTTTCCCTAATACTAAGCTTATTCTCTATTCTTTATTAATTTATCAGTAAATAAATAAATAAATAAATAAATAAATAAATAAATCATAGAAAAATAAGTTATTACAATTTTTAAGTTTATCTTATGGGGGAGGTGACATTGATGCGACTTAAATAAAATTATTTAAATTACAACATTAACAAATGTGTGTAAGGTCAATGTTTCCAGGACCTACCTCTATCGGCCACATATAGAAATTAAAAAAGTTCAACAAGTAAAAGAGGCATGTATTATATGTCATATGGTAATTTCTACATATAGTCACAGATGACTAAAATAGAGTAAATTACATTAATCAATTTAATCTAGCCTGTGCTCATTGTAAAGGAGTATGACTAATTATCCATAGTTGTATTTTTCCTACCACCACTATAGTACCTTCCATACAGTGAAAGTTCATACATGTTTATTAAGTATTTATTAAACATTTTCTGTTTTTCCAGAACTATATCATGTTAGTCTATTTTATTGTATATATAAAATATATATGTATTTATATTATATATATTTCACTGTACTCTATTAATAGTAGTCTAACATGACACTTTTTTTTTTTTAGCTGAGCCATCCTGCTGCCTATCGGCAGCTCAGCTCGGGCCAGGAATCAAACCACTGTTGCTCAGAGCTCACACTCTTGAGCGAGCTCTTAACCAACTGAGCCACTCGGCCAGCCCTTACACCATTTTAAAATTCATTTTGTACATGACACTGCAGCATTTTATTTACTATAATTCAACAATAGTTTCAGCAAATTAAGCTCTTTTTAATATATTGTATAGTCACTATCATAGAATAGCTTAATCACAAAACAACTATTCACACTCATGAAACTACTATAATTCTTGAGAAAGAGGAAATAATAGAGGTGAGTTTACAATTGCCCTGACTTTTCACATAGAGGTATTTTTTAGGTTATGATACAGAAGGGAGAAACCCAAGCAGAGCACAGCAGTCTTATTGAATTGAGAGGACATGTATTGAAGTTTGGGGAGGCCAAAGTACGTTGATTTTTGCAAGCAAAATATGGGGGGGGGGAAGGTATATAGTAAAGAGCTTCAGAAATCTGCATAGGGGTCATTAATCCTAAAAGGCACACAAATATGATTTAACTCCATTAGGCCAAGCAAAAAGGTTTCTTGGCACCTTCCTATGTAAAGAATTTGCAAAGCTCATACATGCCAGAGAGATGTTGAGTTTCAACCACCAGAGTGGGGACTATTTGAAGCACACAGTAGAGAGCGAAGAAAGTCATGCCTTGGGAGAAGGGATAAACAAGCTCTAGGGTAAGACTATTATAACGTCCCATCATGAAGAATACATACATGTTTTAACAGGTGGAGTAAGTAAACTGCCTTCCAGAATAAAGTCAAGTATCATGTAAAAGGAGGGAAAAACTTCAGACACACATGAACATAGAATTCCCAATGTTTAGGGATACAAAATATGTTCAAAGACATGGTAAAAATATCCCACTTTCATTCAAATATTAATCACAGGTCTGGGAAATTCAACAAAACAAAGCAGAATAAAATAAAGAAAATCAAGGCATATCATGATTGCTGATTATTAAAAATAGCAACAAACAGAAAATCTTAAAACTATCCAGGAAGAAAAAAAAGGCACATTATATACAGAGGAAAAAAGAATGACTACCAATTTTTCTCAGAAACTATGCAAGGAATCTTGGAAGTGTTAAAATAAAAAAAAAAGGAGAGAGATACACAAGGACAAGAGACAGACATGGGGCAAAACTGACAGTGGAAGGGGACAGAGATGCAGAGGTACAGAGACCATGAGAGTTACTACTGATAAACAGGCAGAGAATGAAGCACATCCATATCTGAGCGAGTTCCAGAATGAGAAGGGTGTGGATGAGATAGACTTCCTGTAAGATGTCAGAATAGACAGACGCTGTGCCGACTGCCTCCCAGGATCACACCAAAATTACAAATAATTTATAAGATATTCAACCTCGGAAGTTCCCTGGACACTAGATGAACAGAACCTCTAAATGAAAGACTTAAAGAGGCCACATCGAGTCTGGTAGGAGGGGTGGAGACAAGAGAGGGCAAACCCCATGAGGGACACCTCAGCAGTGGGGAGACTTCTCTGGTTCAGGGAGAGACCCTCCGGCCCCACACCACGCTCACCAGCCCAGAGTTACTTTGCCAGGAAGAGCAGTTCTGCAATAGCTGGAAGTAGAAAATAGTGAGGACTCTCTTTGCTCAGCTCGGTGAGGCTGGGGGAGGCTGGAGAACCAGTGGAGCCAGCAAACCGACTCGCTCACTGGTGAGCACTCACCTGGTTACTGGTGGAGGGAGTAGCTTTGTGAGCGGGGCCCAGGAGCCTCCGGGAAGGACTGAACTGAGTGCCTTTGGTGCGGGAGCTGGAAGCTTTGGGGACCATTGTTCACCTGGTGTGGAGTTTGCACATGAGCAGTGCATAGGAGGGCGCCATTTGTTCAGGGCAGGGCCCTTCCACAGAGGCTCCGGTCTGGGTCTGCATTGGTCTGCTGGAATTGACGCAGGAGTGCGTGTGTTTGTGCATGTGTGTGTGCGCATGTGGCCTTGGATCCCCACCCTCAACACCAAAAAAACAAACAACCCAATTAAAAAATGGGCAGAGGATATGAAGAGGCATTTCTCTAAAGAGGACATACAGATGGCCAACAGGCATATGAAAAAATGTTCAACCTCACTAATTATTAGGGAAATGCAAATAAAAATCACAATGAGATACCACTTCATTCCGGTCGGAATGGTTGTCATCAATAAATCAGCAAACAACAAGTGCTGACGAGGCTGTGGAGAAAAGGGAACCCTGGTGCACTGTTGGTGGGACTGCAGATTGGTGCAGCCATTATGGAAATCAGTATGGAGGTATCTGAAAAAACTGGAAATGGAACTACCTTATGACCCAGCAATTCCACTCTTGGGTATCTATCCAGAGAAACCCAAGACCGAAATTCAAAAAAATATATGTACCCCTATGTTTATTGCAGTGCTATTCACAATAGCCAAAACTTGGAAACAACCGAAATGCCCTTCGGTAGATGACTGGATTAAGAAACTGTGGTACATTTATACAATGGAGTATTACTCTGCTATAAAGAAGAATGAAATCGTACCATTTGGGACAATATGGATGGACTTATAGACTATTATCTGAGTGAAATAAGTCAGTCGGAGAAAGACAAATACCATATGATTTCACTTATATGTAGAATCTAAAAAACTGAATGAACGAGCAAAGTAAACAGAAGTGGTCTCAGAGATATAGAGAAACAACTGATGGCTGCTAGTTGGGAGGGGGTGGGGATGAGGAAGAAGGGGAAGGGATTAGACAGCATAAATATGTAACTACAATATTGCCACAGGGACATGAAAGACAGTTTGAGGAATATAATTAATAATGTTGTAAATATTTTGTAGGGTGTCAGATGGTCACATGTCTTGCTAGAGAGACCGCATCATGGATGGGGTAGAGTCTTGATCACTGCACTGTACACCTGAAGCTGATGTTGTATAATATTGTATGTCAACTATATATAGTCATGGGTCGTGGAGTATAATGTGAGAGTGGAGTCAAGGGAATTGTAATAGATATGTATGATATTGGGGGGAAGTGGGGTGGTGGATTGGGGGAGAGGGGTTGTCACCTCAAGGGATAAAAAGTATAAGTATTGCACATATAAAAAAGTATAAGTGTTGTACAGCTGAAACTAATTCTAAAAAATGTGTATTTCACAATAAAAAAAATTTTAAAAAGTCAACCTGGAATTTTTTTAAAAAATATTTTTCGAAAATAAAGGTGAAATAAAAACTAGTTTAAACAAACCAAAGCTGAGAACATGTTTCTTTCTTTTTGTTTTTTGAATTAGATCTTCAGTACTAAAAATGCTAAAAGAAGTTATTCAACTGAAGAATATTACACGGGTTTTTGGATCTATAAAAGGAATAAAGGGCACTGACAACATAAAATTGTGCTAATATATAAACTTTGTTTCATTTATTTATCATATTTTTTAAAAAGTTAATTCAGTACCCTGTTATATATAAAACCGAGTATTTATAACATATTTAAATACTTGCCACTTATAACATAGGTACAGGTAAAATGTATTATAGCAATAGCATACATGACGGGGCTAAATAGAAGTATACTGTTGTAAGGATCTTACATTACATATGACACAGTAAGTCTCATATGTATAATATCAACAGATGGTAGAATGCGTTAAGTTTAAGGTGCATCTTTTAACACAAGGGCAATCAGTAAGAGAGTAAATCAAAGAGGATACCTAAGAGAACCAACAACAGACATACAATGAAATATAAAATATATTCAATTCAAAAGAAGAGTAAAAAAAAAGAGAAAAAAAACGGACAAATACAAAACAAATAGTAAAATGGTAGATATAAACAAACCATATTAATATATTTACTAAATAGGTATGGTCTAAGAATGTTAGTTAAAAGATAGTGTTTGTCAAACTACATTTTAAAAAATCAATGCTAAAACTCAGCAATAAAAATGAAAGACTACTACTATTGATATATGCAAAACCATGAATAAATCTTAAAAGCATAATACTCGGTGAAAGAAGCCAAACATACAAGGCTGTATACCCTAGGATTCTAGGTGTATGAAATTCCAGAAAATAAAAAATGGTAAGGACAGAAATTAGCTCAGTGGTTTCCAGAGACAAGGGGTTGTTGTCAGAGAGTGGGCCCTTCTCGGCTCAAAGTCCAGGTCCTTGGAAACTTGAGCAAAGAATTAAATGAGATGATAGAGTCAAGTAACTAAAAAAGTAGTTGATTCGAAGGGATAGTACATTTCAAAAGCTTGGGAGCAGGCCATGCAAAAAGGCGAGGCTCAAAAGGCTCAAAAAAGAGAGGAAGGGTTTCAAGAAGGAAAGACGTGGTCAAAAAGAGCAGGGCGGACTTCCCAGGACTTGAAGTTTTAATCCCCTTTATCTAGAATGGGCTGCTCCCCTATGGGCATGGGGTCACTTGATTGGCACCTGTGATTGACAAGAGGTACTGAGCAGGTGTGAGTTACTGGTCTGATCTAGTTGGGTATTTTATGCCCATTTGTTTTCCCACAGGGGTAAGTAATTACAATACAAAGGGGAGTTTTGAGTGTAGAGGGGATGTTCCCTTGGCAGTTGCACTCTGTGGGATGTGCAGGAATGCAGAGACCCAATGCCTGCCTCTAACTGTCTGCCTTGTTTTCCCTTTGAGAGACATGATCCCCATAAAATCTTTATGGGAAGTTGAGGGACAGGAGGGCTTTTCTTCTATATCTGCTTCCTGCTGGGCAGGGGCATAGGGCTGTCCCTGTCTATTGGGGGATTCATGGAACTCTCACCCTAGCTGATCTCAGATGAGAGGAAGGGGTCTCGAGCTCCGCCTGGAAGACCCTGTTGGCTTCTTTGGTTGTGACTGGCAATCTTGTTGGGGTGTCGTCTGTATTCCCAAGGCCCCTGAATAAGGAAAAACAGATTTTAATTAATAAATTTGTTAGCTCTCATGAAGCCTGTGGCCATTCAGCCTGTCATTCAGGTGGTGTCAGTTGTCTGGGCCCAGAATGGGTTTGGCATTTAGCCTACTGGCCTGGGGGATATTAGAAAGTCACAGGCTTTCAAGTAGTTATCTAAAGCAGGGGTAGGAGACTTCTATTGTTTTGGATTAAGAAACTGATTTACAAAGCAATTAAGAAGCAGGGGGATAGGAGAATTCTATGATTTGGGCTAAAAGCAATCTTTAGTCTAGGATTCATAAACTGATTAGAAAAGTAATCAAAGCCAAGAGCTAAGAAACTAAGGAACTAGGGAGGAGACTTAACATTTCTATAGGAAAGAAAACTTAAAAGTTTCTCAGTGGTTGGGGGCTGCTTGGTTGGCTGGTAACAGGGTATGAAGAGATGATTAACTACAAAAGAACATTAGGGACTTTTTTGTGGTGATGGAAATTTTTGGAATCTTAATTATGTTGCTGATTACATGATTGCATAATTTAATAAAACTCAATGAACTGTATACTTCAAAAGGGTGAGATATATTACATACAAATTATATCCCAATAAACCTAACTTTAAAATAATGAAAAATATCAACATCCAAGTATAGGATCTATATAAGAAAAATTTTAATATAAAAATAATGATAGGTAAAAAGTAAAAGCATGAAAAAAATACCATTTAAAACTAAACATAAGACAGATAGCTGTATTACTATCATAAGGATCAAGGATAAAATAGTAATTATTTAATAAAAAAAGTTTTCAAGCCATCCAAAAGACATAAGAATGCTAAATGTGTGTATATATCCAAAAACAGAGCTTCAAAATAAATGAAGCAAAATCTTCCAACACAGGAAGTATATATACACATATCCATAATTAAAGTGGAAGATTTCAAAACTCCTCTCTCAAAATAGATAGAAAATTAGACAAAAAAAATAGCAAGAATATACAAGGCTTGAACAACACTATCAAAGTGGGCCTGGTTGACATTTATAGAATGCTCTTCATGTCAGAATAACACAGTGCTTTCATGTCACCTAAATACATGATTAAAATCATATAGAGACACAGAGCATGTGTATGATCAGGAGCAGATTATATTAGAAAGCAATTAAGTAAAAGACTGTAGAAAATTTCCAAATATTTGGAAATTAAGCAATTCACTTCTACAAAACTCAAGTGTCAAAGGAAAATCTAAAAATACAGTAGAAAGTATTTTGAACTGATTGGAAAAGAAACACAGTACATCACAGAGGATGACTTGGGTTCATCCATCAGATATTCAGAAGACAGGTCACATTTCATATTTTTGCCAAGGGTTGAGGGAGCTGGAAGAATGACACTACCATATCAGCCAACCTTGGGTCAAGAGTGACCCAGATCTGTAAATTCTCAGACAAGCCCAGTTTATTGTGCTTGAAGACAAAGAGAGTTTGTGTAGCCTGGGAGGATAAACCCTAATTAAGCACATCAGTGCTGGCAATTTGAAGTGGAAGCACAGTGGGAGCCTGGTGGTCAAGGAAAGAGTACTGTATATAGGGTGTATGAAAGAGCACTGGTAACATGAAGCACAACCCAGATTGCCACTGGAAAAGACAGGTGAATGGAAGGAGAATGAAGCAGAATGAGTGAGCCAGGACAAACCTGAGCACCTCCATTTCCATAGAATGTTTAGAATGAGAGTTTGAAGATACAGGGAAGAGATTTTAACATCATTGGAAGACTGAAATCTAAAGCACAAAGGACAATATTATGGTGAGATTGACTCAGATAAAAATTAAACTGAAGGACTGAGACAGCTAGAAGGAAAATGGTGACAATGAAATAAAAGAAAACAATAAATTATTGGGTATTTACTATATAGCACCCATCATTCCAAGCACTATGTATGTATAAAAATTGTTAATCCTCAATCCTTTAAGATAGATATTATTATTCCCATTTGCTAGGTTGGAAATTTAAACATAAATAAAACAGACTACAAAGAGTTAAAGAAATTGTAGTGTTTGGGTTCCAGAGTCAAAGGTCTTAACCATTTCCTATGTGGCTTCCCTTCAGTAAATTATATGTTATTTTAATGCTTCAAATGGGGACCAACTCCTAATGAGGAAAGACCCATGGGGAGCCATGGAGTTGAGCCATCTGAGTAAGTGCTGCAGTGATGAGAGGGTGAAAGTCCTGCCGAGTAGGGTGTTGGAGGATTGTAAGGCCAAGCTAAATTTTCCAAAGTGGGGCAGTTGCTTCGAAACTGATAGGAAAAAGAAAGTGAGTTTGAGAAAGACCTGAAAAATAAGAATTTTTACTAGCGCTTGAAGCATGCAATGCTCAATATTAAAAAAAAATGCTAATCTCATTTCTGTGTTGAATGACACATGGTTTCTAGCAGGATGGACAGTTGGTATTATACAGTAAAAGATCCTGAACACATTGGGAGATAATTAACATTGCTTGAATGAAAAAAGAAAACTTACAATATATGAACCTTGTAGAAAAAAGTACTTGAGGACAGGAAGTGTCCACAGGTTCTATGTAAGTTACCATGAGGCTTCCATAGTCGCTGAAACCAGCTAACCTCCTACTAAATCATATGGTCAACCTTGCCTCCAAGCACAACCTTTTGTCGACTATTCTCTCAGGAGGGATTTTTAATATTAATACAGAAGCAATTCCCTTGAATATTATGATTGTAGTCATAATCTTGTTTTTTCATTGATAAGAACTGCTCATTTGTATAGGACACTTCATTCTCTCATTCCCCTTCTTCGTGTCCAACTCCAAACCCCCTTCAATCGTTTTGTTTCCTTGCATTGTGACCATAATCTGATTATTTGTGTTTTACTTAAAATCCAAGTTTCTAGGGCTAACTACAGCCTTTTCCTGTCCAGTTGGTTTGAATCTCCTACTGCCAAACTTAACTGCCTACATGGATTTTATTCCTTGTGTTCCCCTTTCCCAAACTGGGAAAATGGCTTTCCCTAAATATTTGCTTGCTTACCATCAATGCCTCTCACCATGTATGAACTGCTAGGGCCCTCTGAAAAGACAAATACCAGTCTTTTTCTTGGAATACCTCATTCAGCAGTTAAGCATCATGACATATCCTAGATGCTTGAATTGTTAATACTATTTTTTTGTACATAAAAATGAGCATGTGAATACTAAGAAGCTCTAAAGTTAGGGGAAGTAATTTATTGAAATTCAAGGCCATGCATAATGGGAAAAGAGGTATGAAGAAAACACATTCATTTATAATACTTTTCTTTTTTCCACTTCTAGGAATAAAATTGAATAAGGGAGTCAGTGAAACACTTATAATTACAAATAAGTAACATTCAGCTGTAGGGTAAGAGAACACCAAAGGGAGATTAATGGTACCATAAGAATACTAGACTGCTAAAATGGGTGAGTAACAAAATGCCTGCACATACACTTTATACTTGTCTTTCTGAAAGTTCAAAACCAAAAAGCAAAATACTAAGCACTGGTATTAAACAATTTAAAATTACTTTAAATTTAATTAAATACAATGAGGTAAAATTCCAAGGTATTTTTCTTATAGCTAAGTTTAAGCACCAATATGATTTAATAATGTAATATTTGAAAATTACATGCATTAAGGATAATTTTGAAATTTAAGAGCATAAGTCAATCTGGAGATATATCAAATTTTAGTTAAAAAGTTGAAAAAATGTTGAGTTAGTGGAAGTTATAAGTGGAGAAGTTACATGTTGGTGTCCTGAAACACAGATTTCAGGATTCCAAGGAAAGGGGACAAACACAAATCTAAAGAAAAATGCAGTTTATAAGTGAGTTTTAACTATTCTAAAGATATGTTTGAAGACTACATATATCCAGTGTATCCAATCGTGATCCATTTAATAATGTGTATACAAGGAAAAGAAAACGTGGCTGATTAACAACTAATCAAATAAAGGATATTTGTCCAAATAACTAAAGATTTCTAAGAATAAAAAACCAAATGGGGGGTTTCGTGTATCACACAACCTCCCAAGATTATAATCTATAGAAAATCTAACTCTGATGTTTAAGTTTAGTGAAATAAAAGATATTTTATTTAATTAACCCACCTTCTGGGCTATCTGGTATGGGTAGGTGACTCAGTCCAGAATTTTCTTTTCTTCCAGAAAATAAATTTATATTTTGGTATCTACATCTCCTTATTTTAGGCATCAATTGTACCCATTTCATTCATGCACACATCTCGACTGGGCTCTACACAAAACCTGAGCCTATGACATTAACAGGGGCAGATTTAGAAACCCATTCCTAAGCCAAAAGTGTCCTAGAAATCATCTTTGCTGTGTGTCATAAATACCGCAGTTCAAGACAGGGCTGATAGGTATAGAGACTTCTCAAAATATGTCTGTTGTCTGCATTTTGTATTTTTTTTCATAGAAATATGAAAACCCAAGATGACTTATATAGTAAGTAAATTACATCCCCAAAGATATGTTGATGTCTTAATCCCTGGTGCCTGTAAAAATTATCTTATTTAGAAATAGGGTGTTTGCAGATGTAATCATGTTAATATGAAGATTCATGTTAATATGAAGATTCATGTTAATATGAAGCCATACTGGATTAGGACATACTGGACATACAAATCTGATGGTTGGTGTCCTTATCAGGACAGGGAGATACAAAGACACAGACACAGAGTGAGGACAGCTATTTGAAGACAGGCAGACGTTGGCGTGATGCAGCTGTGAGCAAAAGAATGCCAGCAATTACTGGAAGCTAGGAAAACGCAAGGGAATACTTTTCCAAGAAACTATGCAGGGAGCATGATTCTGCCGAAAACTTGATTTCCAACTTCTGGCCTCCAGAACTGTGGGGAAATAAATTTCTGTATTTTTAAGTCACCTAACTTGTGGTAATTTGTTATGGCAACCCTAGGAACAAATACACTTGAGGACAGACATCTTTGTGTTTCTTTGAATTTTCACCAAAAAGTCTGATTAGATCAGAAGTTTAATGGTCTTTAAATATGAGGGGGATGATACATCATTTTCTTGGATATTTGGCATAGTAGAGAAAGCATAGGCCCTGGCATTTGACAACCTAAATTTGGTAAGTCTTAGTTTGAATGGCAACTTGTGTACTTTGTCACTTTTTTAAAATCATTGACACCATGCAGCTTCAATTTCTCTATATAAATAAATAAGTAAATACATAAATAAATAAATAAATAAATAAATAAATAAATAAATGGGGTTAATAGAATTTTTGTCATAGGACTGTTGTAATATCACTATTTGTGATCATATATGGCATGCAACTGGTTCTTATCTCCTATCCTGCTTTGCCTTTAATGGGTTACCTTCTCCCTTAAAATATACCATTATCTAGATAAGTATACGGGCATATATGAAAATGAGGCAGAATTCAACATTGATTTAGAGGGTAGGATAAATTGTCAAAATCATTTCACTTTCATTTTCTTGTTCACTAGGCTCTGTGGAAGCTCAATTTGAGGCTCAATTGAAGACTCTTATTCCTGTCTTTAATTATTGAAGGAAACAAAATCCCTTAATTATTTTAAAAACTCATTCTCATTTGCCTTCCTATACAGCATTTGAACAGAAGTACAAGAGCCAGTATGTCTCTGAATTCTAAAAGAAATATATATTAAATCACATACATGTATGAGCAGTGATTCTCATCTATGGATTTAGAATGTACAACAAGAAGTTTCCAGTTATCTTATCAATATTGTGAAGTCTCAAAAACAACTGAAAATAAAAGCATGCATAAGAACAAAGCTATAAATAGGTACATATACAAAAATATACATGTATACATATGCATAAATTTTAATCCAGGAATTTTTTTTTAATTCTACTTAATATAGAAATTACTTCTCTAACAGCAATTCTGTTAAATTTAGGTAATATAGGTAGCACAGACTAACTTTGCATGTATGTCTCTGTGTGTGTGTGAATGGTTACATCTGTTTTCTCCAAAAAATTTTGATAAGTCCCTACTCATGCTTTTCCCACACTAGTCTATTACAGGCCGGATAAACAGAGGAGATTTAGGCAACAGTTTGCATTATTAGAAATGTTTCACAATCAGTTCATTAAAATGCAAGAAGAAAAGAAATGGAAGGAAAGAATTTGAGAGCAATTAAATTTAACAGACATGGAAATAGGTATCTCCATATGAACACTGCTTTTATAATATTCATGGAATATAAGTACAAAGCACAAATTAACTTTAATAAATTTATCTAACACTGATACTTAGTAATACACTAAGAACAATAATAAAGTATAATTATATATCTTGTACGTATAGAACAGAGCACAATTCATAACAGTTCAATCCAAACTCGCATTGCTACACCAAGTTTCTTTTGGGCAGTGTCTGCACAGTCTATCCTTTCAATATCTTTACTTTCTGTGTTCCTATGTTTAAGATAAGTCTCTAGTAAGCAGTTTATGGTAGAGCTTTTAAAACGCTGTCAAAAATCTCAGTCTTTAGAATTTTACTCTTTGGAATTTTAGTCCACATACATTAATGTGATTATTTTCATATTTAGGTTTATGCCTAATGGTTCACATTTTGAATAGTTTTCCTCACCTTTTCCCTTGTTTGGGATTATTCAAATTTTATAATACCGTATATTTTCAATCTATTAGCTTGATAATTTATATTCTGTTTTTGTAGCTATTAAATTTGTCTTAGAATTAAAAGCATTCATCTTTGTTTTAAGTATAATACAAAACATTACTTGTATTATGTTCCTGTAAAAATATGACCTTGAAACTCATTAAATCCATGTAAATGCTCTTAGCATTGTGTTACTATTGCCAAGCATTTTAACTTTACCTTTTAAACAACAAAAAATGATTTTGCATAGTCAATATTGAATTATATTTACCTACACATTTGCTTTTTTATAGCTCTTGATTATCTATGCTTCTGTCAGACATAGTTTACTTTAGTCTAAAGAACTTTAAATATATTTTTAGTGTACATGTGTTGGCAAAATATCTTTATATTTGTTTATTTGTAGATATATTTTTTACATAAATAATTGAAGGATATTTTAACTCAGTATCTAAATCTATGCTTTTTTTTTTTTTGC
The DNA here is from genome assembly GCF_001890085.2 of Hipposideros armiger. Taxonomy (NCBI): domain Eukaryota; kingdom Metazoa; phylum Chordata; class Mammalia; order Chiroptera; family Hipposideridae; genus Hipposideros; species Hipposideros armiger. The sequence goes on along the minus strand of NW_017732576.1, from coordinate 25,309 downwards.
TTTTTAGCCCTGTATAGATTTTATTTCATTTTCTTCAAGCTTTCATAGTTCACATTAAAATGACAACCTAATTGTTGCAACTCTGAAGGTAACAAGTCTATTTTCTTTGGCTGCTTTTAATGTGTATTCTTCGATTTGATATTCTTATTAACATTCTCCAGAGTGTTCTATTATAGAACTGGCATGTGTTCTGTCAGGGAAAATGTTGCTGTGGAATGTGATTCTCTTCTCGTTGGCATCCCCCTTTTTTGGGGTTGTGCTTCTTCAAATCTTAGTATACTATCATATAATTACAGGCATACTTCAATTTATTGCACTCTGCTTTATTACCCTTTACAGGTGTTTCATTTTTTATAAATGGAATGCAAGACCCTTTGCCAGAAAAGATAATGACTTGCTTTATTGCAATACTTATTTTATTATGGTGGGCTGGAAACAAACTTCAATATCTCTGAGGTATGCCTTGGAGAGACATTTTATACTTTTGTTATTTCATTTTCTTTTCAACAAGACTTTTGATCAGCCCAAAGATTTTTCATTATCCTCAGAAACAAGAGTCACATGGAGAGTTGAGTTAGAGCCACATAAATTATTTGGGAGGGAGGTGAACAATGGGGATTTGTATAGTCAAGAGATGAATTGTAGAGAAATAGAGGTAAAGTAATAACTAAGAATACATAAGGAGTTATGTTTTTGTATTTGCTGAGATTAACTGTTCTCAAAGCCTCTGTTGGATATAAAATTAGAATTTTGATATTCTATGATGTATGTGGGCTTCCAAGAAGAAATAGTGGCGTCCATAGTTAACACTAATCCAAAGACATTCCACTTACAATTTTGTAACTCATTATATACTATTTTCAAATACTTTTTTAATAACTTGCACTCTTTAGTCATTCCAAAAATGACTTTTTCTAAAGAGAGCTTTTCCTTCTCTGAAACACGTTGGATTAATGATTGCATTAGAAAGGTGAGGCTAGGCTGTAATAACAATTGCATCAACATAACATGTACAAGTTTGTTTTCTCAGTCATTTAACTGTCAGTGGCAGGTGGCTCTCTTCTATGTGACTATTCATTTAGTGAGGCTTCTTCCTTCATATGGTTTCAGCACCCCTTAGAGTTTTATAAACATAAGGCTCTGGTCAGTTGATGGAGAAAGAGAATGTAAGGGTAGTAAACACATGTCTTAAAAGCCCTGTCTGTCTCACATCAGTTCCTCTAATTCCCTTTACCTAGAACTCAGTTCATACAGTCATCTAGCCTGACACTAGCAACTGTAGTCTATGTCCATGATCAAGAATGAGAAGAAGTAGAGCTTCTTGGTGAACAGTAAATAATCTCTGCTACAATGTTGAAAATAAATAGCTCAGAGAAAGCTAAGTGAAACTGGAAACATGATGTGGTACTTCTTATAAACGCAAAATTCTAAATAATATGTATTCAAACATATGTTGAGTTTTGGAATGATTATGAGTTCAGAGCCAGTAGTGGCTGAAAAGAGAACCCAAACATGATATTTTGCATTATTTGCTTCATATTCAATAGTATGTTTTTATTATATCAGTAAAAGTGATGCTATTCTGATTACAAAAGTAATATATGTGTTCATTTTGGAAATGTGGGTATTACACAAAGTGAAAATATTTTTCAAGGTTATCCTTCATTTCACAATACAACCATTGCTAATATTCTTTTGGATTACTTCCCCATTCTTATGCACATCGTATATACTGTTTACGTTTTCCAACATTAAAATTGACATAGTAAGAGATGCTAGGCTAAACCATAATAAAATGTTGATATTCAGTGGTTTTGAATTATTACAATGGGAATTTCATATGGTTTAAAGTAACAAAGAATAAAAATAAAGAATAAAATATATTTTATCAGTCAGAAAATTAAACTATTAATGTGTTACTCTGTGATGTTGCATTTAAAACATGTGTGGTAGAAACGATTAAATTAGCCTTTGATAATTCATATTTTATATAAAAAAGGTTTCTGAGATCATTCTATACATGGTTTCAATAAAATTATGTGATGAAGAAATTAATTAGTGAACATGCTTCTATACATTTTCTTCAATTACTTAAAGTTCTTGGAAATATATGTAGTAATTGTTAATGCTTGGAAAATAATAATCAGATTGGAAGATTATACAGAAATAAGAAAGTTTTTTTTTAAATATCAAAGTTATTTATAATAAAAATAGCATTTTTAGTGCAAAGTAGTGAATAAGCCCTCAAAAATAGCTATTTTACAGGTAATGATATGTTGATGCAATGAGCATGTTGAAATGTCAAGCATATGACAGATGAGCTAATGTCTATATCATTAAAATTGTAGCTTAACCCAACAGTTAATGATCTTTAAAGCTGACACAGGTAGCTATTTCATTAAGTACCTAATGTTTTTCTAATTTTATAAGATATTGTAGAACTATATGAGATAAGTTAGTTCCTATTATGAGCCAAAACATACAGAAATTATTATCTTAAATAACCTTAATATAGTACCTGATTCACTGAATTAATTTTATTTCATTTGACAAGACTAATGATGCTTCAAGCAGAAATATGCTCTATTAAAATTTTATTGAGCCTGCTTCTCTTTCTCAAGTTTATTTTTATTTAACTTATTGAAGTGAAAATTTCACATCTTTTAAAAAAAATTATTTTCAAGTATACAAAACAATGTAATGATTAGACATTTACACCCTTCACAAGGTGATAACCCCAACAAGTCTCCTACCCATCTGATACCTTGCATAGTTATTCCAATAGCATTGATTATATTGCCTATTCTATACTTTAAATTCCACGACCATGTATACAAGGTCTCACAATTAGGTTTGCAAATTTTCCACCATGTGCTTACATTGGCAACACTGTACAAACAGCTCGTGAGGTTTCATAACCTTGGTATATTACTGTCTCACAGCTGTGTTTGTGTCCATGTGTGGCAGTGTCTTGCTGAGTGGCATTCTTTATTGTTGTTGTATATTTTTGTGTGCCACCACAAGAATGTCTAAGCTTGAATTAGAGCAATGAACAAACATTACATTTCTTGTTAAACTTGGCAAGAGTGGAAGTAAAATCAGAGACATGTTAGTTCAAGTTTATAGAGGTAAAGCTATGAAGAAAATGGCAGTGTACAAATGGGTGAAATGTTTTTCTGAGAGGAGAGAATGTGCCAGTGATGAAGAGAAGTCAGGGGGGCCAGTAACAAGCAGAACTGATGAAAACATTGTGAAAATTCATCAAATGGTGCATCTAAATTGTTGGCTGACTGTGAGAAGCATAGCAGACCAAGTAAACATCAGTAGAGAAACAGTTAGGAAAATCTGAACTGAAAATCTTGGTGTGAGAAAGATGTGTGCAAAAATGGTCCTGAAGGAGCTCACTGATGAACAAAAGCAAAAGAGAATCGAAGTTTACCAAGACCTTTTGGAGAGACGAGATGATATTTTGGGCCATGTTATCACTAGTGATGAAACATGGGTGTACCAATGAAGCAAAGTGTCAAAATGCACAATGGAAGTCAGCCAATTCTCCACAACCAAAAAAGTTCCATCAGTCCAAATCAAGAGTCAAAACGATGTTGCTAAGCTTTTTTGATATCAGAGGGATTATTCATTATGAATTTGGACCAACTGGACAAAGAGTTAACCAACTTTAATATTTGGAAGTGCTGAAAAGGCTGCATGAAAAAGTTAGATGACCTGAACATTTTGCCACTAATTCATGGCTATTAAATCATGACAATACACCAGCTCACACGGTACTGTCTGTGAGGGAGTTTAAGCCAGTAAACAAATAACCGTATTGGAACATCCTCCCTTCTCACCTGATCTGGCCCCCAATGACTTCTTTCTTTACCCAAAGACAAAGGAAATATTGAAAGGAGACATTTTGATGGTGTTCAGGAAATCAAAGGTAATACGACAACAGCTCTGGTGACCATTTCAGAAAGAGTTCCAAATTGCTTTGAAGGGTGGACTGGGTGCTGTCATCGGTGCATAGCTTCCCAAGGGCAGTACTTTTAAGGTGACTGTAATGATATTCAACAACGAGGTATGTAGCACTTTTTCTAGGATGCGTTCGTGAACTTAATTGTCAGACCTCGTGTGTGTGTGTGTGTGTGTGTGTGTGTGTGTGTGTGTGTGTGTGTATTACACTTGGCATTCAATATTATTTTATATTAGTTTCTGGTGTACAGCACAGTGGTTAGGCAATTATATAATTTATGAAGTGATCCCCCCCAATAAGTCTAGTACCCATCTGACACCATACATAGTCTCTTTGTTATTTACTATATTCTCCATACTGTATTTCACCTCCCTAATGACTATTGTGTGACTACCAATTTGTAATTCCTAATCCTTTCAAAAATTTTACATTTTAATTGGTGGTTTCTGTGAAGTCTATTCTAATTTAACATTTCCTATTTCAAAAATTATGCTTTTCAAATTATTCAAGTGACAGCAATGAAATATCACACATACATCTGTCAATACTTGAAGTTCTGTGACTTTTATCATAAGCATTTATAAATTACAGTTTAGGCTATAAAGAAAAAATACACTAGAATACATATTTTATCAAATAATTTTTAACTAATTTATTTTGTTATTTATTAAAATGTCATGTTATTTTATTTTTTTAATTAAATTTATTGGGGTGACAATGCTTAGTAAAAGTACATGGGTTTGAAGTGTACAATTCTGTAATACATCAACTATATATCATATTGTGTGTTCACCACCCAGAGTCAGTTCTCCTTTCATCACCATATATTTGAATAAAATGTCATTTTAAAATGGTAGAAACATAGCTATGTCTTTTAAAAACAAAATCTTTACATCTCTGTGACTATTCTGTAATGTAGGGAATATAGTCGATAATATTGTAATAACTATGTATAGTGTCAAGAGGATACTAGATTTATTGGGGGGATCACTTTGTAAGTTATGTGCACTATACTGTACACCTGAATGTTAAATGTAATTGGAAAAATAAAAACAATAAATGATCTAGAAAAAATAAAAACAAAACCTTATTTTAACATAAAACTATTCTACTAATCAAGAAATAACTATTATTAACATTTTGATATATTTTCAATATACAAATTATTTTGAAATATGCTTTTAGAAGTTTTAGAAACCTAATGAAGGCTAACCTTTCATTGAACAGATGAAAATATTATGCACCATGGAGTTCAGTGGCCTGATTGAGTTCTATTTCTTTGTACTAGTTTTCCCTGTCCTTTCTTGGCTTCCTGTTTCTGGAATTTTATTGACTTATGTTTCTTTATGTCTCCAGCTTTCTAATGGGCATAGTTTTAAAATTATTATTTTGTTCTTATCCAGTTTGTTCTTGTTATTAATCTGGGGAAGATAGTACTTTGTGTTTTTCTACAATTTACCTAGACATGGAAGCCTTATTCAGATTCTATTTTAGTTTTCATCAAAAGGGTTAATCTGATACCAACTATGTCATCCTAGTCAGAAACAAAAGTCCTTGTTTATTTTTTAATAGCAAATATATGATCGCACATTGAGGAAGTGCAACAATACAATAAGATGCAAATTGCAAATGTTACTTCTTTAAATTCTGGAATTCATGTTGTTATTGAGATATTTGAAGCAAGCCTCATTCTTGGTCACTGTTGTAAGAAATTTTTTAATCTCTCTACATGAAATTTTTTTACCTTTGAAGTTTCATTATTCAATTATAGCTTGTTAATTATTTTATATTAATTTCTTCAATACAATGATGCTTTACAATCTGAATTGATCTATTATTGTTATTACTTAGTTGGATTTTGCCTTCTAATATAATCTTTGGATACATTGTCAATGCCATATGTTGCTATTACCTTTTATGAACCTAATTTCAGCTATGTTATGTTGGATAATGTTTTCCTCCATATAACCTTGCCTAATTAGTTTATTGTCTTTTTCCATTGATTTGGCTGTATCTTAAGGTATTTTTGTGTTTATAAGGCAGTTTTCAGTCCTCCATTTGAGTTCTTGCTGTTCCATAAGGATTTCTTTAGCTGTGTAAAGATGTTTTTGCCCTACATGTTTTTGCTCTCATAATCTTGATTTAGTATTTTATCTTTGATGTTATTATAGATTAAGTTTTTGGCACCAATTCTCTACCCTTTTGTATCAAGCCCTTTTTATTATTTAACTGTGCTGTATATCTCACAGACATACAGTGTACTCCGAACTCCTTGATATATTTCTGGTCATGTGAACATGATTTTTAAAATGGAATGTTAGTAAATATGACATCAAGAAAGGGCTAGAGATTTGCTTGTGTATCTGAGCTTGCTCTCTTGTGTTTCTGTCATTGTCATGAAGCAAACATGCACTGGGGTGGCTTGCTTGTTCCAGTAGAAGAGATTTTGCAAGCGGCCAAAACTCATCCTTAGCCTAGAACTCTCTATCCAATGTCAATTTGTATCAACAAAGCCACTGCAGGTGATCTGTAGACACTAAATGTGTGTGTGTGTGTGTGTGTGTGTGTGTGTGTGTGTGTGTCCGGTAGTAGATACCAATTTGGTAGTACACACTAATTGTTACAAACTGATTGTACATACATACTCAGTAAACTCATTCTCATTATTGTCAGCTACAGCATGGGGCAGCCATGTGTACATTTTCTATTTCTTATGATAATTTAATTCAACAATTGATTCTTATTATTTGTACTTATGTTTTTCTTATTTTTTTCCTTTGTTATATACAGCTTATCTTTTAATGTCACTACATTTATTTTCTTCCTCTGCTTTGCTCAACAAGGGAATCCTGTCAAATATTACTCATTTTCAGTGACTTTCTTTGACTTTGGGTGACTTTCCCACTACTGTGGGAGCTGTTTATCTTCTCCATAGAAGTACAGCTTAAAGGTTGAATGAAGAGTATATATTGCATTTATTTTTAGGTAGTCTGAGAGCATAGTTAGGATAAGAAAGCTCAGCTAAAGCAATACTGAGTTTTAGCTGGTGGACTTGGGATGTATTTTTCAGGGCCTGATTTTATCAAATGGACCAAACAGAGTTTACTGAACCTAATAAGAAATACTGTTTGGGGGAGGGGGTTGTTACTTTGTGAGGGTGAAAAGGATAACTATTGCATTGTTTTGTACACCTGAAACTAACAATAATAAAATT
>NW_017732576.1:15071-16015 GCF_001890085.2 Hipposideros armiger | reverse complement strand
TTATTGGGAAAAGGAAAACATATCTGCTCAGTCAACTGCATCCTGTTAGGTAGGTTATTAAACATACCCTTATTTTCATATAATAATAAAAGACTTTAACAAAAAGAATAGTTCATGGTCTACCAAGAAGACCATTCTGGTTCCTTAGTTGGTCAGGGTTCTTATTTATAAAAATGCTACCCCTGGAGGACAGAAAATAGAAGTAAGAGAATGTGACATGTAAATTCTATGAGATGCTTGAAAACACATAATGGATTCAATGGTTGTAAGGGGATGAAATTGTGCTATGATATCATCCTATCATTCTCCCCGTTTCCCCTTTGATCCTCACAAAGAGGATCTGAGTCTTATATGTCTAGGGCCAATTAAGCAGGAGAAACTGCATTTTAAGCAATTGCTCAATATTAGGAGGAAGATATGATTAGAAGCAGATAATTCACATTTTTAATTGTTACCATTGGAGGGAAGGGTGGTTTCTAGCAACACTGGTCATCTTAGTGAAGTGTACAGAGGTCAGAAACTAACTGAACATACACACAAGCCTGAAAATATAGATGTAGTAATACCTGTTTTCTAATAATTTCTTTGTTCTTTTTTCCCTAGGTTTTATTATTTAGTAAAACGAAAAAAAAAATCCAATAAACTGCTCCCCACAAACATGCACTAAAAGAGGTGATATAATTTTTAGAAGTTTTAAAATTACACCAGTTACTCATTTACTGAAAATAACCTATAGTAATTTCACTAGACTCTTTTGTTGCTGTTTATCAATCCATTGATTTCTGTAAAACCCTTGTAAAACTCAGAACTTTAAATCAATTTACTCTTGTTTTTAAAGTTTAAAAAGGTCCTATCACTCTGTCTCAAGGTGTAATTTTTTTCCTAAATATTTTTCTTTATTCTTTCTTTTTCACAAAAGCTCAAGATCCCCTACACTTTATTGA
>NW_017732576.1:12524-13904 GCF_001890085.2 Hipposideros armiger | reverse complement strand
CATGAGTTACTTACTATAAAAATATGCTATTATTGAACTTTACTATCTTACCTTGAAATTATGCATATTACTTTGGGCTTTCAATTACTTTTACAATGAAAACTGGCATTCCAATCAAACATTAAATCTAACATATTTTCCTTAAAATTATTTATAGGTTCATTTACCAACATTTCTAATTATGGCTCTACTATTAAGTGTGGAATCTTGTGATAGCTGAGTTATTTGATAATTAGTGCGCATCTCAATTTTCACTAGTTTTTCATTGCACATGATGTTTCTTCCTGTGTTTTTTACTTACTATGTTAATGGATAGTCTTATCTTTATAAGGACGCTTTGCTAAAGTCCTTTTTCATAAATGGTAACTGCTTTATAGAGTATTCAATTTATTTCCTATGGTGGCAGGTCAAAATAGAACTAAACATTTTTGTATTTCATTTTCTGTCACTGTTAAGATATGTGTCCTTTAAAATTCAAACTATATTTGATTCTTATCTTTATGATTCTTTCTTTAATTTGTAATAGTATGCATTCTCTGCTGAATTCTAGTTATAGCACATGGTTAATTTTTCAGACTGAAGGTCTCAAATCTCCAGAGCAGTGCATTAGAAAGCTTCAGATGCATAGTTAATTGAATAACTGAACCAACTCTACAAATTGCTAAACCCCAGCATTTGCATCTGTTGAAAATTCTCACAAGTGCCCATTAGATGGAAAACACAGGCTCTGCATAGATACAAAGGAATTCCTGGTCCCTAATGTACCTTTTGACTCTCTATAGTAAGAACCTAAGAGCATTTGAAAATAATCCTCTTAAATTAATTGATTTATTACTAAACTCATACTGCTCTCTTCCAAACAATGGATAACATGAATGATATATTGGGAATCACAATCACACCAAAACAATTCTTTAGTCACAAACATGTTAGGCTTTTCTTACCTATTAAAATATTCAGACTGATTTTATATCAGATGTGAAGTCCATATGCCAAAATATACACATTCAAAAAAATAAAACTTATAAAATAATTATTAAAAAAACAATGTCAAATGGTTGTAAATGATAGAATAAAATTAACACTGACTACTCAATATCCTGATTACAGAGATGTAATTTAGATTAAGGGAGAAATAAGAAGTGTGATACATTTTCAATATTTGTATCTAAAACTAATATTTTATGTTTGTATTAATCTAAAACCATACCCCATTAATAAAAATAAAATATGACGAGATATATAGAAAAGAACATTTTTGTAATGTTTCAAGGGTGCTGTGGATAGAATAATACTTCTAATTTTCTAAAAAATACATGACAAATAGCTCCAGGTATTTAAGGGGCCACACTAATATTTCTTTCTCTAGAAATGTATAGG
>NW_017732576.1:8698-9660 GCF_001890085.2 Hipposideros armiger | reverse complement strand
AACTTTAAATCAATTTACTCTTGTTTTTAAAGTTTAAAAAGGTCCTATCACTCTGTCTCAAGGTGTAATTTTTTTCCTAAATATTTTTCTTTATTCTTTCTTTTTCACAAAAGCTCAAGATCCCCTACACTTTATTGAATAATTATCATACTTAAATGACTATCTTTATTTTCATTTAATGTGATGCTATGCAAGAAAAAGGAGCTTGGGGAAGGATGATTTAACAAAACTAAAGTAGATTATTCTAGTGAACTATTCATTTTCCACCAGGCATGTATTGAGATGCCTATTTATACCAGGTGCCATGTTAAGGTTACCTTATCAAGATAAATTATATATACTTCTTCTACCTGATAACTCAAAATTTTGATGGAAGTCTGCTGTCTTAGCAGACAAATATGATACGTACAACATTTTTGCTACATTTAAGACATATTATCACATTATCAAAAGTCGAAGGGAGTTCAGAATTTGAGATAAAATTCTCCTAAATTATTATCAAAAGAATCTGATAAACATTAATAGTTTAAGATGATTAAGTAGTGAACTAGTTTAGATAATTAATAGAAGCTCTGTAGCAAGTTTGACTAGGCTAAAATTCTTGTTTCCTAATTCGCAAGCTATAAGATATTGCCACATTATTTATCCTCTTTAAGAATATTTCTCTACCTGTGAATTCAAAGTTATTATGGAAGCATATATCTGGTACTTTTATAAATAACAACTTCTTTTTGCCACAATTTAAAACTAAAATCTGATACAATAGCTTTATAGCCCTCTGATAAAATGCTTAGTAAGAGTTCAACAAATGTCATGTTATTATTATATTTTTAACAGTTTTTCTAGTTGCAATTCTGCAATTTGTTTTTTACACCAAATTCTCCCTTTGTACTAGAAAGCCTCCAATTAGCAAACACAACAGTCTCCTTAAATTGGCAACACAAGGATGTGTATGGAATGTA
>NW_017732576.1:3693-6424 GCF_001890085.2 Hipposideros armiger | reverse complement strand
AGTGGCCTTTCCAAGTCCCTGGCTTCCCTTTACTTTGACCTATAGTTTAACACTAGATCATCCCTCTGCAGCATGAACTTTGAATGTTCCCTGTCTCACCCAGTTCCTTGTTTCAGAAAATTACCCTGAACCTTATGATGAATACCCTTAGGTTTATTATTGATCACCATCTCAATGGTACCAGGCTGATCCCATCATTGTTCCTGGGTTGCCTCTGGAGAACGCCCAGATTTTTCCTTAAATACCCCAAGCAGGTCTGAGAATGTTAAGGCAGTTTTTGGAGGTGTTAACCCTGTGCCTTCTCAGACCACTGGTGCTTTAATAATAAATGTTTATTCTGTGTCGGTCTCCGGTGTCGGTCTATTGGCTGAGCAACGCAGGCAGCACGAGCCCCGGAATCATTTGGCCTCCGGTTTCATTACCATTTCCTAAATAGCGACTGTTTACTATAGTTATACAGTATGCTAGTTTTGGGGGTAGCAAAAAAGAACAAGAAAATCATGGTCCTGATATCATAGAGCTAATAGTCTATTTTACAGTTGATACACAAATCAATAATTCTACTAGGGTGTACTACATCTAAGATAGAGGTAACACCTAGAAGGTACAGCCTACAAAAGGAAGGGACACAGGTATTGCAGACAGGAATAGCACATAAGCAATAGGGCAAATTTGAGAGAAAGTGCGATGCATTTAGAGATTGGAAAAACATTTAATATTACTCCATTTTGTAGAAGAGATAGTGATTAGAGGTAAACTGGAAAGACAAAAAGTGTAGAGAAAAACTGACAAACTGTTTTAGGATTTATGGCTTTTACCTTAAGCACAGAGGGGAATCATTTCAAAGGTTTTATGGAGCAGGGTGACATGGTTATATTTGCATTACAAAGAGAATTCTGATCTCAGTGTGAAGTGTGGATTAAAGAGAAGCAAAACTGGAGATAGTGGGATTATTTAGAAAGCTATTGTGTTAGTCCAGGAGATTAAATGAGTACCCTGTTTCAGAAAAAATATGTGGGAGTTGAGTAAGTGAATAAATTGGATTTTGTAATTGATTAATATGTGTTGTGATAGAAAGAGCTGGTGTGAATGATAGTGATAGAAAGATAGGTGCATCTTTAAAAAAGAAAATTGGATTCATTTTTGAAATTATGATTCATGGAGTTTGTAAAACATACAACTGCACATGGCAAAAAGTTGCTAGATTTGTGGGTTTGAACATTAGCACTGATATTACAGCTGTTTGATTTGAAGTCATCAGGATATAGATGATTACTGAGGCCACTGTGATAATGAATGACCATACCCAGGAAATGTAAGATGAAAACAGATCTTGGAAAAAGCTCTGAAGATCAATATTTAATGTATATGTTTAGGAAGTGAAGCCTATAAAAAGACATTTAAAAAGAAAAGATAAAACAACAACAAAAAAGAGATAGCCAGAATTACAGAATCAGTTATGCCGGTGAAAAAGAAAGTTTTGAAGAAGGAATAGTAAAGAGAATTAGATGTTAGATCAGGTAGGAGCAGAAGTGCTAAAAGTTTATTGGGTATAATAATCAAGAGAATATTGATGGTCTTAGAGCAATTTGAGTTACTATAAATCAGATTATAATAGTTTAGGAGTTGAATGAGAGGTGAAGACTTAGGGATAGCATATGTGTACATAGTGAATTCTGTCGTGATTACTGTGACAAACAGGAGCTAGTGAATGCAGTAGTTGTGAACAATAGGCTGTTTAAAGAAGGCTTCCTTTAAGGTGAGAGAGAGTTGAATATGTTTAAATGATTACAGGAGGGGTTTTCCAGAGAGGGAAAGATAAATACAGGAGGGTGAGTGGGGTTCCAGAGAATGCGCTTGTCTATTGGGTACGATACAGAGAACAGGTAGAGGGAGCTGCTTTGAATGGGTTCAAGAACCTCTACTTTAATCAAAAGGAAGGAGGAAATAATACATAGAAGTAAAGATATGTTTGCAGATTTAAGATAAATTTGAGGTTCTCATCCAATGATTTTGTTATTCTGTAAAACTAGAGGTAAGATAGTCTCATAAAATTTGTCTTTAGATTTTAACCTAACTTTTTTCTGAACTATAAATAAAACAGAATTTATTGAGCACTCTAGGTTACAGTTCCTTTCATTTCTCCATTTAGCTTTTATCTCTATATACTTGAGAGAGCAAGGAAAATGAAAAACCATTAGGCCAAAATACAGGTAATGAAGTCTGGTCGAGGGCTCACTGAGGTACTGACTGTCATGCCATAAGCAAAAGCTTCAAAGTTCTGGCCCTTCTTTTCCTTATTTTACAAAGGGTGGCTGGAGGGGATGTTCTACACATGGTTTTATATAGCACAACAGATTTTTTTGCTTAAGTCCATTTGTAAACTTAGATGTTTAATTGATCATAATTGTCAACTGAAATATACACAACTTCACCAACTATGGCAGGAATACATACAGTGTAGAGTCCTGATTGGCCATTTATTTCTGTGTTTCTTGTGTTATACATTAAGCAATGCATACAGCTATCAAAATATATGTCCTACAATTTGTTGCGGGGAACCCAAACAAAGAGACAGGACACCAAGGCGTGGGAAGCAACCTTTACTAATGCCGGCACTGGCTCAGCGGATTCACATCCAGAGGCTGAGCCCCGATTCAGGTGGGACTCGGGGTTATATACCCTGAAGTTTTTAGGTTGGCAGCTAAGATTTATTATTAGAACATGTGGT
>NW_017732576.1:0-2258 GCF_001890085.2 Hipposideros armiger | reverse complement strand
TTATTTTATAGCTTAGTATGTTTACAATTCTATTACCAAAAATAGCAATCAAATAACACCAGGTTTTTAAGTTCTGCAAGCAATTTCTTTCTTCCTTTCTGTCTCCATTCTCTGCATACACGTGCATGCTCACGTTCTCAATTAAATTTACAACAGTTTTGTATTTAGTTTTGCATTTTCTTCTCAATTAGCAAAATGAATTGCAAGTACTGGACACTGTATTTTTTTAAAGGCATAAATAAAAACCAGCTATCATTGCTCTAATGGATAACATTTTCAAACATTTAATAGAAAGCTATTTACCTATCTTAAATTCTATTTTGTAATATCTGACACTAAAATGGATGAACATGTTAAACACATACATTTTTAGCAGAAAAAAATGTTGACAAACAAATACTAGGACTACTATGATTATGTTCCTAAACTAGTCACAGAAAACTGAACTAATTCATAATATGATATGTACCTAAACACAGAAATGCACATTTGTAATCTTTAAAATCATGTTTTACATGTCATCCTGACATTAAAGCCAAGTGCTCGCAGATACATCCTCATTGCTAGTCTTGATTGTGTGAATTTGTGAAGTTGAGAAGGGCTCTTTCAGCAGCTGGTAATGTATTCCTGTTGAGGAATGCTCTAAATAGGTTGCCTTGGGAAGTACTTAGTTTTATTGAATAATATGTCAGTGCCAGCTATCTCTTATAAGAAACTTGATTTCTCTGGGAAATGTGTTCATTTGTGGGGCTTTTAGATAAATCAGTTTGGAGAAAGGTCAGGAGGCATTTCAGCTCTTTTTTCATTGCTTTTGTTAAAAGTAATATGGGCACTGTCACAATTTCACTGGGAACTCTAGCTGAATCAGAAAGTTGAAAAGGTTTCTGAAAATATACCTAAATCCCTTAGGAAAGACACTGGGAAACTATAAAATATTTGGAAAAATATGATATTAAACAAATTTCTAAAATGAATTAACAAATACTAAGCAGGGAATAACTAGAACTAAAATGTAGGTTTTGGATACAAATAAAATGCTCAAAGAATCCAAAAAACATACTTGTCAAACATTCATCCTCAACTACCTCTTCCCAATGGAATTAGAAACAAATACCCAACCACATCTGCCTGGAAGCAGTGCGAGAACATAGGAGATTTTATGCACAATTAAAAGAACACCAGAAATCCACCTTAAAGGAAACTACAGTCATGTGCCACATAATGACAACATGTCTGTCAATGACAGATTGCATACAGTACGGTGTTCCATAAGATTATAATGAAACTGAAAAATTCCTATAATTGAGTGATGTCACTGCTGTCATGACATAATAGCATAAGGCATTAATTACTCCTATGTTTGCGGTGAAGCTGGTGTCAATGTTACATAGGAGAAAGGCCTCAAGGTCTGTGAGGCTCTTACTAAATGCTATGTCTGCTAACTGCTAAAATGTAGCACGGTATTTTACAGTTGAGCTTCACCGGAAACACAACCAGATAAGTTTAGCCACTGCAAAGAAGAAATCAATATGTAATTAACCAAATAGTGTATTTAAGCAATGGCTAAGCCTCCCTCTCGGGAAGCACAGCTATGGAAACAATTCCCCTGTTTCCTGTACTTGTCACAAGTAAAAATAAAGACTTGTCTTTTATAAGACCTGTGGTCCTTTGTCTCAGACACACCATGCATTGAACCCATTGTGTTCAGTTAGTTACATGAACAAACCTCTTTCACTGCTAGTATAAAAATATAGCATATATAATTATATACAGTACAGAATACTCGATAATGATAATAAATGACTATGTCACTGGTTTATATACTTATTATACTATACATTTTATCATTATTTTACAGTATATTTATATTAAAAATTTTGCTGAAAAACAATATTCTGTGTTAAGCCAGCATCAACCTCATACATCTCGTGCTTACCACATGCCTTGATTGCATCATTTTCTCTTGTACTTGATTTGATCTTGTGTTGTTTTGTACAGTATCATGATGTACAGGATTATAGCCTAGGAGCAATAGGCTATACCATATAACCTAGGTGGGTAGTCAGCTATACCATCTAGGTATTAACCATACTACGGTATTAACACAATGACAAAAATCTCCTAAAGACATATTTCTCAGAACTTATCTTTGTTATTACATAGCACATGACTGTATAAAAGACATGCATTCAATTAAAAGATCAATATCAGAATAAAAAATAATACAATTAATAATAAAGTTAATGAATTACTAATAA
>NW_017732575.1:403612-414635 GCF_001890085.2 Hipposideros armiger | reverse complement strand
TGTGGTCATGCCACCTGGATGCGTCAGGTGTCTGGGCTGTGGTTCATACTGTCCCGGGGAGATTGACCAGCCTGATCTTTAAAAGCCTTTTGAAAGGTCAGGGGTAGAAAAAGCCCTGTCTTGTGGCCTGCAAGCATGGAGAGTGCCAGGGAGCCTGGGGGCTGGATAAATGCTAGCCTGGAACATTCTAGCTCCAGTCTCTCAAAGGCACCTCTCACCAGCATGTTGTCTTAAAAGGTTTTAGCTGGAAATACTTGCCTTACTTGTCTCTGGAAGGTTTGGGTGGTACTGGCAGGGCCAAGCAGACATATTTCCCAAAGCAAAATAACCCCTTCTCAACCACCTATCTGTGCAAATCTTGAGGTTGTGGAGCGTTGGGCCCAAGGAGGACCCTTGCTGTGCTGGGGGATTAATTGCTGCTCTCTTTTTACTTCCCTGCAGAAAAGTTTCCCACCTCAGCCTGTAACCCTTCTGGACATCTATACGCACTGGCAACAGTAAGTCTGACGGGGCTGAAGGATTAGAGTAGGGACACCCCAAGCTATTAGCTTGGACTAAGCTAGGATACTAATCTGGTCTAAGATCTGTCCCCATAGCCCACTGTGGACACCATTATTGCCCACAGGAAGCCGGATTGTTTGTGTGGGTGTCTGGTAGTGGAAGGGGACATTGAGAGCTGTGATCAATATTAAATAACAATAAGGACAAAAGCTTCTCGGCAGTTTGTTATTCAGTCAACAAACATTAAGCTCTTATTGAATGCCAGGCCCTGTTCTAAGCATGGGGGGTGTCATGAGTGAGACACACATGGTTCCTTCTTTCCTGTAATTGACATTGGAGTCAGGGAAGTGGGCATGCATCAAAGAATGAAACGAATGTTAAATTACAATGGTAGTTAAGGATTACAAAAAGAAGGTAACTGGTGCCAAAACCACATAAACCTCATTTAGGGTTTTAGGGGAAGCCTCCCTTAGGTGACCTTTGATTTGAGAGCTGCAGGGAGTGGGGGCATGAACTAGGCAATGGGTATGGAGAAGCAGGTGGAATGTACCTGGCGGAGGGATCTGCTGGTGCTGAGGCCTGTAGCCATGGGCACATTATAGGTGAGGCTGGGCAGTTGGCAGGGCCCACCCCATGCATGACCTGATCGTCCACAGTGAGAAGTTGAGCTTTACCCCAAGAGCCATGAGAGCCATGGAAGGGTGAAGCACAGTGGCGAGATCGGCCTGCAGCCTGGTGAGACTGGCCGAGGCTGTGGACATCGTCATCCGGGCAACAGCCGGTGGGGCTTGAGACAGGAATCACAGGAGGCAGCAAGTGGATTCCAGGAATACATAAAACCAGGATCTGGGGGTGGTTTGGAGAGGCAGTCTAGTCGACTCCCAGGTGTCTGGCGTGTGCGTGTAGCTGGAAGGGAGCCTGATTTAGAGGGAAAGACTTGAAGGACATGTTGAGTGTGAAATGCCTGTGAAACATGTAGAACTTCTACTTTTCAGGGAACATGTAGAACTACTTTTCAGGGAAGGGGAAATAATCCAAGGGTATATCAACAGAGGAATGGTGTGAAAATGAAGGAGGGGATAATTGTATTCTCTCCATGCACTGGCCTGACCACAGCCAAGTAGGAGAGTGAGGGACCTGTAGTGATATCCCACGAGGAATGATAGAGAATACCGAATTGTCCAGGATGGCAAAGAGATGGCAGAGGGGCAGGTGAGGGACACGGAAGACAAAGGGAGTGGCGTGTTCTCTGGGGGCCCTGAGAGACTGCCGTGGGATCTGTATGTACCTGCTTTAGGAACACAGTTTTCAGCTTCTAAGTACAAGCATTTGGTCATCAGAGCTATCCAAAAATGAGACAGGCTCCAGTGGGAGTGGTGAGCTTCCTGTCCTGAGAGGTGTGTAAGTAGAGGCAGGAATGGTATGGAAAGGATCCCAGCTTCCAGTGGAGAGCTAAGGTCTTGGAAAGTCCTATCAACACTCAGTTCTTTGCATCTCCTCTGCTGCTAAAGTGAGCACAGGGCATGTTACACACTTCCTCTCCCTCACCTTCTCCGACTTGCCCAGATGTCTTGGTTGTTATTCACAGCACTTCCCCAGAAAACCACATCAGTGAGCTGTACCACAAGCCCTTCCCTGCCCCTGGCCCCTCTCATCTGTAAGCGGGACTGAGTGGGACGAGAACCTCCTACCTACCAGAGGCAGCCTAGCCTAGTGGTTCCTGACAAATTCAAACCTAGCAACTAGCTGTATGACCTTGGGCAAACTTGGCCTCCCTGGGTTTATGTCCTCATCTGTAAAGTGAAGATAATAATAGCAAATAAAGTGCTATACCTGACTATTGGAGGCACCCCTCCCAGTATACTGAGTACCTTCTGTGAGCCAGGACCGTTCTTGACATGACTGGGAACAAACCAGAGGAAAACCTCCTGCCCTTGTGAAGCTTACATTTTATTGGGAAAAGAGAGGCAGAAGAAATTGCTACATGTAATAAACGAAACCTGTTTTAGCAAGAGATTCCCAGCAAGTGACCTGCCTGGGAATCAGGGACCTGAGCAGCACGTCCCAAACTGTGGCAGAGCAATGTCTATTACAGCTGGAGTACCTGGGGCATAGACAGTGTGACTCCCTTGGGCTGGGAGCGTGGGGTCAAAGGAGATGATACTTGAAAGTTATAGGGACTCAGCCATCTGAGTGCTTATCCTATCAGTGCCCCAAACTTCCTCTTTGACCCTGGGCAAGTCACTTAGTTGTTCACATGTTGAGACGCATGCTGTGTGCTAAGGATCTTAGTGAGCTGAGAAAGGTTCCCGCCAGCCCTCCCCCTTCCCCGGGTCTTATTGTGTAGTGTGGGCATCAGGCAGGAAGTAAGTAAAATAACAAGAGAGAAAAGTGTTCTAAAGAAAATGAAACAGGATGACAGGGCAGAGAATGTCTTGGGGGAGGGGATGACCAGGGAGGGGCCTCTCTGAGGAGGCTGTATCGAAGCTGAGGCCTGAAAGACAAGAAGGACCTGGGCAGAATCTTCCAGAAAGAGGGCACTTCAGGTGCTAGAAGTTCTGGGGAAGACAGGTGCCTGGACGGCCCTGTGAAGTGCCTACAGGTGCCAGCACATTACCACTCAATGCCTGTTGGCTACTGTTATATGTTACTGACCATTCCTGGTTATTTTGAAGTCTATTAGACAATTATAAAAACACTTTATGAAATGAGTGAAAATGCAGAATTGTGTCTACACTGTGCCTTCATGGATGTGTAAACTCTCTTTATTTGTATTTCCTTTGGAGGGGTGGGATGATGAGGGAAGATCTTTCTTTTCAAATCTCCTAGAGTTGCCCTTGTTACCTGGTTGGTATAGTCCAGCAGTTCTCAACCTGTGGGTCGCGACCCCTTTGGGGGTCGAACGATTCTTTCACAGGGGTCGCCTAAGACCATCGGAAAACAAAAAGATATTTACATTACGATTCATCACAGTAGCAAAATTACAGTTATAGAGTAGCAACAAAAATAATTTTATGGTTGGGGGTCACCACAACATGAGGAACTGTATTAAGGGATCGCAGCATTAGGAAGGTTGAGAACCGCTGTTATAGTCCATCACCCTTGTCCTGCAGAACCTCGGAGGTTGGCCGGAAGCGGAAGGCAGAGGAGGATGCAGCACTGCAGGCCAAGAAGACCCGTGTGTCAGACCCCATTAGCAGCTCGGAGAGCTCAGAGGAGGAGGAGGAAGAGGCAGAAGCTGAAACCGCCAAAGCCAGTAAGAGCCCTGCTTGCTGGGCCCCCATGATTGGTGCTTGTGGGGGCTCAGCCCAGGGCCCGGCCCCTTTTGGGAACAGGCTGTTAGATATTGGGTCATCCCGGGGGAGCCCACCTTCAGCTTCATCACTGAGCCCTGGGAAGACCAGGACCTTTAAGGGGGAAGATCGGAAGGGCCTACATACCTATTTCAGTATTTATTTGAGCCCTTCCTCGTGCCAAACATTGTGTCCCCAGTTGCTGGGGATCCGATGATAAAAAAAAAAAAACCCCAGACAAGCCCTTAACAATGAAATTTGGGGCCCAAGAGCTGCATTTTTACAAGTCCCCAGCTGATTGCAATAAAAGTGGAAGGAAGCCCACATTTTCAGAACTGCTAGGTTTCGGAGAGGGCAGCTGGTGGGCCCCTCTTCTGTGTGGCCCATGGGCTGCTTCCGGAGTTGCTGATCCTGTCATTTTGGACATGTACAAGTAAGTCTTGGGCATTCTGGTTTCACAGCCTTGGCGGGGGTGACCCATGAGGCCTTCACACCTCCTCTCCCCAGATTCTCAGGGCTGTGTGTGCTTTCACCAACAGTAGTCGTAATTCCACAGAGGAATGGTCATTCTTCTCTGCACTGTGTTGTTTTTGCTTATGTAGAAAGTAAAATGTCTTAACTTTTAAATATATCTTCTGATTGTAAAAGAAATATAGGATATATTATGGAGCATTCATTATAAAATATATGCAAATTACTTTTTTAAAAGGCAGGAAAAAGTTACCCATATTCTTGCCACCTACAGTTTGGCAAATTATTCTTCCATTTATTTTTCCTGAGCGTGCTTTTAAAATATTTGCAATCATACTGAATATATATATTCTGCATCTTGCTTAATCTTAAAATTACAAATGCAAAATGAGTTCACTTTGAACCGTACAAAAGCATTTAGAAGAAAAATGGGAGATTCCTCTTCTACCCTGCTCCTTTTTCACCCCCTAAAAGTATCTCTTGGCAGGTGACCCTAAAAGTTTCTCCTTTGCGGGTACAGCCATACAGATAGCCACCCATACATACATACATGACAAAATGTGATCAAACAATATGGTGAATGTTTAAATAAAAAATTTTTATTATAGTAAAAGACACATTGCCATTAATCTCCTTCAAAAGACTCCCCCTTGCTTCGAACACACTTATCCCATCATTCTTGCCACATTCTAAAATGGTTCGGGAAGTCCTTTTTCATGAGTGTCTTTAGTTGCACTGTCATGGCTGCCTCGACGTCCTGAGTCATTTTGACTTAGGGGAAGAGACAGAAATCGCACGGTGCCAGATCCAGTGAATTAGGTGGATGAGGACACACTGTAATGTTTTTATTTGACAGAAATTGCCATACCAGAAGCAATGTGTGACATGGGACGTTGTCATGATGGAAGATGATTTACAGCACAGTTTAAAACACACCTTCTCTCAACAGTAGCTCATACCTGACTGACTGCACCAAACAAGTTGAAACTTGTCAAACACTGTTACTAAGGTTTAACACACAGCTTCCCATATTAAAGATCCCTGCCTTTCCATTGGATCGCACTCAGCAGCAGCATTCACCATATTTGTTGATCACAATGGAAAGGCTCCATATCACACACCACTCTGGTATGGCAATTTCTGTCAAATAAAAACATTATGGTGTATCCTCATCTGCCTTATTCACCAGATCTGGCACTGTGCGACTTCTGGCTCTTCCCCAAAGTCAAGATGACCATGAAAGTTAAATGTTTTGAATCGATTCAGGACATCGAGGCAGCCACGACAGTGCAACTAAAGACACTCATGAAAGAGGACTTCCAGAACTGCTTCAGAAAGTGGCAAGAACTATGGGATAAGTTTGTTAGAAGCAAGTGGGGAGTATTTTGAGGGGGGTTAATGGCAATATATCTTACTATAATAAATTTTTAAAAATTTAAACATTCACTGTATTTTTTTATCACGACTCGTACATATCTACATACTATTTAAAAGTAAAATTGTAAAATTTCTTGCTACTCGATATTAATGAATTTTTAAAGCTGTGATAATGGAATCATAATTCTTTTAAAAAGAGTCCTCATTGAGAGAAACATACTGAAATACACATGGGCACATGATATGATGTCTGGAATTTTCTTCATAGTAATACTCATTGGGGAAGGGCGAGTGAGAGGACAACTGAAATAAAATTGGCCCCAAGTTGATAATGTTTGGAACTGGGTGGTTCAGCATATACTTCCTCTCTACTTAGGAATGTGCTTAAAATTTTCCATAATTAAAAAAAGAGATGGAGTTAAATGCCAGGAAAAGAATTAGATCGTGCCATCTTTATTTTGCTGCATATCTTAGAAATCTTTTTCTGTCTGAGATTGAAGGAGATGTAAAAGCACTAAGAATCTAGAAATCGCACCATCTAACTGGGTTGTGGTCTCATGGTTCAGCTGCCTCCCCACTAAGAAGCCATTTAAATTCCGAGCAGCTTTCTCTGCGGACCTGGGGCGGGCCATCTGACCACTGGCCCCTGTCTTGCTGAGCGACTTTCAGGGCTCCGTGGCAGCCTGTGGGAATGGCACCCCCTGGAGTTGTGCAGTGCCTGCATGGTAGCATGTGGCAGGACCATGGGCCGGTCCTTTTCCTCTGGGGGGCTCCAGCATCTCATGCCACCAGGGAGTTGTGACTCCATCACGGATGCAGACGTGGAGATTTCGTGTTGCTCCTCTCCCTCCCTCCCTCACCTGGACGTGGCTAATGCACCACAGAGCTCTTTCCCCCAGTCTGGGCACGGCCCCAGATCCTTATCCAGCACTAGGCAGCCACACCAGTTCAACTGTTAGGTGAGCTGAAGCCTGTCTGCTATTCTTAGGTGAGAAAAAGCTCACCTGGTTCATCCAGTGGGTGTTTGTGTCTTGCAGCCCCAAGACTGGCTTCTACCAACTCCTCAGTCGTGGGGGCAGTATTGCCATCCAACATGAAAGAAAAAGCCAAGGTGAGTGGGACCGTGTTCCAAGCTCTTACCTGTGGGAGTTGCAGTGCTCTGTAGAGGACAGTCCCCTGTGTCAGAGAAGGACAGGGTTGTGCATATTGCTCAACCTGGACTCAAGTCGCAGCCTAAGTCACCAGCTGTGTGACCTGGGTGAGTCTTTACCTCTCTGGGCCTCGGTTTCCTTTTCTGTAAGATGGGGTGATGCCAACTGCCATGGGCCACTGGGCACCTTATGCATGTGGAACAGACGGCTTCTCTTCATCCCTGCAGTCACCAGTTCACTCTGCAAATCTGTGCCGATACCGTTACGTTCCGGGCACTGTGAGGCAGTAAGACACTGTAATGAATAAGACATTTGTGTTTCTGAAAGCTCTAAAAGCATTTTCTAGACTGGAAACTACTTAGAAAGGAGAGTATCGTTTTCTGGTAATCCATAAAGCAGTGTTACAGACGTGTAAAGGATTGTGTCCCTGAAATTGCCTGGAGCGTAAGCAACAATGTGTAAAAATATAATTTCGGAGTAGTGACGATAATTACAAGAAACTGCTACTTACCACTTAGCAAGTAACAACTGTGTCCCAGTAAGGGAGACACCATTTTTAGCCTCACTTTAAAGATGAAGAACAGAGACCTAGGGAGGTAATTTACCCAGACTCACACAGCTAGGAAGTGGTAGAGCTGGGTTCAGATGGGGTCTGTGTTCTTAGTTCACTAGGCCATACCCAAGTGTGTCTGTCACTTGTTCCCTATAGGCAAAGGCCAAGCAAGTCAACAAGACAGTGAACTCCACACCACACCCTGCCTCAGGGAAGGCAGTGGCCCACGCCCCCTCTGGGAAGTCACCCAAAAAGTCAGCAGGGCCCTCAGCAAATACCATCCTGTTCATAGAAAGTGAGGAGGAGAGCAGCGTCCCGGCCCTCGGAACCACTGCCAAGCCTGGTGAGAAGCCCCCTGGGTATGGGCAGGTGGGGTGGGAGGCAGGCCTGGGTACTGCTTTGTCAAGCCCTGGGACACTCTGGAATTCAGAGGCTTATCTCTATGACAATGAGGGCCCCCCACTTCAGACCAATTCCCCACCCCCTTGATGAGGGAGAGTCGGCTGCAGGGACATGTCAGGCTTTGCCGAGGGAGTTGAGCACCCTGGGTGGTGGTGGAGCATCTTCTGTTTGTTGCTCTCAGGTTGATAAAGGGCCCGCCTCGGAGGCTTATTGGTGTACAGTAGGCATTTGCCCTACCTTTCACAGTGTGATGGTGGAAGGAGACTTTCTAAGCCATCAGATGCTGGCGCATGTGTATTAGGACCTATTATAGTCCTTCCCAGGGCCTCAGAACTGTGCAGGAACGTAGAGATACTAGTGGTACACACCTCAACTGTGGTGTTTCAAGAAAACAAGCTGAAGCAAGGCACGCGCGTTCAGCACCTGGCTCTGATGAGTTGGCATGGCGGAGTGCGGGCGGGTCTGGAAAGGGTGGCCCTCAGTGCCTTCCCTGTTCATCCCTCAGGAGTGGCATCGGCGGGCCAGATCGACAGCGCCAGCGAGGACACCTCCAGCTTGAGCGATGAGACAGACGTGGAGGTAATTGGCACCATCCTCAGGAGTTGCTCTCCGCAAACCTTGAACCCTCCCAGGAGCCTGGCTTCACAGACGAGTGGGAGCAGATCAGCTCAGCGAGTGCTTCAGGGTGACTGGGAGCTGGAAAGGCTGAGGCCTGGAGAGGGGAGAGGAGCCGGATGCCGCTCATTGCACTCTGGGTGTGAGAAAGGTCGGC
Organism: Hipposideros armiger; assembly: GCF_001890085.2. Taxonomy (NCBI): domain Eukaryota; kingdom Metazoa; phylum Chordata; class Mammalia; order Chiroptera; family Hipposideridae; genus Hipposideros; species Hipposideros armiger. The sequence goes on along the minus strand of NW_017732575.1, from coordinate 406,115 downwards.
AGAGACGCCATCCTGTCTGTGAGGCAAAGGAAGGCTTCCTGGAGAGAGGTGGCATTCGGGCGGGGTCTTGGTACACAAGGGCCTTCACCAGGAAGGGGATGTAGGATGTAGGAGGAGGGTGTTCAAGCAGAAAGCTGCACCAAGGCCCAGGGACAGGAGGGTGGCCGTCCCGTGGTGTGGTCAGAGGGAATGGGCTGAGGCCACTGAGGGGGCTCGGGGCCCACTGGCAGACGCCAGGCCTGGACATTTGGCCAGAGATGGGCAGGTTTTCGCCTGTGGCCTTGTCTCTTCTCTGAACTGGGACCAGGGAGTCGTGTCTTACTGTGTATCTGCCGAAAGCCAGGCCTTAGGTACAGTGGTAAGCGAGATGGTGCGGTTCCTGCTGTGTGGGGAGGTGGAGGGTCCCTAAGAAGTTACAGCGGTGATGGTTACTGTGAAGGGAAAGGTAGAACGCCATGGGGGGCAGTGACAGGAGCATGATGTAGACAGAGGGACAGCATGGGCAGAGACGGACAAAGAGAGCTTGGTGCTTCCAAGGAACAATTGATCTACAGTTCATGAAAGGGGTGGGGGAGTGATGTAAAATGAGGACAGAGGAGCCAGGAGCCGGCTCTGCCGCCTGGCCGCGGGGACCACCAGGAGGATAGGAGTTCAGGTCGTATTCTCCATGCTGCGAGAAGCCTTCGTAGGGTTTCGGGGGTAGGTAAGATGGCCTGATGTATGTTTCATGAAGTTCATGGGTTGTGGCCTGGACTGGAGGACAGAATGCAGGTGGCGAGACTGTGGAGGGACTGGATGCTGGCAGGAGATGCTGGCGCCAGTGCGCCCAGTGGAAAGAGGTTGGGAGGGAGAACCAGCAGGATTCAGGAATGGGTTGATATGGTGCCTGGAGTACTTCCCACCTCTCCTGCCTCACCCAGTCACCCATGAAGGTGGAGACGTCACCCCTGTCTACCCCAGGCCTGCTGCAGGTGCTCCCCACATTCTGTCCCCCACCTTCGGGCCCTAGATACAGCCAGCCATAAGGACGCCTTGGGAAACCAGCAGTTAAACACTCAGCTCAGTGGGCCGGAGGCCAGTGCAGGGCTCTAGCAGCAGTAAGGAAGAGTGAGACTAGGAGATGGTTACCCCAGAAACCCAGGGTCAGGTGAGGTCTCACTGATAAGGGGTTGAGGTAGGGGACTACTTGCCTTGGAAATGTCAGACTTATTAGAAGTTTAAGAAAGAGCCCAGAGAGGGAAGATGTGTGCCCAGGGTATCTCAGCAAGACTGGCGTGGAGATCCTGGCCTCCTGGCCCTCGGGACGACCACGTGATCAGATACTATAGTTGAAGAGGCAGGCGAGGATGGCTCTCCTGATGGAGAGATGCCACCTGTCTGTGCTGGACCCCGTGTGCCAAGTGGCAGAGGAGCTCAGTGGGCGAGAATTATGCCCCAAAGCCACGCAGACGTGGGCTCCAGTCGCTGCTCTTCACCTTAGCAAGTTCACCTCTCAGAGCCACTTGTCCTTTTCTGTAAAACGGGTGTAAAGGTAATGTCTGTCTCCGGGAGTTGTTTGAGGGTCAAAAACATCAGGAAAGGGCTTTATAAACCTTGAAGCATTTTATACCCTCCCAGGGTAAGGATTATTCCTTCTAATTCCATCCTCTTGTTCCAGGTGAAACCCTCGGTAAAACCACCGCAGGCCAAAGCCTCGCCAGCCCCTGCCAAGGAGTCTCCAGGGAAAAGGCCCGCTACAACCCCTGGGAAGGCAGGGAATGTGGCACCCCAAGTCAGGGGAGGTGCCCTGACCCCAGCCAACAGGGCCAAGAAGTCAGAAGAGGACTCGGAAAGCAGCGAGGAGTCTGAGAGCGAGGAGGAGGCCCCTGCAGGGAAACCTGGCCAGGTGAGGCCCAGGGGACGGCTGCCCCTCGGGGTCTCAGGGGCTCCCAGCAGCCTAGAGCTCTCCCGTGGCCCTCAGAGACTGGCGGAGTAGCTATGTGATGAGCACCTCCTCTGCCAGAGAAGACTCACCTTAGAGTTTGGGGAGAGGGAGGCGGGGGTGTGCAACTTGAAGAGCAAGGGCACTGGGCTTGTTTCAGCCGCCTGCGGGAACTGCCCTTCCTGCACAAGCAGCAGCTTGAATGGCTGCTTCCCAGAGAGTGCTCTTGCACCCCACTCGGTTAAGCACTCCCCTTTATCTCAGTTTTTCTGTCTAGTAAATGAGCTGCCGTCCTCATCCCAGATAGTTCTGCTGTGAAGGGACTTGAGAAGTTTTCATTGCCTGGTCCTCTGGCTTCTCAGGCCAAATCATGGCTTGTTAGCCAACAGGAATTTGGTTACCTTCTATCTGCCGGGACCCTATCCCCTGGGCAGGTGCCCAGGGCTGCAGCCTCCGAGGCTCTGGTTGCATCTTAAGGGAAGTCTAGAGGGGCTGGGCAGCTGTTGGAATCAGAGAGGGAAGAGGATGGGTCAGACAGTGGTGGTAAAAGGCCTCAGCAACCCTGAGCCCACCCAGGTGAGG
>NW_017732575.1:399729-402112 GCF_001890085.2 Hipposideros armiger | reverse complement strand
CCTCCCCCGCCCAAGGCCTTCTGAAGACTTGTTCTCCTGCTCAGCAAGAGCCCTGCCCCCACCCCTCACTGTGTGGTGTGGTGTGTGTGTGGTGTCCTTGGCCCTGTCTGGTCTCTAGCCTCACATCCACCCTCTGAGCTGCCTCTCTCCCCTCATTTTGTCTCGCTCGTTCTAGGCGAAGTCCTCGGGGAAGCCCACCCAGGTCAAAGCTGTCTCAGCCCCCGCCAAGGAGTCCCCGAGGAAAGGGGTCATCCCAGCACCCCCTGGCAAGGCAGGCCCTGCAGCTGTCCAGGCCAAGGCAGGGAGGCCGGAGGACTCGGAGAGCAGCAGTGAGGAGTCGGACAGCGAGGGGGAGGCGCCAGCAGCTGTGGCCCCAGCCCAGGTGAGGCCCCTGCCTGTAGGGCTTTCTCTCCCCGCAGTGCTGGAGCCCCTCCCTCTCTGCACGCTGACTCTGCCCCCTCCGTCCCCTGTGTCTCTGCACACAAGCATGCTTTGGCCTCCCCGATCCCATGTGTCTCATTCCAGGCCAAGTCCTCGGGGAAAGTTCTTCAGGTCAGATCTGCCTCAGGCCCCACCAAGTGCCCCCCCCAGAAGGCAGGGCCTACAGCCACCCAGCTCAAGGTTGAAAGGCCCAAGAAAGACGTGGAGAGCAGCAGTGAGGAGTCAGACAGTGATGAGGAGGCATCCACAGCTGTGACTCCAGCCCAGGTGAGGCCCCAGGTGCGGTCCCAGGAGGGGCAGCTACATAGCCTGACCCTGAGCCGACCCTACTAGTCAGCTCCACAGGAAGCTGTGGGGAAGGATGGCCGTGGGGTTTCACCCTAGAACAGATGGGGGCTCTGAATCCAGGATTCTTCTCCAGCTTCTGACTTCTGTGTCCCCTCAGGCAAAACCAGCTATGAAAACTCAGGCCACGGCCTCCCCAAGGAAAGGCACCCCCATTACGCCTGCATCTGCCAAGGCCCCCCCAGTTCGAGTGGGCACACCAGCCCCCTGGAAAGCAGGAAAGGGGAATTCACCAGCTTGCACATCGTCCCCAGCTATGACCAGAGGCACCCAGAGGCCAGAGGAGGACTCTTCAAGCAGCGAGGAGTCAGACAGTGAGGAGGAGACAGCTCCTGCCGCAGCACAGGGCCAGGTGAGGCCAGGTGTGCTTGACTGACTCACAGCCAGCCCCCACGTAGTCCTTTGGGCTCCTGTGACACACCTCTCTTTCTTGTCATTCTAGGCAAAGTCTGTGGGGAAAAGCCTCACTCCCACCAAGGGGCCCTCAGGACAAGGGAAGGCAGGGCCTTCCATGGCCCAGGTCAAAGCTGAGAAGCACGAAGACTCCGAGAGCAGCGAGGAGGAATCAGACAGTGAGGAGGCTGCCTCTGCTCCAGCACAGGTAAGGCCTAGGAGAAGCCAGCCCATTCCATCCACACCAGTGCCCAGGACAGGGCTGAGGATGGGCTTGTCTGGGCTGCTGTTGTCCCCAGGTGTGCAGAACCCTCCAGGGCAGCCTCAGCTCAGTCTCATTTCCCACTTTTCACTCTGTTTCCTGCCCATCAGAGCTCCAGGGGCTCCTGCATGGCCTTTTGAGCTCCCACTAATATTCCTTAAACTTTCCTCAGGCTCTACCAAGTACCTCGTCTGCCCGGTCCTCTCCTGTCTGGTGCTCCTGGGGCCCTAGTTCCCAGCCGAGAAAGTGGGATATGGACATATACACAGATTATTCCAGCATGGCAATAGGGCTCAGATAGAGGTTGTGTACCTGGTCTAGCAGAGCATGGCAGGTGACAGCATCTAGGGGCTTTTCAGAAGGGAAGACCTCTTGGAAGAAGTGACATCCAAACTGGGCTGAAAGAGTTGGCCAGGTGACATGAACTGTTCTAGACTGAGAAACCCCAGCCTCTGTAAAGGCCAGGGGGTGGGAGAGTGCCTGGCTTGGGTGAGTTTTCCCAAGCAGAGCATTCCAATGGGATCACTGGGGCGAACAGCAGGGGCTTTGGAGCCAGACTGCTTGGGTTCAAGTCCCTAAAAAGTGATATCACCAATCAGGGCCTGTTAACTCTTCTGTAAGTTGAAAACCAACCCTCCTAAGGTTGAGGATTTAACACGATCTTACCTGCCACACCCAGCAAGGGGCCTGCACACAGCGAGCTCTCTCACATCCCTGAGGGCGGCCAGGCTGCTGTGCCACAGCATCAAGCCTGGGAGAACTGGGAGCAGGGACGATAGCTCGCTCCCTGCACTCACCCACCCACCATTTATTATTTTTAATTGTCGCTTTTTTTTTTTTTTTAATAACCACTCCAGAAATTAGTCATTTCTTTTTTCCCTCTACCAGAGCACATGTTTCTATGGATTTTTTTTGGTCCCCCTCTCACCATTACCTTGTGTT
>NW_017732575.1:394721-397909 GCF_001890085.2 Hipposideros armiger | reverse complement strand
CATACATATCTATTACAAATCCCTTGACTCCACTCACACACTGTACTCCACGTCCCATGACTATATATATATATATATATATATATATATATATATATATATATATATTCAATTGGTACTATTTCTTTCTTAATAGAGTTCACCAGTGAAGCCATCTAGGCCTGGGCTCTTTTGGAGTGGGGGGAGTTAATTACTAAATCAATTTCTTTAATCAATATTGGTCTATTCAGATTTTTTTCCTTCTTAAATCAGTTTACATTTTATGCCTTTTAATTCGTGCATAGTTAATAATTTGTGCCTTTCTAGAAATTTGTTTTCATCTCAGTTGTCAATTTTGTTGGCATGAATTCATTCATAATATTCCCTTCTAATTCTTTTAATTTCTGTAGAGTCTGTAGTGATGTCCTGCTTTCTTTTCTAATTTTTGGTCATTTTTGTCTTCTCCTATTTCTTTGTCAGTCTAGTTCAAGACTTAACAATTTTGTTGTGCTTTTCAAGGAAACAACTTTTGATTTCATTGAGTTTTCTTTATCATTTTTCTCTTTTTAGTTCATTAATTTCCACTCTGATCTTTACTATTCCTTCCTTTACTTTGGGTTCGATTTGCTCTTCTTTTTCTAGCTTCTTAAGGAGAGGATATAAATTTTTTACTTTCACTCTTTCTAATATAAGTATGTAAAGCTATAAATTTCCCTCTAAGGACTGCATTAACTTCAGCCCATGAAATTTGAAATGTTATAGTTTTTATTTTTATTCTTTGAACTGTGGGTTTAGAAGTAGGTTAATTTCCAAATATCTGGGATTGGGCACATTTTTTTCTGTTGTTGGTTTCTATTTTAATCCGGTTGTGGCTGAAGAACATATTATATATGATTTCGGCCCTTTAACATTTATGGCGACTTGTTAGGTCAGGTTAGCCTTAGTATCCTTTGTCTGTGTAAAAGATATTACTCCCCTCTGGATGACCTGAGTGCTATACTGATGAGCACCTTGGCCTTGAATCGTACATAATCTATGCTTTAGGGGATTTTCTTTAAGTCCTGACTTAATTTCATTTGTTCTTGTGTGGAAGAGGGAATCTAGGATGTGGGGGATTTCTTCTGGTACTGATCAAATGACATCTCTGACTGAGGCAGAGGCCTTGACCTGCTGCCAAATTCCTCATTCTATTTCATTTAGCAGGGCTTGCTTTCATACCCCTGTCAAGGATTTCACTCTTTACTGCTCTCATCTCTCTAGATCTGCATTTGCTGGGGACTCTGACAGGCATTTGGGGAATTCCCTGGATATTAGTTTAAGCTGAAGAAAAACTCAAACAACAGTGGTTTTCTATCTTGTTCTGCCATCTTCAGTACCTGGCTCCCACCTCATAGACATTCATATGGCTGCTTAAGCTCCAGCTATTACCTCAGCATTCCAGCCAGCTAGGAGGAAGAAGACACATTTCCTACGTGTGTAAGAAAGTCGAATGTGTACTCGACTTACACATCCCGTTAGCTAGGACTTAATCCTATGGCCACCTAGCTGAAAGGGAGCCTACAAAACACCTTTGCTTTGGCTAGTCTTGTGCTTAGCTGACACTAAGAAAAGTGCTCACAATAATGAGTTCAAGTGTTTATTATGTACCAGAAACCATGTTAAACACTGCAAGTCTCTCACTTCATCCTCGCAGTAACCCTGTGGGTGGGCCTTATTGTTACCCCTATTTTACAGAAGAGGAAACTGAAGCCCAGTGAGATCAAATGGTTTGCCCAGGTTCACACAGCTACTAAATGGAGGTGCTAGAATCAAATTCAGGCATCTGACTCCAGAATCAGTGTTCTTGTCTGACTGCTGTACTGCATCTCACCTTCTCACATCCGTAATTCTTTCTCCTTCCAGGTGAAGGCCTCTGTGAAAACCTCTCAGAGCAAAGCCAACCCAGCTTCTATTAGAGGGGCTTCAGCCAAAGGGACAGCGTCAGCTTCCGGGAAAGTGGTCGCTGCAGCTGCTCAAGCCAAACAGGTGTCTCCAGACAAGGCAAGTGGGACCAGAAGTCACAGGAGGTGCCAGGGGTGTGGCCGAGAGGCAGACCAAGCGGTGGCCCCAGCCTGGACAGGGCCCTGCACAGGCGGGAGTGCCCTCGCCACCGTCACGCCATGAGTAGGGTTTAACCTAGAAAGAACCATGTTGTCCACTTCCTTCTTCAATAGTGGTACCTCCTTTTGATTCAGGTAAAGCCACCAGTGAGAACCCCCCAGAGCAATGCTCTCTCCGTGAGGGGCCAGGTGTCCGTGCCAGCTGTGGGGAAGGCAGTGGCCACAGCAGCCCAGGCCCAGCAGGAGCCAGTTGAAGACTCAGAGAGCAGTGAGGAGGAGTCGGACAGTGAGGGGGACGCATCTGCTCAGGTGAGGCCCAGGGAGGGCGGAGAGCAGCCCTGTGCCTCCCCACTGTGCCAGGAGCCGCCCATCACACCGCTGCAGATGCCCCATCCAGCTCTCCCTCTGGATTCCCTTCCCTGATTGTGTTTCTGTCACCCCAGGCAAAGCCCTCAGGGAAGACCACCCAGCTCAGAACTGCCTCAGCTCCCAAGGGGTCCCCCAGGAAAGGGGCTGCCCCAGCACCCCCCGGGAAGACAGGACCCACAGCCCCCCAAGCTAAGCAGCAGAAGGACTCGGAGAGCAGCAGCGAGGAAGAGTCGGACAGTGATGGGGAGGCACCAGGGGCTGTGACCCCAGCCCAGGTGAGACTCCAGAAGGAAGCAGCTACAGTGCCAGGCGACTGCCACTCATTCCTCAGTCAGAACTTGGGCTCAGAACCAGGTGGGGAAGGAAGACCAGATTATGGCTCTAGCTCCAGGATGCCCTCCACAATCCTTAGGTGAAACCTGTTGTAAAGACCCCAAATCAAAGCCTCCCTAATGAAAAGTGTCCTAAGCACTCCCATATCTACCAAGGCCTCCACAGCTTGAGTGGACATAACAGTCCCATGGAAGGCTAAGCCAGAAATCCCCGCCAAGGCTCATGAGGCCTAAAATATGTCAGAGTCAGAGTCATTGGGAGGCTTGGACGGTGGTATCGGTGAAGCCGGCTGGGGGATATCCTATCTCTTCAGGGAGACACGGCAGCCCTGCTGTGACGATGAGGCAGGTGGAGCACGGAGATGAAAGAAATCAGGGTCACCAATGATGCTGAGCTTAAGGAATCTCT
>NW_017732575.1:390720-393404 GCF_001890085.2 Hipposideros armiger | reverse complement strand
TTTTTTTTTTTATCTCTGCGCCCCACCTGCCTCATTGTCACAGCAGGGCTGCCATGTCTCCTGAAGAGATATGAAATCCCCCAGCCGACTTCACCTCACCTTGGCTCTTTGTCCAGATCTATGGTGCGAGCTTTCTCCATCTTGCCCCAGCTCACTCATGAGGGGCCTGCAGTTCCCATGATTGGCTGGGAGAAGGGCCCAGGCTCCCCAAAGCCTGGGATGGGGACCACCAGAACAAAAGCTGGGCCCTGTTAGCAAGGAAGACACGGGCATGGCAGCTGCAACGTGCATTTTAGTTGACCCATTTATAAATTGGGAAATGACACATGCAAAAAAGGATCTTCTAGCTTCTCTTAAGGAATTGGAGACTCTGGCAACCTAGGCTTCACTTTGCTGGCTGGGCTGAGTAGTGGAAGGTGGGGCCTTCTTGCCAGCAGGGAAGCACGAAGCTGCCCTCTGCCCTGCCCTGGGCTCCCCTGAGCTGGGCACCACCAGTGCCTGCTCCTCGCTGCTCTCCCACTTCTCTGGCCCCCCTGACTGCAGATTCTACCCAGCCAGCCCCACTCATTTCTGCGTGGCCTAACGGGGGATGGCCGCCATCAGAACACTTAGGCAGCTCCCACTTTTAGCTGGAGGTGTTACAGCCAGATGTGAGCTGTGCTGGGGCCACTGGCTCACCCCTGCAACCAGGCTGCTGTCACCTCTCGTTCAGATTCCTGGCCAACAGCACTTTTGTGGTCAGGTTTTAGTGGCGTCTGATTTATGTATCCCTTTCAAGTTCAGAGTCAGCTCTGGCAGGAGGATAAGCAGAGTAGAGGCATATATTCCCAGTGACTATGGGGCATACGGGGCCAGCAGCCGAATCCCCCCATATGCATGCAGGAAGGGGCCGTGCTGCCTTCCCTGGTAACCAGTGTGCTTGAGGGTTGTTGCTCACCGGTCCCTCAGTTGTGCTCCTGCTCAGCTAACACACCCTTTCCCCCTCATGTGCTTGTCCCTTCAGAAGGAGAGTAACTCCAAAACTGCCAAAAGCAAGACCCTGGCCCCAGCAGCCTCGGAGAAGAACGCCGAGGGGTCCTCAGAAAGCAGTGAGGAGNCATTTAAATAGTGCTCAGGGAAGGCCTTACAGAGGAGACGTGGTTAAAGACATGAAGACCTGAAGGAGACACAGGAGGGAACCCTGTGCCTTGTGGACAGTTGGAGGAAGGTCATTCCAGGCAGGGAGCACAGCAAGTGCCAAGGCCCTGTGGCAGATCAGAGTGTGCAGACCCTGTCCACAGGGGACCGCTGCTCCTCAGCTTGGGCCAGTTTTGTTGTGGCCAAGGGCTACCCTGTGAGGCCTGGCACCCATTGTTCAGAAGGAGCCCATATGTGAACTTTTACCTAAAATCTACTCTCTCCCTATTGGTTCAAAACTTTGAAAAGTCACAAGCCAAGTAAAGCCTGTCTGAAGCAGCCTGCACACTCTGCTTGGTAAGGTTTTTAGAAAGAAAGTGATCAAAGCCGCTGATTTTCTAGCGTGGTTGGGCCAGGCCAAGTATCTGTGACCGTTGTAAGGAAGACAAGGCCTGTAGCCACCCTGCCAAAGCCCTGAGGCCACGAGCAGAGCCCGATAACAGCAGGGCGCCAGTGAGGAGGAGGCCCAGGCCCCGGGGACCTTGCCCCCATGAGGCTAGGACAGGCTTCCCAGGAGTCCTGCTGTCGTGTGTCAAAAACTCAGGACGGTTTTCACCCTGTCCCCGCTTCACTTTTGGATTCTCCACTGACCACATCCAGGCTCCCCCATTTCCTCGCTCCCTCTGGGCCATCGCATGCTCCCTCCCCTGAGCCCAGGCAGATATGCACTGGGGCCAGCGGCTCTGGGGGTACAGCGATGGGTTGCCAGCGCTCACAGAGCTTCCTCGCTGATGGGGCAGCCCAGCCGGGGACAGGCTGTTACACCCTGTGTTGTAGGGCCGCTATGGGCACAGGACAGGAGTGTCAGGGAGAACTGCCATAAGGAACTGGTATCTGTCTGGGACCCAGAGGATGAGGCAGTGCTGGCCAGGTGAAATGGGCAGGGGGTGTGAAGGCCTCAGGAGTGAAAGTGTGGAGCTGACAGACAGGTCAGAGCAGCAGTCAAGGTGAGGAATGAGGAGAGACGCAGGGGTGTGTAGGTGGAGACCTCCCGCTAAGACCTAGGCCTTATCCTGAAGGTGTCACCAAAGGTTTTCCGGGGGAAGGGAACAGATCGCCCTTTCTCTTTCACTAGGTGAAGGCCTCGGAGAAACTTGTCCAGGTCAGACCTGCCTTAGATCCTGCCAGGGGGACTCTCGGGAAAGGGGCCACCCCAGCACCCCCTGGCAAGGCAGGGCCTGCAGCCGTCCAGACCAAGGCAGGGAGGCCGGAGGAGGACTCGGAGAGCAGCAGTGAGGAGTCGGACAGCGAGGGGGAGGCGCCAGCTTCCAAAACCCCACTTCAGGTGAGGCCTGGGGATGAGAGCCCATGCAGTGCATCCCCCCTCCCCCGCCCAAGGCCTTCTGAAGACTTGTTCTCCTGCTCAGCAAGAGCCCTGCCCCCACCCCTCACTGTGTGGTGTGGTGTGTGTGTGGTGTCCTTGGCCCTGTCTGGTCTCTAGCCTCACATCCACCCTCTGAGCTGCCTCTCTCCCCTCATTTTGTCTCGCTCGTTCTAGGCGAAGTCCT
>NW_017732575.1:386723-388430 GCF_001890085.2 Hipposideros armiger | reverse complement strand
TTTTTCCAAGCTGTAGGCACCTTCCAGAGCAACGCCTTAAAAGTTTCAGTGTGCTGATCGCTTAAATATCTGTCTTCCCACCTGTACCATGAGATGGGTGCTCATTTTTGCATTGGTTTCTGGAAGAGGAAATTGGAGTTGAGTGGAACTTGCTTCAGCTCAGCCACCAGTGAGGGTCATAGCTGGGCCTGTGTCCCAGTGTGCCTGCCGCAAAAGCCTTTTGCGTTCTCGCTTCCTCCTGCGACCTCTTGGCCAAAACTTTTCCAGCCACAGAAATGGTTATGCTTTGGGGCCTTACCTTCTCTCAGGGTGAACAACAGAGCAGCCAATCCTCCCTAGGGGCTTAGCCTTCTAGCCTGGTGCCCTGTCAGAAGATGGTGCCTTTCCTCTTGCTAAAACAGGCAGGGCGGGTCGGAGGCGGCTTGCCAACCCACCTCCTTTTACTTCACCTGAAGGATGAGGATGGTAACCATGCCTTTGTTGCAGGGTTATGACGAGGATTAAATGTGATGATACTGTACATACTAACTAACAGGGTTTCACACTGCTCAGCATTGCTGGGGTCAGAAATGAGTCAGATAGTGTCGCTGATCTGCCCAGAGACACCCAGCCAGCTCAAAGTAAAACCATCCATTTGGGAGTCAAGGTTCAAAACAAACTAACAAACAGGATTGGTTCTAGAAAACCAAATGTGCCAGAGACTCAGAGAGGAGTTGCTTCAGGACTTAAATGCCATAGGAAGACAGCCCTTGTGTGAGAATGGCTGAGTGGTGGGGCGCTTTCTGGGCCTGACCTTGTGTTGTATGTTGACCCTGTGTCCTGTGACATTGTTATACTTAGTTACCAGTTCTAGTGGCTTTTGTAGAAAATACATACAGTCATGTTGTCTGCAGATAAGGACAGTTTTACTTTTTCCTTTCTGATCTAGATGTCTTTTTCTTTTTCTTGCCTTATTGCACTGACTAGAACCTCCGGTACGTGTTGAATAGTAGTGGTGAAAGCAGATATCCTTACCTTGTTTCTAATCTTAGTGGTAAAGCATTTAGTCTTAACACTGTTGAGTATGATGTCTTCATAGATGCCCTTTATCAGGTTGAGAAAGTTTCCTTCTATTCCTAGTTTGTTGAGAGTTCTTATCGTGAGTTGGAGTTGGATTTTTCTCAAATGCTTTTCTCTGTTGAAGTGGCCTTACGTTTTTTTTTCTTCGTTCTAGTCATATATTACATTAGTTGATTTTCAAATATTAAATCAACCTTTCATTCTTGAGATAAATCCCACTTGGCTGTGGTGTATACATGTGCCTTTCTAATTTGTTGCTGGATTTGGTTTGCTAATCATATGTTAAGGATGTTTGTATCTATGCTCATAGGAATAATTGGTCTGTAGTTTTCTTGTGATGTTTTTGCCTGGCTTTAGCATCAGGGTGATAATGGCCTCATAAAATGAGTTGGGTAAGTACTCTTTCCTGTTTTCTGAAAGAGTTTGTGTTGGATTGGTACTATTTCTTTCTTTTTTGTTTTTTTTTATTTTTTATTTTTTACTATGAAATACACACTTTTTAGAATTAGTTTCAGCTGTACAACACAGTGCAATAGTTATACTTTTTACCCCTCAAAGTGACAACCCCCCTCCCCCAATCTGCCGCCCCATTTCCCCCCCATATCATACATATCTATTACAAATCCCTTGACTCCACTCACACACTGT
>NW_017732575.1:348326-381463 GCF_001890085.2 Hipposideros armiger | reverse complement strand
TCACAGTTTCTAGAGCCCTTCTTTCCTCTATTTTGACACACTCGTCTTCACAATAACCCCGTGAGGTAGGCAGCAGAGTGTCGTTGAACGTCCAGCTTCAGAGCCGGACAGTATGGGGTCAGAGCCAGCTCTCTCACCCACCAGCTCCAGATCCTGGGCACGCCTTAACCATTCTGAGGCCTGAAAGTTTCAACTGTAAACAGGAGGACAGCATCCTCCCGCCGGTGCCTGTGCTGGTGCAGGCCCGCAGCACACTGCCTGACAGCGAGAGCCTGTTCTGTAGGAGGGCACGTGGTGCTCATTTGGTGTCAGGAATCAAGGCGCCCTACGAGTTGAAGTGATTTCCCCAAATTATCATGACCCATAAGAAGCCGAGGGAGGGGCACACACTGGTCCCCAGGCTTCCTGTTTGCGACCAGGCGCCTTCTCTGCAAGGTTCATCAGAACCCCATGGGCCTGGCCCAGGACCGGCCCCAGCACCTGCAGCACTTCTCCACGTGCTCTGCTGCTCCCACCACCCTTCCCAGATTGTGCCCTGAGCGTGGGACCGAGCCCACCTGTCTCCAGGTCAGAGGCCCAAGTCCACTGGGCCGGTGTCCAAGCTGCTTCGTGACTGCCAGGCCCTTCAGAAATTCTGGGGTTCTGCAACTCCCAGACCAGTGGGGGTCTCTATCCATCTTCCCTGACGTGTCATACCATGTGCTAGTCAGTCCCTAAGTAATGTCAGATCTGCTTGATAGGGTGCTCACTGCCTTTCTCTTCTCAATAGCACAGATCATAAAAGTAATGCTGAACAAGTGCAACTCGCACTGGTCACTCGCTCTGTGCCAGGCTCTGTGCTGAGCCTCAGGCTTGCAGTAATCTGTTTAATCCCCACAACAACCCTATGAAGGTACGTCCTTCTGTTATTCCCATTTTAAGGAGGAAGGAATGAGGCTCAGAGATGGTGAATGAACTGCCCCGGTGTCACGTGGCTGATAACAACTGGACAGACCTGGTGTTGGATGGAACCCAGGCGATCTGCACTCTTACCCGCTCCTTAGCCCTGCCTCCACACCCCCCTCTCCAGGGACGGAGGAAGGCAGGACCAGGGCGCTGCCCTCTGCTCCTTTAGGGGGCTCCTTCCTTCTCTGGGAGGCTCTAAACAGCTGGGAGGGATGGGGCCGCTTTGCCTGTCTCTGCGGGGGCGGACTAACACAATTAAAATGAACATCATGCTTAAACTGAACCGTTTAATTGGTACGTTAGTCCTGAAGATTCTGGAGTCTCTATTTAAAAAGAAGGGGAAAAAGTCGGCAGTTTGTGCAGCCCCCTGGGAGGATTCAGGGAAAAAGGCACAGCCTGGGGAAGCTGCTTCCTCCTCCGAACTGGGGGATTTTTAGCTTCTTAATCCCAGCTCACTAATTATGATGATTATCGTTATTATGCTTTTATCAAGCATTTCTCTATGGACAAGTTTCACTCTGTTTTTATTATTAGCCCATCAGTGGGGGAAAGGGTTCGATGCCAGGGTCGTGGGCAGAGCCCCAGGCTAGGAGGCAGAGAGGAGATTGTGGCTCCGTTCCCAGGCCCCCTCACTGTGCTTCAGTCCCCCCACATGCAGGGGATGGGGCCCACCCTCTTGCTTTGAGAGACTTTAGGGGGCTGGTCTGTGGCTCAGCCCTATTGTGCTGGCATTAAGCCCAGGTCAGGGTCTATGCTGGAGCCTGGCAGAGCTACCAAATTAAAGACACAGGCCCTGCCCTCTAAGTTGCAGGTCAAGGCAGAGAGAAAAGGGCGACCTGTAAGAAACCAAATTAGGATATTAAATCAGAGGCTTAGCATGGTTGGTCCTGGAAGGAGCTCCTGTCTGGTCCCTGCAGAACTAACTTCCAGCCCTGGCTCTGGTACCAGTTTGCTTCTCACCATGGGTTAGGCCGTTTGCCCTCTCTGAGCCTCAGTCTTCTAGACTCCCTGGGGGCTTGTGAACCACAGGGGCTCCAGGCCACATCCCTAGGAAGTGGGATTTCTCAGTGCCCAAGGATGGGGTGGCCCAGGATCTGTTACCCAGTCCCCAAACGGTTCTGAGAGAGGCTCTTGGAGAAGAACTTGCCCTCCAGAACTGCCCCTCACAGCTGTGTCCCTTGCCCAGGGTCCGCAGCCTGGGCTCGTCAGCCGCCCACCTCCCTCTCTGCTTCAGCCTGGAATGAGCACTGCACCCAGGTTTGGCTCTGCAGACATCAGTCCCTGCAGTAGGGAGTCCCTGTGTTCCCTCTGGGTCCTTAGTGCCCAGCACCTAAGGGAGGCTGCAAATGTTTAGGCTGCTTCAACTTCCCATGAGCCTTTCCTAATCACCCCAGAAGGAAGGCCCTCTCCAGCACCACTGTGTGTGCTGTGCTTTGCAGCTTCTAAAGCACATCAGAGCCCCTCCAGTGAGTGAACACAGGCTGGTATTACTAAGAGCCTTTTCAACAGGGGAAACTGAGGCTCACAGAGAGATCATGGCAGAGGTGGGATCAGAAGCAAGGCTCGGCCGTGGTCCCTTGTGCCCCTGCAGCCCAGAGGCCGGGGCGGGCAGCGTGGGCAGATGGAACGAGGAGGCGGCGGCTTTTGCTGCTGAGCTGCTTTTAACATCCCAGACGCTATTGTTTGCCTCAGTGGGTGCGTTGCCTCTCTTCGTCCCCGACAATCTGTTCCTCTGTCTTCTCACATATATATAGATTCCCCCCTCCCTCAGCTATAAGCCTTCTCCCACTTTCCATCCTTCTCTCTTTCATCACGTGGGCAGGAAGGCTCTGGAAGTGGCAGATCAGAGCAGCCGCGGGGGAGGCTGTTTGGCAGGGGTGGGAAGGGCCTGAGCCCAGCAGAGCCCCCACCCTTGGGCAGCACCTATCTGCTTTACTTTTCACTTTTCCTCTCCCACAGCACCGCAGGGGCGGGGTGAGGAGTCTGGCTTAGGAGGTGGGCAGGGTGTTGTCGTGGAGGAGACCTGGGTCCCAGACCCTGGCCCTGGGCAGCTCCCTCCTGCTGCCCTGTGTCTCCCTGCTGACCAGAGAGGGAGCAGAACTTGGACCAGGCCTTTCCTGACCTTTGGGGAATGGAAAGCAGACGCCCCACTCCCTGGCTCGCAGAATGCAGTGGGCACATTGACCGGAGCTGCAGTTCCCAGACTGGTCCGCAAAATGCCAGGGAGCAGCTGCTGCTTGTTTTTTCTTTGGCTGTCGCATTGGAAAATTTAAAGCGCACCCAAGATAGACCAACATAAAGAACTCCACAAACCTCAGCCTCAGCAGTTCTGAACTTGAGACCAAGCCCATTTCATCCAAACCCTCCACTCAGTTGATCTTTTTTTTTTTTTTAAGCACAACCACGATACTATATCACACCTAAAAAATTGGCCTCCCCAGTCGGTGTCCCCGTTTTCCCAATTGCCTTGTGAATGGCATTTTTTAATATCGTGTCCAAATAAGGGACACACACTGCGTTGGGTCCTTTCAGACTAAACTGTTGGTTTTTCTTGTGTGCATTTTATTTGTTGGAGATACTGGGCCAGTGCAGCTGGGTTGCTGCATCCTGGGCCACAGCTCAGGAGTCTGCATCAGAGTCTCTGGGGTGGGGACAGCTAGACTGAACAGCTCTCGGGTAGAAGTGCATTATGACCACTCAGCAGGTGTCTCTGAAGCCAGCCAGAGGGGAGAAGGCTGAATTGGATGTTCCACCCCTGGTTCTGCTTCCCTTAGGCTGTGTGACCTTGGGCAACTCTCCTCCCCTCTCTGGACTTGTGGTTTTTCCAACTGTATGATAAGCTAATAACCGCCTACCCCATGGGTTCTTTGTGAGGGTCAGAAGGGCTCTTGTGAGCTCTGAGGTGCTGTGCTGGGTCTTAGTAGGTGCATGGGCAGAGAGTGAGCTGCAGGTGCCTTGGGCAGCTGGAATCGCTTCTGTGTCCAGCTGCCCCGAGCTCTCAGGACCCTCTTGCCTTGTAAAACCCTCCCCACCCCATCTTCCGCTTCCCCTGGCCCAGCCTTTAATCACTGGGGGGTTGTTTTTTGTTTTTGTTTTTCAAGGTGATTAAAACCCCTCTGATTTTTATCGAACTTAATCGTAGTCCAGCTTGCCCAGCTGCTACCCCCACACCAGCCCAGGCTACAAACACCCCACGGAAGGCCCAGGCCTCGGAGAACACAGCCAGGAGCTCCTCCTCAGAGAGCGAGGATGAGGACGTGATCCCTGCTACGCAGTGCTTGACTCCTGGTGAGTGTGGGCCCACCACGCGGGGCTGACTCCCCTGCTGCAGCCGCCAGCCTCGGGAGACGTACACACATACACACACTCCACACCACACCCCAGTTCCTCCCTCTTCCCCTGCCCCATTGAGGCCCACAAGGGAAAGGACGCTGGCAGAGTCACAAAGCAAGTTGTTGGTCAGGAGGGACTTGGGACAAGATCTAAAGAAGAGCTTTGTAACTGACATGGAGAAGGCTGTGAGGTGGTAGTGAGCCTCTCGTCCCTGGTGGCATGTAAAGAGGGTTAGGTAACCCTAAAACAGACATTATAGAGAAGGGTTTCATCTATCAGTGGGAGACCGGACCAGATCTGGGATTTCTTTGATTTTTGAGACTCTGATTCTACCAGTGATAACAAGAAAAGGATTCATTACTATTTTTGTTACTGTGACACTTTTAATGAGGATATTAATACCTAATTTTGGTAGGCTAATTAAGAAATACAGACTAACACAGAAGAAACATCACCTGTAATCCCACTGCCTGGAATAATTACTGTTAACGTTTTACAACTATTAACTTTACAGAAACCTAAGCTATACCCATGTGTTTGTAGTGAGACCATACTGTACATGTGCTCAGTGGTCCTTACTTGATATATTGTAACATTACATATTTATAGCATGATTCCTGCTAGCTCTCGTACCATAGTTTGCCAGTGCCATGTCAGAGGAAGCTGAGGGTTTTGTTTGGGCAGCTTTTTTGGCTCTTATAAATAGCACTGCAGTGAGCATCATGTAACAGCCTTTGCAGATGACCGTGTGAGTCTCATGAGAGACTGTTTTATTTATTCATTTATTTAAAAAAAAATTTTTTTTAAGATTTTATTGGGGAATTGGGGGAGGGGACCAGCCAAGTTGTTCTTCACTCTTCATTGTGGAGGGCGCCAGTCGCCATCTGGCTTCCTGTTGGCAGCTCGTGGCCTCTAAGCTCAAGGTGCTGTGTTCAATCTTAGTTGCGGATGGACATAGCCACCATCCCATGCGGGAGTCGAACCCGGCAGCCTTGTTAAGAGCACACGCTCTATCCACTGAGCTATCCAAGCGGCAGCTCAGCTCAAGGTGCCAAGTTCAGTCTTAGTTGCGGATGGGCGTAGCCCACCATCGAACAGGCAGTCTTGTTGTTACACCAGCTGTGCCATCCTGCCACCTATTGGCAGCTCAGCGACAGCTCAGCTTGGGCTCAGCGTCACTGGCCCGTGTGGGAATCCAACCGGCAGCCCTGTTGCTCAGAGCTTGCACTCTTAACTAACTGAGCCATTCGGCCAGTCCCATGAGAGACTGTTTTAAATGCACAAGAAGTCTCATTTGGCACCAGTGCTCCCACCCATTGCTTAGGAGTAGCAGCTGGGCCAGCTGAGGGGAAACATTGTGAAGGACTGAAGTGTGTGTGTGGGGGGGTGGGGGGGAGCTGAGGAGAAAGCGGGGTCATTGTTCCAGCAGCCGTGTGACCTCCCTGAGCCTTGTAACATGAAGCTTGAGACAGCTCCTGCCTAGAAGGTGTGGGGAGGGCATTATACAGGTTTCCATTGCATCAGCCCCGAGTACCGTACGAGGGCTGATAAATTGGGTATTGCCACAGCTGGGGAGGCCATGGGATTTCTGTGCCCTGACGTGTACCCCATCCCGCTCCATTTCAGCCATTAGAACCAACGTGGTGTCCGTGCCCAAGGCCCACCTAAGAACAGCCCTCGGAGCCAGCGTTGCTGGGACCAAGATTAGTGAGGAGTCCAGTCGGGTGACAGAAGGCAAGAAACAGAAGGCACCAGCCACTCAGGTACCTGGCGGACAAGGGAGGGCTGTGCACACCGGCAGGGGTGAGGGAGCTCCCTGCTCTCCCCTCATACCCACACGTGCCACTGGGTGGGACTGCAGTTGCTCTCATCCACCCCCGCAGAAGTAGCTGGCCTCCGCAGCCAGAGCCTCTCCTGCCCTCTGGCTACACCCCAATCCGAGCTCCCGGATTACCTTTGAGTGGTCAGGAAGATTGATCTGGGAGCATGGTCCCAGGCAGAGCCAGCACTGCTCCCTGAGCCCCTCGTCAGCTTTTCCAACATGACTGGGCTTTGGTTTCTTTTTTTTTTTTTTCCTCCTAGTTTTGGATGCTATGAATAAAAGTTGTCCTTTTTCAGTGTTCATACTAGTGACTTTATCTTCCCAGCCTTCATCATTTTCAGTGCATTTTTATTTGGTCCTTGCCGGAATCTAAAACCAAGCAGGGTACAGTTCATGGCTTATTACGTTGTTCAGATGATAAAGCAGCACCACCCCCTCAACAAGAGGGTTGAGACTTGTCCAGGATTAGGGGGGCCAGACCCAACTCTCCTGGCCCCCAATTCATTGCTCTTTGGGCCATATCAGTTTTCCTGTTTCCTCACCCCTTCTTTCTGAAAGGGCGGAGAGAGTTGGGGGGTCCAGAGCGGAAGTTGAGCACCCCCAGCTCAGGGCTCATCGTGTGCTTGGGTGGGTGTCTGGGCCGCGGTCCCTGCATCCATTCAGCCGTTCAGCCAGCAGATGGTGCTGAGCGCCTGTCCGTGCAGGGCATTGGGGGGTTCAGCAGGAACAAGACAGGGAAGTCCCTGCCCTCATGGAGTTCCCAAGTGGGGCCGCAGCCTCTAATGGAAACCAAAAACTGCAGTGCTCACCAGCTGGCGAGTGCTTTGAAGGAAACTATATAAACTGGAGAATAATGGGGTGAGCTGCTTTGGAAAGGATGGGCAGCAGTGGCCTCCCCGAAAAGGTGACATGAAAACAGGAGTAGCAGCCAGGCCAGGGTGAGCTGGGGAGCGTCCCATGCAAGGAAACCCAGGTGCAAGGACCTTCTGGGGAAGCGCTTGGGGGTCAGAGAGCTGGAGGAAGTGGTATGGGGGGAGGGGCTGGTCCTGAAAGGCTGGGGTTGGGGTTGCATAGCTGCTGACGGGAGGTGTATGTGAGGAGTCACGCCCAGTTTGAGTCACACCCAGTTCTCGTGTCAGTTTTCTCCCTTATTGCTGGTGGGTGTGGGAAGCACAAGTGGCATGAGGGAGACCATTGAGGAGGCTGTTGCAGCCACCAGGCTAAAGACTTGTCCCCAGTGAAGGCTCAGATTAAGTGGTGCGGCCTTGGGTGGAGCCTGGGCCCCTCACCTCCCTAGGACTGGGGCTGTTTTTGGACTCCCCGAGAACTGTATGATTAGCTCATAACCTGAAGCCTGGCACCGTATTCTACCCAGATAGTGGCATGGCCCCTTTGACCACCCTTCAGTCCCCACTCCAGCCCCATGGCTACTTGCAGATACAGGTCCCCTCCCACCCAAGCCGGATGGGATCTGACCAGGGCATGGCAGATAGGACACCTGAGAACCCAGGAGTCTCAGGGCTGCCTTCGGCTGTCCACAGGTGACAAACAGGAACCTGGCTCACCTTCCACTGACCCAGGCTGCCCTGAAGGTCCTTGCTCAGCAAGCCAGTGAGGCCCAGCCTCCTGCTGCTAGGACCCTGACTTCAAGTGGGGTGAGCTGGGGAGCCAGGGGGGCCAAGTCCTACTCTGGAGGGGACAGTGATCAAAGGCCACAGGGAAGAAGGGAGGCCTAGGCAGGGGCGCGAGTCCCAGCGCCAGCGCTTACCTGCCCTGTGACCTGAGCACGTGTGCATGCTTCCCTCCCCAGGCCTCGGCTGCCCATCTTAGGGAGTTGTGGGGAGCAGCTAGCACAACGCCTGGTCTGTAACTGAGGTTCAAGCGCCAGATCTTATTTCCTCTGAGTTTTCCTTCTCCTCTTCTCCTTCCACCAAATTAGACTGACAGTGCTCTGGGAGCACTCCCTGTGGCAAGTCCCCAGAGCACCCCTGTGCCAGCCAGAGTGACCAACAAGCTCAGAAAGCACGAGGCTTCTGCAGTGCAGCAGTCCACGGCCCCTCCCTCGGGATGCCCCCGAGTCAAGGCCCCTGAGACCTCAGATGACAGCAGCAGCTCTTCAGGGAACGAGGAGGACGCCGAAAGGCCCCAGGTGGCCCCGTTGGCCCACAGGCAGGGTGAGGGTCCCAGGAGGAAAAGCCTGGGTGGGCCGGGAGGAGGGTAGAGGCGGCCTGGTGGAGCCCTAGGCTCAGGCCTCTGTATCTCTGCTTGTGCTGTGCCCTTGGCCTAGTCATCCCACACCGGGCCTGTTTCCCCACCTGTACAAACGCATGAGGAAGTTTGTCCAAATGCTGTCAGAGACCCTCTGGCGCTGTTTGACCACTCCCAGCTTTTTGGAACCAGGCTCCCATAGCTGACCCCACACACGCACCAAATCCCAGGGCCATCCACCCCTTGCGGGAAAGCAGGGAAGTGTAAGTGGATCTCGGCAATTAGAATGGAAGGTTTGGGTATTCGGGTGTCCTGCCTGTAGTGCTGTGAATAGCAATTGACCTTGGAGCAGTAGGAGCAGATGAAGCCTTAGGTGGAAGGGAGGTGCGTACAGACGGACCCAGCCAACCCGGGGGCCCTCATGAAGGACCCTTCCCTGCCCAGCTGCCAGGGGGGACCTGGGACTCCCAACAGGATACCTGTGTTCCTCCAGCAGGTCCAGCCCCCTCCAAGAAGGACACCTTGGTGGAGGAGACCACAGCCGAGTCCAGCGACGACGAGGTGGTGGCGCCTTCCCAGGTAACCACAGAGGGGAGGACTAGCAACCTCGGGGGTCTTGGAGCAGGAGCCTGGTGCAGGCTGTGCCCACCTGGTGCAGCCTTAGGCTGAGGTTGACCCCTAGGTCAGAGATCAGGGCCCTTCTTCCCGGGGGCCCTGGGTAGGGTTCTGTCTGCGTGGAGCCATGCCGTCTCCTCCCCCAAGACCCCATTTCAGCATGAAGCCGTGAGTAGCTGCCTCTTGGAGTCTATAGAAAGGACTCGCCTTGATTTTAGGTGATGCTCATATAAAAACATTCTTTACAGATGGGATTTCTTTTAATGTTATCATCTGTACATGATAAGTGGTAATGATTTTCCATTTGCACTAGTAATAAGAAATTTCCTTTTAAATGTGCCTGTCTAAAATATGTATTAATTAAAATAGCACAGGACGTACACACACACAGGGCTGGTGTGCTCACCACACAGCCCGAAAGGGCTGGCCTGATCTTAGGGGTCCCTTGACTGGTTCCTTCACAGCAGGCCATGCACTCAAGGGCTGGGTGGAGTAGGGTCCTGGCGTCTTTCACACGGGACTTCTTCAGTCTCTCCTCTCAGGTCATGTGACCCTTGGACTGACTCCGTCCATTTCCCAGGCTGCAAAGGCCATTCCCAAGCCAGAACCCTCCTCCTCGGTTTCCTCTGTTCCGGCCACCAAGGATGCCCCAGATGGCAAGCGGGAAGTGGAGCCCCAACAAGCAGCCACTATGTCCCCTAAAACAGGTGAGTCAAGGGCCACAGGACAAACAGCAGGATGCGGAAGACCAAGGCAGAGCCTCCGTCTTCCCTTAGGAATAGTCCACCAGCACGGTCCTGTCTGTCACTAGGCCTCTGCAAGTGAGGCCTGGTACCCCTGCATCAAACCTGGAGGTGCTCCTCAAAGTGCAGCGGGGACCATGCCCAGGTGTCTGGCTCCTGTGGGATGCTGGTGCACCTGGCCAGGTGACCCTTACCTTAGAGGAAGTGCACCCTGGCTTGTGGAGTAGGCCTCGGCTCTCTCTAGCTGTCCCTGTTGATTTCTCTTCCTGATAAATGGGCTCATGGTGTGGGGTATAGAGATTCAGGGAGCTCAGATGAAAGACAGGAGCCATTTTCGGAGAAGTGTCCAGCACATGGTGAAGACCCCAGGCGATGGGCAGGCTTGCTCTGAAGCCGCAGACGAGCCCCTGGCCACCCTGGGCCTGTGTGTCTTAACCTCACATGGCAGGGGTCGGTGCATCCAGTCGGTGTCGAGGCGTGGCTCACATAAAAAGTAGTCACGTGCTATTTGGGGGGCAGACAGGAAGGTTCTGGTCACCCGGGCTGGGTCGTCAGCCACCCCTGACTCTGCCAGCGCTAAAGGACAGGTATCTCAGACAGGTACACCTGGGTCAGCTCTAGGGGTTCTCCGGCCTTGGTGCTCTGGGTGTTTGTAAACAGGAAGCAAAGAAGCGGGCTGCAGGGAAAGAGGTTGCCAGGGCCAACTGGACCCTCCCAGCAGCCTCCCCACCAGCCCACTCCTGCCCTTGCTAGGAACCACCAAACGACTGAATCGGGCCTCTTTCTGCCCTGGGACCCCATTGCTCAGCCTGCCTTGCCCACCTTCCCTCGTCTACCACAGCTCTGGAGCCAGAGCTGCTGCAGGTCCCATTCCAGGCCCCCGCTGCACGCTGCAGGGAACAGCCCCAGACGCATGACATGGAGCAGGGCCAAGCCGCCGAGCACCTTTCAGAGCCCAGCTTGTAGGAGCGCTTGGCCTGTGCGGCCAGGAATGGAGTAGAGACCTGCCAAGTCACCTGGGAAGTTAGGGGTGGTGTTGGGACCTGTGCTGTTGTCCCATACCCCCCAGTTTTTGGACTCTTAGCTACAGCTTGCCCGGTACTGGGTCAGCAGAGGAGCCGTTGCTCACTTTCTTCCCCCCTTTTCTTCTTTGTGAGAGGCGGGTGCGACAGGGTGACATTTTAAAGGGGGCTGTGGAGGTTTTTGTCACACGTGTAGTCAGCACAGTTATCAAAGGAGAACAGAGGCGTGGAAAATTCTAAACAAAGGCAGGCAGTAAACCTGCCATGTCACCCCCAAGCCGCCTGGACCTCTGGGCAGAAAGGGCCATGGGCCCACTGTGTAGACGGGCATGAGTTCAGTGGCTACATGGCCTTCACTTTTACGATGAACCTACAGTTTAGATTGGGGTGATGTCACTGTTCATCTCACCCCCTCAGTTTACAATCGGAAACAGGCCACGGGTTATATAGCAAGTTGGTGGTAGTCAGACCTAGAATCCAGGTCTCCCGCCTCCCAGCTCTGGACTCCTGACTAGACAACACCATCTGCTTCCTGTCTGACCTTGCATTTTGTTGACAGGTTTCAAGCCCTTTCATTAACATTTGGGAGTCATTTTCCATCCCCAACCCAAACTTGAGATTTTAGTGTGAGGAGACGGGAGTTCTAAGTTAGAAGGTGGCGGAACAGCGCAGTGGGGGTAGAGTGACCACTGGGTCTCGTCTGTCCCATCTGTACCGTTGTCAGAGGACATCAGTTCTGTCCCTGGATCCGCTTGACTCCTGTACTATTTCCCAATCTCTGAGATTCATGACGTAAGACCTCTCTCTCTAGGCAGAAGAGAGGCTAGCACCACAGCTCAGAAGCCCAGGAAGGGGGCCGGGAGCCGTCAAGCCTCAGTGCTGGCGCTGCAGAGTGCCATCACCCAGCGCCTCCTGAGTGAGCCCCAGGTCCAGGCCACTGTGGTGAAGGTCCTGACGGAGCTGGTGGAACAGCAAAGGAAGAAGGTCATGGATGCCACCAAGGAGAGCAGCAAGAAGGGCCGGGTGGGCCACAAGCGGAAGCTGTCAGGAGACCAGGCAGCGGTCAGGACCCCCAAGAGCAAGAAGAAGAAGCAGCCGGAGGCCGGGGAAGACAGGGAGGGCGCTGCCTCCCCGGGAAAGGCCCCCAGGACTACCAAGGGGAAATCTAAGGGAAACGCAGCAAGTGGCGACAGCAAGGAGAAAAAGGAGGAGCCTCCTGGCCCCCAAGGGGTCAAGGAGAAGCCAGAAGGGGAGCCAGAAATGGTGAAGGTTGAGGGTGGAGACCAAGCCGACCTGAAGAGCAAGAAGGAGAAGAAAAAACCTGACAAGAGTAAGTGGCCACCTGCAGCCCGGAGCGCGCTTCCCTGGGCCTGTGCTGAGGGCGGTCAGTCACCACACGGGTGGGCTGGGCCCTCGGCCAACGCCGAAGGGAAAGATGGAGACGTCTTTTTCCGGGGTCATGGAGGACAGGCAGTGGCAAAGCCAGAACTGGACCCGGGAGCACGTGGGCCAGCACTGCCAGGGAGACCCCGGGGCTCCAGAGTGTGGCCTGCTCCCCACTGAGCTCACTCAGAGCCGCCTGCAGTCACGTGCACTTCCAGCTTCAGGCTTTTCGGGTCCATGTCCTAGACAGCAGTGTCCTGTCGGCGGTAAAGCTGCCCCTTACTGAGCTCTGTGCTAGACTCTGTGTGTGATAGGGCCTCCTTTAGCCCTGTATAGTAGGTGATATTTCATTCCCATTTTATAGGTACAAAGTGTCTTTTAAATAAATATGTAGTTTTTAAAAGTGAGTTAGAGAAAATAGTAATAGTCCAGGTGATCCATGCATTGGGCAGAAATCATGAGGCTGGCCCTGAGAGCTCTCAGGCCAGAGCAAGTGGTCACAAAAGCCTCCCAGGGTGTGGGGAGAGCTGGGGGACCCAAATCTGGAGGCGTGAGTTCTAGGATTCCTGGAGACCTTGACCCAAACGCCTTAGGAAGTTTACTCTCTTCCCTCAGAAAAAAAAGACAAGGAAAAGAAGAAAGCCAAAAAGGCCTCAATCAAAGACCCTGACTTACAATTCAAGAAGAAAAAGAAGAAAAAGGTAGAGTGAGTTCCTGAGGGGTTTCAGGTCAGAAAAGTGACCCCAACCCAGTCCCCTGGGTGAATGTGATCAGCCCCATCCTGTGCATGTCGGGATGGGGTGGGAGCCAGACCAGGTCCCTGCCCCCATTCTCAGGGTCTTTGGGTGGGGTGAGGTGCTTGTGGGTAGTGACACTAGAGAAGAGCCAGCCCGAGGAAGGACAAGGTCTGTGCGTGTGGAAGCCATGGAAGTGACCCCATTTTGTCTGAGGTAGAAGGATGTTTCTGGGTGGGTGAAGGAAGGCAACCCCTAGGGAGCAGCAAGGACAGGTTTCAGGTGAGAGGAAACATGGCCTGGGACGCGTGCCTAGCTGCCAGGAGTCCGCTCCCCAGAGACACACACTCGTCCGCTTTATGGGAGATAAAGGCTGTCCACCTGAAGGAAGAGGGGCTGGGGGAGGGGGTGAGCACCCTATGCCGACAAAGCTCTCACTGGCCAGCGGGACCTCAGCTGTGTTCAGAAAAGCTGACCATCTGTTGCTGCAAGGGCCTGGGCTCCACCCTCAAAGGCATGCGTGACACTGTCCCTGCCCTTGGGGATCCCTGCACACACAGTATCTGTTCTGGGGAGACCTTGAATCCTCAGGAGGGAACTGTGACATCCCCTCCTGGTGGCAGTGGCGTGGGTAGAGAGACGCTTCAGGTACAAGAGCCTCACACTTGTCTCCTTACAGAAGAAGACAGCAGAACAGACTGTCTAAGGGGCGCAAGGCAGCAGGTAGGCTTCCTGGCCTGGGGACCCCTTCTGACCATCCGCTCCTGGGTGAGGGTGGGAGGGCAGCTCCAGCATTGCCGTGGGGTCCTGGGGAACCAGACAGGACCTGGTGGGTGGGCGCCAAGGGAAAGGGGGGCTGGAGGGTGAGGTTCTGTTCAAGGTCAGCGGAGTGATGCCAGGAGCTGGAGCTACAGGACAGTCATGAATGGCTGGCACTGAGCGTTCCCTGGGTGCAGGCACTGTGCATGCCTTAGGTGGGCACTGGGGTTAATGAAGAGAAGGCTTGAGCTTGGTCTCTCCTTCATCGCTGTCCAGTTCCTTTTCCTTACGATTTGTAACTTGAGGGCATTTGCATGAAAAGGAGATGGTCTGCTCAAGACAAGCTATTCTGATGGACCTGTGCTTCCTGGGTGACGGTGAAGGGGCTCAGTGCTCCACCCATTGGGCAGACCCAGCAGCCACCATCATGCTATAAATGGGGGCCATACAGAGCCTGCCTGGGCTGGTGGCGAGGAATGAAATCAGTCACCAAAGCACTCAGCCCACTTCCGAGGATGGGATTAGCACTGAAATGTCCCTGTGTTGAGATGCCAGCTTTTGATTTGGTCCAGATGTGTGTCCTTTCCCCAGGGATTTCTTAGCCAAGGGGTGCCCAGCCGCAAGCCTCTGCCCTCTGCCCACCATGGGTTGGAATTGAATTTCTAACTTCCCCTCCCCAGAAGAAGATGGCCAGCCACAGTGTTCGTGCTGGCCGAGCCCGGGAGCCCTGCCGAGGAGGACGACGAAGTCCACTCACTGACCCCGCGCCTGACTTCTGTCCTGACACAGGATGCTGCGTATAGATGTGTACAGTATATATATATATTTTTTTAAGTAACCCGCCTCTCCCTTCTCAGACCCAACATGCACAGAGACCTTGGGACTGTCCACCTTTTTGTCCTGCAGACCGAGGAAGGCCCAGCTTGCCACTCCGTCCATGTCCCTGGTCCCTGGCTGACACTGAAATTTTGTCCCCCTCTTGTCAGTTTTTTCCCATTTTGTGGTGTTTCTTTTTTAAGAACTCAAAATAAAAAGACTTGAAGGAAAGGTGCAAGTTCCTGATGCACCTGGGGCAGATGTTTTGCAACTGACTTATTCTTGGAAGGGAGAGTCTGGCTGACACTTGAAGGTGAACAAACCATCGCTCAGGATTTGTTCTTGGTTGTGTATGAAGCCCCTGGGATGCTGTGGTGAGTGGAACAGAACCGTTTTCCTCAGTCAAGTGTCTGGTGCTCAGTTGGGGTGGGGAAGGCTTCCTGGAGGAGGTGGCATCTTAGCTAAGGGAGAGCTCAGGCATGACCATGGTGGGTAGGCCAGGCAGATATCCCGAGGTAAGGCATGGAAGAGCCACCTTTTGAAGTTAGGACTTGAGTTGGGGGAAGGTCCTTTTGAGGTATCTGGTCGAGAATAGCTGTGGCAAGAGCAGGAAAACCAGTTAGGACTGAGTTGCTCTTGTGTCCAGGTAATAAAGGTTCTGTAATGATGAAGGCAGGAAGTGGAGGAACTCGAAATGTATGTCAGGGTGACATCTTCAGGACTTGGTGGCAGCCGGCAATGCAGAGGCCCACTTCCTGGGCCCAGAGCAGTGTGGAGCACCTGAGGTCGCGGAGATTGTTCTCCACGGTTTTCAGCCTTCTGCTAGACAGAGAGGCCATGCAGAAAGAGAGCACTGAGCTGGGTGGTCTTAGAGGCCCAGGTTGGCATCCGGCTGTACCCTTAACCCAGGACCCTTGGGCAAGGCCCTCAGCCTCTGTCTCCGTAAGCGTGTTGGTCTAGGAACAGGCCACAAAGTAGTGTCTAGTTGGGCTTCGTTGAAACGGAGAGTTTTCACTGAATGTCCTGATTTGGGGCGCCTCTTGAAAAGAAATCTGGCAACAGGGGCCTCTGCTATCCCCTGGCAACAACCGGCTGGGGTCCTCTGTGGTTGCCATCTGTCATCAGGCTCGTCCTTAGTATGGCATTGAAAATGGGGGTATGGGAAAAGGCAAGTTGGACCAAGAGGAGATGGTGCTTAGGAACTTTGGGCAAGAACTTACTTCCTTTTGGAAGCAGAGTGTTCCTCTGTGTTAAACATGGAAACCAAGTGTGTCTGTGTCCAAAGACGGCAGCACCCCTCCCTGCCTGGCCCCACAGGCATGTGTGTTTGGGCTCCCTGAGCTGCGTCCCCCAGTCCAGACCACTGGATTCAAGGCCTTCTGTCACCTCCTTGTGGTAAACAAGCCAGATCCCAACAGAACACCCAGCAGCCGGAAGTGTCTACTTTCTACCTTTATTCTCACAGGAACCACAGCCCTAAGGGCTGATGACAAGCTTGCTGCATAGAGGGAACTGGGGGCTGGCGGAGATTGGGGAGAGGTTATGGGTGGAGAGGATGGTTCTTCCTGGTGAGTGATGCTGGAGAGAGGGAGAGGGTGACTCGTGCCCCCAAGTTCCATAGGCTGCAAAGCCAGAGGGGAGGGACAGCAAACGTGTTGGGCCTGGGGCCTGGGGGAGCTCCACCCCCTCTCCTTGCACCTGCCTCCCCGTCCATGTGTCTGGATCTCAGAGCTCCACGTTGGAGGCTGCTGTGGGGTCGGAAGTGGTCAGCCGAGCTCCAGGTCCACCTCCTTGGGCCGTGCGTCCCTGCTGGTGGATGGAGGGCTGGGCAGCAGGTCCCTCCTGCACTGTTAATCTGTGCTATTCTAATGTAATTTGTTGTGTCCGAGGATGATGGAGAGCCAGGCGCCAATCTCATGGAATGAGGTGCAAGGGGGGAGAGGGGAGGGGGGAGGAGTGTAGGGCTAGGGCTGGGGGACGGGAGCAAGGACACAGGTCATTGCAGAGCTGCTGGGTGCTGGTGTCTTCGCTGGCTGTTCTCACATGGGTGCTGAGAGAGAAGCAGCAGGTTAGGACTGGGGTCACCTGTTGTCCCTGCCCCTTCCCAGCATCCCTGTACCCTCCACCGCTTCCTGTTCGGATACAAATACCATCAGAGCCCCCCACAACCCTGTTCCTCATTTATGAAATGTATGCCTCAGGGAGGCTGGAGAACAGACCAGGGTCATGCCACGTCAGGCATCCACCCATGAGGAAGCTGGCCCAGCTGGGGACTGGAGCCCCCCTGCAGGAACCCTTACCTGGGCCCAGATCCTGCTTGGTCACGCCCAGCCCAGATGACAGATCCTCCATGTCCAGGGGCTCTGCAAAGGAGCAGCAAGGCCATTTGTGATCTGCACTCCAGCTACCACACCCACTGTTAAGGGGCTAGTTCTTCCCTACTCAGCCACAGGCCTGTCCTGGGAGAGCAGGCTGAATGGAAGGATGCTTGCTGGATGGTGGCAGTGAAGTGTTGGGAGAATTGAGAGAAAGGTCAGGAAGGGGGTGATGAAATGGGATGAGTGATCTGTAGGACTTTGGGATGCATGAGTGAATAGCGCATGGATGGGTAAAAATCACAATAAAAGGATTAAAGGAATAAGATGAGTGCGGATTTAAGGAAAGAAATGATAGATGGACAAACGTGAGGAGTGCACAGGTAGGTGGATGGACAAACGTGAGGAGTGCACAGGTAGGTGGATGGACAAACGTGAGGAGTGCACAGGTAGGTGGATGGACAAACGTGAGGAGTGCACAGGTGGGTGGATGCATGGCTGATTGGCTGTCCCCCCACTCCCCTGGGAGCTGCCACCTTGAGTGTCCTGGCCACGTGTGTGCCAGGAGTGACCTCTTGCCCCTCAGCCTTCCTGGTCCTTCCTGCTTCTTTGACAGACCCTGGCACAGTGGCCACTGCTTACCACTGCAGTTATGGCGCCCACGGCTTCTGGTGTGGGGGACCTCGGTGCCGTTGGGGAAGACGCACCAGCAGTAGCCGATGCTCCCATAGCACTGGAGCGGCATATAGTTGCCATTCTCGTCGCACTTGGGCTTGAACATGCCCGGGTGGACAGCGGGGATGCGGCTGACCTCTTCCAGACACTTGGTCAGTACTGAAGCGACAGTCATGGTGAAGACAGTGAGTGAGCAGGCTCTGGGCCAGGGTCTCAGCAGAACCAGAGATCCACGTACACTGCTGTGGGCCTAATGCCTTTTGCCCAAGTGACTGTACTCTACCCATTGAACAGATGGGGAAACTGAGGCCCGGACATCAAGGTCCACGATCTCAAAGAGGAAGTGAATGGCTGTGGCTCATTCATCCCAGAACTAGATTTTTTTTCACACTCGATGCCTTTTAAAATTTGGAATTGCACTTATGATTCTGATTTCTAAGGAAAAACAGTGGACACCTTGGTAAGTCTGAGCTGTTGCTGGGAGTGTACAAGTAGAAATGGGGGTTTGTTTGTGGATGACGTAGAGGGGATTCAAACAGCTGGAAGTTGGGAGAGCTAGCATCTAAGGTGCCTTCTGTGAATCTGTGGTGGAAAAATCAGGCCTGCACAGGATGGGCCACTGATCTTCCACTTCCGAAACTGAAGCCCAGAGGGAAGAGAGGCCCAAAGTTGCATGGCAGATTATCACCAGGATTAAAAACATAGCATTCAAAGGCGTTAGGGCTGAAAATCCTGGTACACATTATCCATGAGATGGAAAAACCCAAGGCCCTCTTGGATGGCACCTGCTGAATACGTGACCTCAGGGAGGTCTCTGATTGGTGGGAAAGGGTCATTGTGATGACTGCTGGGATGTTTCGAGTGGTTTCTGCTCCGCCACCCTCCACAAGTGAGGGGAGGCCTTTGTACCTGTGGGCCCTTAGATAGGATGGGAGTGGGGGGACAGCCAAGCCCAGAAGTGACAGGCAGGAGAGACAGGAGAGAGTTGAGAGGCTTCGAGAGTCCCGTGCTTCGATCAGGGAGTGCTTTAGGCTCTAAGCTCCGTAGCTCAGAGAGTCCTGAGGGAACCCCCAGAAGCCCTAGCACCCCAAGGCTCCCAACTGTACCTTTTGGTGGAGCCTCAGTGGGCTTCTCCTGTGAGTTCTTGCTCATTTCAAACAAGAGCCACTGATGCATCCAGCTCTCAAAGATCTAACGGGGACAGAGGCAGGGGGTCAGGCTCAAGAGCCCTCGCTAACCCTGCCTGGCTTTGCCCCTGGGGTCAGAGACATAGAGGACCAGGCAGGCTCCCTACACCCCGGAGTCCAGCGGCATCCTGGACCCCCCTTAGAGACCCACAGGGCTTGGTTGAGACAGTTCCTCAACTCCAAGCACTTTCCCGTGTGTGGCTTTGTAAGTTCTGGTAAGCCTCCTCTAGCTTCCTGAGAATGGCTCCCCCAGCCATCTCTCACCCCACCTCTTCCCAGCCCTGCCCTAGATACCAGGAGAGGAGGGCACCAGTGCAGGGAGACCCACTGACCTTCCAGTCCAGGCCCTCCATGGTGTTCTTAAGGTGCTTCAGGTTCTCTGGGAAGCTCCCCTTCAGCTGCGGGTACTCCTTCAGGGGGTTGGCCCTCTGCAGGATAGCAGGGCAGGAGAGAAGGTTAAAAAGAGCTCCCTGGCAGGTAAAATGAAGTGTGCAACCTATGTTCCCCTGGTCTTGCATTCTGAGGGGTGGACCCAGGTGCACCAAGCTTGGCCCCTGGACCTCAGCCGTGATGGAGCTGGTAGGGAGAAGAGGCAGTAAGCGCAGTCTAGCTGCTGCACAGCTACAAGACCCCAGGGCTAGAAGGTGGGAGACCCAGGTTCCAGGCCCAGTCTTCTATTCTTGCCAATGCTTACTCGTCTTTTACGTTTCACTTCCTCCAGGAAGACTTCCTGGACCCCACCCCCAGCCATGTTGAGTCCTCTGAGTCTTTTCTCACAAGGCCCCCTGCATATCCCTCATCACCTGTTCATTTTTCTACTTCCCATGCCAACCTGGGATCCCCATGGGCTTGGGAGCTGGGTCTGATTGCTCCCTGCTGTGGGCCCAGAGCCTTGCACAGCTCCTGGCACAGAGAAGACATGCAGTGAAAACTTGGCAAGGAAAAAACGGGCTCTTGATTAAGACACTTCCAGGATTTGGGCCTTGGTTTTGGGAGCTGGGTCTGATTGCTCCCTGCTGTGGGCCCAGAGCCTTGCACAGCTCCTGGCACAGAGAAGACATGCAGTGAAAACTTGGCAAGGAAAAAACGGGCTCTTGATTAAGACACTTCCAGGATTTGGGCCTTGGTTTCTCCATCTCAAACAATCAAAAAAAACGGGGAGCGGTGGGACCTGGAATACATATAGCGTTTAAGGGCCACTCATGTCCCTTCGCTAATCTGGTGAGCCCCTCCTGGATGTCTCGTGGTGCAGGCCTCGGATTACAGCCTTGCCAGGGGTCTGTAAGGGCAGGCAGGGCTGCCCAGCCGGGTCCCACTCACCAGCAGCATGTGCATCACATGGTCCTCGGTCGCGTTGCCATACTTGGTGATGTTCTTGGGCTGTGGAAGGAAGGAGTGGGGGTTACCAGCGCTGGCCCCCAGAGGAGGGGCCCTGGCACAGGCAGCAGCTGGAGTCCGAGTAAGTGGATTCCCAAATGCTCACCAGGACCATCTCTGCCACCTCCAAATGTGAGAGTCCAAGCAAGTTACTACATTCCTGCTTCAATGTCCCTATTGGTCAAATCTGCATACACTTTCCCACCCAGGGCTTGTGGACGGCAACATTATCCATTTACATGGTAAAGGCTCTGAGAATGGGTGGGCACTGTGAGGTGCTATGGGACATGAAAAGCCCCTTGTAAACTGGAGGGCTGGGCCTCCCTTCCAGGAATGGCCCCAAGAGGCTCTTGCCTCCACCAGCCCTGGGATTCCTCTTCTTCCTGAGATGGGGACTCAGAACAGCTCCCCAGCTGGGCTTTTCCTGGGTCAGCTGTCCTGTCCTTTAGCACCTGCCCTCCATCCAGGCTTGACGACACCTGCCCCTTCCACTGCCCTGGGGTTCCCTTACCTGGGGCAGGCCTTCCATGGGCAGCGCCTGCATCAGCATGGGGGTGGCCATCCTCATCTTGCTCAAAGGCTTGGCAGCTGTGGAGTTAGGAGATAAAGCGTGAGTGTGGCCCCGGTGCCCAGGGAAGAGGGTGCTCAGATCCGGGACCAAGACCTCAGACCCAAATGAGGAGGGGCTGGAACTCCAGCCCGGAGGGAAAGGACAATGGGCCCAGCTAGGTGCAGGAATGGGGTCTCTGAGGGGAGGGACAGTGGGGGTGTGGGGCTGTCACAGTGGATGTGGAGCACGCACGCTTAGGAAGCTTCATGCGCAGGTTCTCCAGCTGCAGGTTCTGTGCGGTGACCGTCAGCTTGTCCAGCCGGCCCTGCTGCTCGTACAGGAAGTAGGCGGTGGTGGCCTGGCCAGCCAGGAGCAGAGCTACCAGGACAGAGAAGCCTGTGTACAGGGCTCCACGGCTGCACTTCCTGTTGGGGAGAGTGGGGATAAGTCAGAGGAGAGTTCATGGAGGTGGCTGCCCCTAGGACTGGCTGGGAGGGGGGGAATGTGTCCCCCCATTTCCATCAGCCCACCCACTCCCTCAGCTACCCCTAACAAGCACACGCTTTAGGCACAAACAAGTGCCTTTGGGCATGCAGCTTAAAGACATTCCCTGGTCCTACTTCCAACCAGTGCTGGCCCTACAGGTCTCCCAAATCGAAATCCTGGAGCTGCCCCTGGGCCTAGGTTGAGTGGGGAAGAGTCAGGGACAAGTGCCTTGTCCCCTGGGCCTCAGTGGAATGAGGGTTTGAGGCGGAGGGTCTCCCCAGGTTCCCTCTGCCAGGGCTGCCCCTCAAGAGGAAGGGGGTTTTTACCCTCCTACCCACCCAACCCCTGCAGTGAAATCAGAAAAGGGAAGGAAGTGGGATCTGGGCAGCAGAGCTCACAGCCCACCTGAAAGAGAGAAGTGAAGCCTTGATATTTTAGGAGTAGGTTGGGGGCATTCTCTGCCCCAGACTCTGTATGTCTTTGAGCAAGTCTCTGCCACTCTCTGGGCCTGTCACATGGGTACCTCTCACCTCAGCAATTCTAGGATTTGGTAGTTTTCTTCTTTGAAGTAAGAGCTAACTGTGGACACAGAGGTATTTTGAAAGTAATATCCATTCAGGGGGGATTTCTGCAGGAGTATGGGGCCTGAGCCTGTGTGACCTGGGAGAATCTCTCACGCTCTCTGGACAGACTGGCTGTACAAGGAAAGATGGCCAACCAGACCTCGGGGAGCCTTAGCAGCTGTGGCCTTGGATGCAGTTTGGGGGGCACATGCACAAGTTACAGTATGGGGGGATGTAAGGATCTAGCTCCAGGACCCTGAGAGTTCCTGACCTGTTTTCTCCCACCTCAACCCAGGAGTGGGACTACTAGGACCCCATTGGAAACTGTCAGGAGACTACACAGTTTACTCTGGCAACCAGCAAGGAGGTTTAGGAAACTCCAGGAGAGGCTTTTGCCTAGTAACTCATGGCATCACAGGCACAGCTCATTCTCATTGGCTTCCTGCTTGCCAGCCCTCGGTTTCGGGCCCAAGGCCCAGCTGAAGGGATTGTTATTCTGGAAAGCAAAAGCTCTGCATGGGGAAAAGAA
This sequence comes from Hipposideros armiger, assembly GCF_001890085.2. Taxonomy (NCBI): domain Eukaryota; kingdom Metazoa; phylum Chordata; class Mammalia; order Chiroptera; family Hipposideridae; genus Hipposideros; species Hipposideros armiger. The sequence goes on along the minus strand of NW_017732575.1, from coordinate 359,401 downwards.
GGAAACTATACAGTAAGGGAAAACAAATCCCATTTCTTGACCTTTCCAAGGAACGGGCGGCCTGGCCTGTAAAGGTGGTGAAAAGCCCACCCAAGCCTGGGTCTTGCCTGGGTTCAAGGTCTCCAGCTCACTATCTACCTGCTCACTCCTTTGGCAACCCCACACTGAGTCTAGTCCCAGCTCTGCCTCTTACCATGTGAATGAACTCAGGGAAGTCCCTTCCTTCTCTGAACCTCAGTTTCTCATAAGGCCTGAGAATCTAGAGAGCTAAATTAAAGATGAGACCACATAGATCAGAGCTGCTCTGTTACTCCTTTAGCTCAGGGACTAGGGACAAGTCAACCTCGCTGAGTAAACTGAAGTGAGAACATCTACTCAAAGGTTGTTATATTAAATAAGATCGTGAAGGTAAAGCTCTCCTCTCTAATACTAACATATAGTTCACACTCCACAAGTAACCCTGACTATTCTCAAGGGAGTCAACTTTAACATCTGTTTTCCTTCCTCTTTATGCATCGTAAATGCCTGTCCCCTGTGTTCTGGATGAAAGCCAACTCATCACCCTCTCTTCATTTCCTCCTTTACACTGCCTCTCAAAAAAAAAGGTAATTAGCCAAAGTCGGAAGCCAACCAAAATTATCAGGAATGATGACACAACTGTTGCCAGGCAGAAGTGTTCACAAAAGGGTCTGAAACAGGCTCAACTCTGGAATGGCCTGAGCACACAGGGCTGTGCCAGTTTTAGAAGCAGTAACTGAACTAAAAAGAACCAGACAAGGGTTTGACGAGGGGGCAGCCTGTCTGTACACTGAGCCTACACTGTGTATGCAACTCCCTGGGTAGTCTGAGCTCAGAGGGGTCCCGCCTCTTTTCCCTGCAAATTGTACTTCTAGAAAGGGGGCCAGATGGTAGTCAGCTCAAACTCTGAAACCAGATTAGTCCTGGGTTCAGGTTCTACTTCCATTATTTACTGGCTCTAATAACTTAGGTAAGTCACCAAAATGAGCCTTAATTTTCTCTTATGTAAAAACAGGGATAATAAATGTATCTGACTCAGGGTTACTGTGAGAATTAGGATTGAGTTTAGCACTTAGTTACGTACCATAACTAATCATAGTAAATACTAACAGTGGCTGAAAACTGGTAACAGGTACACACTGAATGGAAACTATTATCATGACTATTGTCATTGTCATTACGTTACTGAGACCCAATAAGAAGCAGTGATTTATCCAAGTCACACATGATAGTACAGAACCTGTACAGGACAGCTGGCCCTCCTAGCCATGGGATTCCCCAGGATTTTCACTGGCTGCTACTCTAATGGTCTGTATCTTGTTACCTGTGCCCTAGAACACAGGTCCTCATGACATCTCTGAGTGTCCCTCTCAAACCCCTTTTGCCTAGCAACAGCTGACATAACATCTAGCTGTAAATCCTAGTAATTCACAAATTACTTTTTAGAGATTGAGGGGAATGGGGAACATTGGGGTAACTGCATTCTAGCCCCTTTTTTCAGGAAAACACCTGGGCAAGGCCATCTAGGGGATGGGAGAAGGGGCTCAGGGTCCTCTAGATGGTTGTGCTGGCCCCTTACTGCAAGGGACAGGGGCACAGGCAGAACCGACCCACATCAACCCTCAGCCCCTTCTAGAAATTTAGCCTGAGCCTCCCCCCCCCTTGCCCTTTTTTGACCCCCTTCCAACATCTCTCAAACCCTCCTGTGATGGGCAATGTCTACACCGACTCTATAGACACCTGCAACTATAACCCCCTTCACAACAACATGTATACCCATCCATGGTTATTAGGAAAGAGGAATTCCTAATTCTTTTTTAGAAACTCTATTTCTCCATCTATTATCCATAACATTTTCAAGATCTGGTCCAATATTTCTAACCTAGGGTTTTGGGGGGGGGCGGTCTGTGAAGCCCCTGATACTGTATGAAACTCGGGGGAGAGTCCAGAACTCTCTTCTGATTTTCAGAAGGGAAATGCATAATGGAACCAAAGTTATTATAAAACCCCTGCCCTAGAGAAGCTCCCTTATTCTATAGGAGGGAGAACCGAAGCCCAGGGCAGGCCAGAGACTTGCTCAAAATCACCCAAGCAGAGTGAGAGTCAGAGCCTGACTCCATGCCTCCTGTGACTCCAGTCTAGTGCTCCCTGCCCAGCACCTGTGCACATCTGTGCTGTCCAGGATTTGTGTGCTCTCTCCTGCTGCTTACACATACCTCTCCGGGGCTCCGGGGCGCTGGCCCAGCATGGGCAGTTGCTCGTGGTTGGAGATGAGGTCACGCTGGTCTTCCATGGTTCTGGCCTCTGGTCTTTCCCACGCCTCCTGCTTCTGCCGCTGCTGCTGTCGCTGCTGCTGCTGCCTGCGTGTCTGAGACCCTGAACCACTGGCTCACCTCTTGAAGTTGGGGCTGAGGAGGAATCTGATTCGTCCACAGGAGGCCACTCCGCCCACCTAGTAGAAGTGGAAATGAAACCCACAAAGCTGGAAATACCCTGACTTGGGGCAAAGCAGACTTTGATGGGGCAGTGGGGGGAGCTCCCCAAGCAGGAGAAAAGGCCAGCACGTATCCATTGGCTGCCCAGGGCCCTCATCACCTGTTTCTAGGCAGACCTTTGGATTCATAAGGCTCTCTGGATATTTGAGAAAAGTTCAGTCCCTAAACAGGAAATACTTTGAAGCAGAAAATGCCTTTGTTTGTCTCCCTTTCTCACCGATAGATAAGTGGACACAGACAAAGATTTCTCACCTTCTGTGAGCTTAGTCAAGTCCCTCGTCTCTCTGGTCTCATCTCAAAAACCGGGGAAGAAAGTTGGGTTCAGTGTTCCCTCTTCTTCCTTCTAACTTGAGCATTTTTATGAACCTGAGTCCATGGTTCTAATATTTGCCATCATATACTAAGCCCTCCTTTGTGCCAGGCCCCATGCTAATCAGTTTACATGCTTTGTTTCATTTAATCTTTTTTTTTTTTTTAATTGGGGAACGGGGGAGGGGAACAAAGTTGGGGAATTGGGGAAGGGGGCCAGCCAAGTTGTCATTCCTCAATCTTCGTTGTGGAGGGCGCCTGTCGCCATCTGGCTTCCCGTTGGCAGCTCGTGGCCTCTAAGCTCAAGGTGCTGTGTTCAATCTTAGTTGCAGGTGGGCATAGCCACCATCCCATGTGGGAGTCAAACCAGCAGCCTTGTTGTTAAGAGTGCACGCTCTATCCACTGAGCCATCTGGTCCACTGAGCCATCTGGGCATCAGCTCAGCTCAAGGTGCCGAGTTCAGTCCTAGTTGTGGGTGGGTGTAGCCCACCATCAAACAGGCAATCTTGTTGTTACACCAGCTGAGCCATCCTGCCACCTGTTGGGAGCTCAGTGACAGCTCAGCTCGGGTGCAGCGTCACTGGCCCATGTGGGAATTGAACCAGTGGCCCTGCTGCTCAGAGCTTGCGCTCTTAAGCCAACTCTTAACCAACTGAGCCACTCGGCCAGCCTCATTTAATCTTTACAGTGACCCTTTGAGGACTGTTTTATTTTATCTCCATTTACAAATAGGGACATAGAGGCTTTGAAAGGCTACTTGCCTGCCCAGGATCATGCATCCAGGAATTGGTGGAGCCCGTGTTTTTAACCACTCTACCCTTCTGCCTCCTGATGCTCAAATTATGTGGTTCAAATTCAGGAGAGTGGAGGCCTCTGCAGGAAGGCAAGGAGGGCACTGGGAAAGGGTACCCAGGGCAGATTTAACTATGTTGGCAAGGTTTTATTTCTTACCATCTATGGCTTATATACCATGTTTGTTTCATTAATCTTAAATTTGTGCTTTTTAAATTTTCCGTTCATATATATTTTTTTTAATTTCAAGACTTTGTGGTTCTAAGATTCAGTGAGTTTCAGATTTCAAGAGCTAAAGGAGAGAGTATATATATTTGGGGGGAGGAAGAAGACGAGCAGACACGGCCTTCAATGCAGCCAGACCTGAGCTCCGATACCAAGTCAAGATCATCTTAGCTATACCCGACCCAGTCCCTCGACCTTTCTGAGTTGGCTTTCTCCTTTGTAAAGTAAGGACAATAGTACTAAACTTGCAGAGTTTAATAAACATTACGTACAGAGCCTGGTACAATAGGAGATACTCAAGAAATGAAATTGTTATTATTCAAATATTTACTATTAAGATATTTTCTGCCCTGACTTCAAACTATACTACTAAGCTATAACAAAACAGTACAGTACCAGCACAAAAACAGACACATAGATTAATAGAGCGGAACAGAGAGCCCAGAAATAAATCCTCGCTTATATGGTCAATTGAGCTACAACAAAGGCAAGAACATACAACGAAAAAATGACAGCCTCTCTAACAAGTGGTGTTGGGAAAACTGGACAGATACATGCAAAAAAATGACACTGGACTACTCTCTTACACTATATACAAAAATAAACTGAAAATGGATTAAAGCCATAAGTGTAAGACTCAAAACCATAAAACTCCTAGAAGAAAACATAGGAAGTAAAGTATTTGACATCTGAGTAATGTCTTTTTGGATATGTCCCCTGAAGCAAGGGAAACAAAAGCAAAAATAAACAAATGGCACTTCATCAAACTAAATAGCTGCACAGCGAAGGAAACCACCAACAAAATGAAAAGACAACCTACCGAATGGGAGAATATTCTCATAAATGATATATGCAATAAGGGGTCAATATCTGAAATATGTAAGGAACTCATACAACTCAATAACAAAAAACTAATCCAGTCAAAAATGGGTAGAGGACACAAAGAGACATTTCTCCAAAGACATACAGATGGCCAACAGACACATGAAAAGACACTCAACATCACTAGTCATCAGGGAGATGCAAATCAAAATGAGATACCACCTCATACCAGTCAGAATGGCTATTCTCAAAGTCAACAAATAACAAGTGTTGGCAAGGATGTGGAAAAAGGGGACCCTTGTGCACTGTGGGGGGGACTGCATAATGGTGCAGCCACTATGGAAAAAAGTATTGAGATTCCTCAATAAACTAAAAATAGAATTACCACATGACCCAACAATTCTACTTCTGGGTATTTATCGGAAGAAAATGAAAACACTGATTCAAAAAGATAACATGCAACCCTATGTTCATGGCAGCATTACCTACAATAACTGAAACATGGAAGCAACCTAGGTGTCCACTGATAGATGAATGGATAAAGAAGATGTGTTACACACACACACACACACACACACACACACACGAATATTACTCAGCCATAAACAATGAAATCCTGCCACTTGCAACAACATGGATTAATCTAGAGGGTATGCTAAGTGAAAAAAGTCAGGCAGAGAAAGACGAATACCGCATGATTTCACTTATATGTGGATTTTTTTTTAAAAATCCAAACAATGAACAAAACGTAACAAAAACAGACTCATAGAGAAAAGGACAAACTGATGATTGCCAGAGGGGTGGGGGGTGGAGAGATGAGTGAAAAGGTGGAGTGAACATAGTCAGTAATAGTGTGATAACTTTGCACGGTAACAGATGACTACTAAACTTAGTATGTTGCGCACATTGTAAGATATATAAATGTGAAATCGCTATGTTGTACACCTGAAACTAATATTGTATGCCAACTATAATTCGAAAAAGATATTTTCTGGATAATCAAGAAAAATGGAGTCAGATAGCCACACAAACCTTGCACAGGAACGTTCATAGCAGCTTTACTGGGAATAGCCAAAAACTGGAAACAACCCAAATATCCATCAATAGGTGACTAAACAAACTGTGGTTCATCCATACAATGGCACACTACTCAGCAATAGAAAGGACTGAATTACTGATACCCACACCTGTGTGAATCTCAACATAATGATGCTATATGAAAGAAGCCAGAACAAAAGAGCATATACTGTATAATTCCATTTAGATAATATTATAGGAAATGCAAGCTAACTTACAGTGATAGAAAATAGATGAATAGTTAGTTGCCTGAGGACTGAGAGGGTATGGTGCAGGAAGGGACAAGATGAAAGGATGACAAAGGGGCACAGAGAAACTTTGGGGTGTTATGGTTATGTTCATTATCTTGACTGTGGGCTGTTTTCACTATGTATGCATATGTCAAAGTTTACCAAAGTGTACACTTCAAATACGTAAAGTTTGTTGTGTGTCAATTACACCTCAGTAAAGCTGTTTTAAAAATAAGATCTTTTAAAAAGATTTCTTAAAACACAACAACAAAGAAAAAAATGTTAGTTGTGCTTCCAAGGACACTATCAAGACAATTGAAAAGTCAGCCCCAAAATAGGAGGAAATACTTACAACTCAACAATAAAAAGACAACCCAAACTCAAATGGGCAAAGGGTTTGAATAGATATTTCTCCAAAGAAGATACACAAATGGCCAATAAGCACATGAAAAGATGCTCAACCTCATTAGTCATCAGGGAGATGCAAATCAAAGCCACAATACGGTACCCCATCACTCCCACTGTGATGGCTATAATACAGACAGACAAAAACAAGTGATGACAAGAACGTGAAGAAGTTGGGGGCCGGCCGAGTGGCTCAGTTGGTTAAGAGCTCGCTCAAGAGTTTGAGCTCTGAGCAACAGCGGTTCGAGTCCTGGCCCGAGCTGAGCAGTCACTGAACTGCCAACAGGTGACAGGATGGCTCAGCTCCAAAAAAAAAACAAGTTGGAACCCTCATATATTGCTGGGAGGGGATAAAACAGTCCAGCTACTTTGGAAAACAACTTGGCAATTCCTCAAAAAGTTAAACAGTTACCATGTTACCCAGTACTTCCACTCCTAGATATCTAAATAAATGAAAACAAACATCCACACAAAAACTTGTACACAAATGTTTGTAGCACATATGTTCATAATAGCCCAAAATAAAACAACCCAAATGTCTACCAACGGATGAGTAGGTAAATGGAATGTGGTATATATCAGGCCAACGGAATATTATTTAGCCATAAAGAGGAGTTAATATCTCAATGAAACATTTTTAAAGGAATGAAGTATTGATGCATGCCATAAAACAGGTGAAGTTTGAAAACATTATACTAAGTGAAATAATCCAGACACAAAAGGCCACATATTGTATGATTCCTTTTATGTGAAATGTCTAGAATAGGCAAATTCATAGAGACAGAAAATAGGTTAGTGGTTGCCAGGGGTTGGGGGCAGCAGGAGATACAGAATGATTGCTAATGGGTATGGGGTTTCCTTCTGGGATGATGAAAATATTCTGGAATTATATAGTAGCAAAACTTTGTGAATATACAGAAAGCCATTGACTTGTACAATTTTAAAAGCTTGAATTATTATGGTATGGGAATGATAGCTCACTTTGAAAAAAAGATTTCTTGGTAATGATGGCTAGAACACACACACACACACACACACACACACACACACACACACACACCTTTGCTTCCTCTCCTGCTCTGCTTCTGTCACTAAATAACAAAGATTTGTGGGGGGTTCTGTTTGTTTGTTTAAATGTAAATCTGTAAGGGTGAAGAGAACAGGAGACGAGAAAACAGCAGCAGAATTTTGTAAGCTGGAAAGCAGGTAGACTAGAGGTAACTCTCCTAGCAGACCCCAGAAAACTTGAGTCCTAAGCCTGCAGCAAGAAAAGCTGAGAAGCCTCCTATCTCTGTGGCAGAACAGGCTCAGGAACTGGGATATTAGGCACTTGGGTGGAGTAAAGGTGGGGCTAAAGAGAGGGGGATTGGTTTATGAAACAGGTGGACGCCTGGGTCCTCTCCCTCCCCAAACACCCCTCCCGTCCCGAGAGGAGAGGAAGGTTATCCCCAGACATAGTGCAGGGCACAGGCGTGGTACTGAAGCTGAGAGTCCCAGCTCCCAGAATGCCAGAAGCCGGGCCTTCTCCCTCCAGGCAATGAATGGGAGGATCCTTCTCAGGGGAGCACAACCATCCCAGGAGGAATGACCGAAAGATTCTGACTTTGGGGTTCCCTGATGAGACAACCCAGCCAAATAACTCTCCAGGAAAGCCTTCGGTGGATAAACCCTACTATGGGTTCCAACACCCACTTGGCTTTTTAGAAACTCAAGGGTCATGAAACATCTGAAGAAAGCTTCTAACATAGAATGTACAAAACAAACAAATAACCAAACCCAAAAAACCAACATGGAGGAAACGAGTGGTCATTAATAGCCTTAGGGAGATAAAGGGCCATATTACACTCATGAAACAAATAGGATGCTATAAAGATATAAATAATATTAGAAGAAAACCATAGCTATTTAAAATTAAAAATACAAGGATAGATATTAAATAATCAGTAGATGGAAGATAAAGTTTTTTTTTAATCTCACAGAAAGTAGACCACAAAGGTAAGAAGAAACCGAAGAAAAGATAAAAGAACTAAAGACCATTTGAGTAGGCCCAACAGCTAAATATGAGAGTTCCAGAAATAGAGAACAGAAAAAATCAAGGGGAAGAAATCATCAGTGAAATAAAACAGTACGATTTCCAAAACTCAGACATAAATTTCCAAACTGAAAGGGTCCAGTCAGTGAGCTCTGAGAAAAAGGTATGAAAATAATTTCTTACTAAGGCACATCATCCTGAAGTTTCAGAAAAATAAAGACAAAAAGAAGACTCCACAAATTCCCAGAAAGATGAAAACAAGGCAAAGTACCAGGAATCAGAATGACTTAGCACCTCTTAAACTAAAGCAACCCTGGAAATCAGAAAATAATGGAGCAATGCCTTCAAAGTTCTATGGGGAAATGATTTTCATCCTAGAATCTTTACTAAGCCAAAATATCAAATAGTTGAGACTATTGTTAAGATCTTTTCAAACATTCAGTATCTTTAAAAAAATCTGCTTTTTCAGAAAGCTTCAGGAAGGTATGCTCGACCAAAATGAAGCAGTTCACTGAAAACAGACCTGGGACATGGGGAACTGAAATTCCGCTCATGAGAGGGAATGGACAGCACAGAAAAATCCCAGGAGTAAAGAAAGCAGCAGACCCACATTGGATGAGGCCTGAAGGCTCTGAAAGACATTTCCTCAGCAAGTTAAACTGACAGATGTCTGATACGTCTGAATGTACTGACAGGAAAGTTAGATCATTTGTGGAGACTATGAGGTTGAATTATAATAATTTCACAGAAAAGCAAATGAAAAACCAAGACAACTCTTAATCCTTAGGAAAACAAAAGTTATATAGGAAATGAATAGTAATGCTAGTAGACTGTGTAGCTCAGCTATGAGTAGCATTTATTTTGTCATAATATGGTAAACAGGAATACTGATCTAACACAACATACAATAGAGGCATATGGGAGGCTAGGAGGACGCGAAGAGTGGCCTAGGGGGACAGAGGAGGAAACAGGGCTAAATCTTCATCTTCCATAGTGAAAAGCCAACCAGATAATGTTTCAAACTGAAAAATCGGAAGTAACAACACCAGAAGTTATTCAGAGACATGGAGGTAAATACCCAAAAAATTGGCTAAAAAAGTTTTAAAATGGTGTGAAAAGGTGAGGAACTGCTGTTTTTCACAGCCAGCCTTATAGAAATACTATCTGATTATTTAAATCTGTGAATTTATAACTTTGATACAATGTAAAACTTAGTTTAAAAGAAAGGAAAAAAAATGCATCAGTTAATCGATTCTAAGCCAATTGCAATAACAAAATGGCAGTCTAAAGCCTTCTCCTCGGAGGCAGCTTTAGGCGAAGGCTGAGGGTGATGACCCCAAAGGTCATCCTGTCCTTGTCTGCAGTGGGCTAGAGATAATCCCAGCCAGAAGGGTGGGCCCCAAGACTGAGTTTCCCAGGGAGGGCCAGACAAGGGCTCCCCCAACCTGTTCTAACAGGGTAAGAGGTCTCAGTTGTCACACAGGCCCCACTACCCAGTGGAAGTGCCCTGTCCCACCCACCCTTCCTGCTTGGGGAAGGAGACAGAGTGACAAGGGAAGCTCAGTATCTGCCACACCCTTAGGGAGGTACAGGATTAAGGCAGAATTCAGCTCCCCCACAGTTCATACAGAGAAAGTCTGGCTTAGAGAGGGGAAAGGAACTGGCCCAAGGTCACATAGAGCTGGGACTGGCCCCCACAGTACAACATGAGTGTTAAACAAAAGCGCTCTGAGGCAGACTTCCTGGATTCATATCCCAGTCCAACAGGGCAGATTGCAGCGCTGAGGAAGGGAGAATACAGGTGAGTAGGAGACATCTTCTTTTCCAGAAAGCAAAGAAGTGTTCAAAGGATTTGTCAGAAGGACCCCAGAGCCAACATGAAGGAGGCACTTGCCAGCCAAATATAGGACAATTCCAGCATCAATTATAATAGTTTACCCTGCATCTTTAAAAGGAACTATAATTCAATCCCAGCTGACGAGGAAAAACTCTATAGAAGAACGCAAGTTAAGTAATGTAAAAGAAAAGATAGAATTAGAAAAATCACCTATTTGTAACCCCCAGTATAATAATTAATTCAGGCAAAGCCCACCAATGGATGCCAAAACCATGAGATAAATATCTGAGGAAGACACGTCAAAGTATCCCAAAGATCCCTGCTGGTTGCCAACGGGGAAAGGGACTTTACAATGGGCAGTCCTGTTGTCACCGCCAAGTGATCAAACTTAGCATCACCAATAGTGGGACAACTTGACATTATGTGTTTCTTAATGGGGTAAAACACTCAGCACCAGTTGGGAAGTATCTTTGCTAAAAAAATCATTAAACTGACTCCGCCTTTAGTCTTAAATTCCAGTTTACAGTAAACAGGGAAGACAGAAGAACAAGCAACACTGAGCTAACAGACAAACCCAGGGACAGGCTACAGACAATGACACCTATCCAAGAGTCGGTGTCATGAAACAGTGTATGTGTGGACAGGGTTCTATATTTTAAAAGATTAAAGAAACATAATAACCAAATGTAATTCGTAAATCTTGACAAGATTCTGGTTTGAAAGAAAAAAAACTATAAAAGATATTATCTGACTTGTGTTTTAAAAGGGTGGCCCATGGTGCCAACTTGGGCCAGTGAAGCAACATCCTCCACAACTAGACTGAAGAACAAAA
>NW_017732575.1:299942-347241 GCF_001890085.2 Hipposideros armiger | reverse complement strand
TCACTTCAAGGGGTAAAAAGTATAACTATTGCACTGTGTTGTACAGCTGAAACTAATTCTAAAAAATGTGTATTTCATAATAAAAAATAATTAAAAGAAAAAAAAAAAGAAAAGTAGTGAGCAAAGGGGAGAGAGATTTTCGGATGTTGTACAGATAGGCCAGGGCCAGACTGTATAGGCCTGGTAGCTGCTTGCGTGGTATTCCAATAAAACCAATAAGAAGCTAATGGAGGGTGTCAGGCAGGGAGGGGATGGGGCTGGTTTATGTTTTAAAATGTCACGTGCCATATAGATTTAAGGAGGCGCAGGAGTGACAGCCAGGAAACCAATTAGAAGCTGACTTAGTTTAGTTGAGAGATGGTGGTGACGGAGACGGGGAGAACTGGACAGATTCAATAGCTATTTTGAGAGTAGAAATGTCAGGACTTGCTGTGGGCGTGAGGTCCAAGATGGTGCCGGGTTTCAGGCACCAATGTGCCATGGATCACGGCATTCATTGAGATGGGGAAGATCACACTCTGGAACAGGCTCTGACTGTATTCTGTGTGACACCCACATGTAGACATCAAGTAGATGGTTGAAAGCATCAGACTGAAACTTAAAAAAAGAATGAACAAGAACATTTGTGAATTATCATCTTACAGACAGTATTTAAAACCATGGGACTAGGGCTGAGCTCAGAGGACTGCCAACATTTAGAGATTGAATACAGCAGGAGGAGTGGTCAGGAAGCAGAAAGAAAATGGGAGAGGGTGTGATCACAGATCCCAATAAAGGAGTGAAGGAAGGAGTGTCAACTGTGTCAAATACTGCTGAGAGGACAAGGCAGAGGAGGACCAAGAAATCCCCACTGAACTTGGCCACATTGAGTCAGGAGAGACCTTTTGACAAGAGCAGTTCTGCAAACTGGGCTGGGAGGGGAAGAAGTAGAGCCCAAACGATGGGGGGGCGGGGGGCAGAGAGGTGACGGCAGCAGTTAGAAGACGACACAGGTCACGATGTTCCAGCATGTTTGTCTACAGACAGATTGGAATGACTCTGGAGGGAGGGACTGATGATGCTGGGAGGTCGTGGGGGGGGGGGTCCTGCTCAGCTCCTGCATAGCGAGTCCCATCGTGCTTCCACAGAGCTGCCCGGCTCACAGCAAGATGGCTTTGTCGTCCAGCCCCCTCCCCTGGCAGGAGTGGCCCTCTCCTCCATGGCAGCCAGACAAGCTCCCGCCACCTCTTTTCCTGCTTCCCAGCGCTTGGACGTCCTTCCTCAGCCTGTCAGCTCATCTCCCAAAGACTGCCACCAACAGGCCCAGCCACTGGGTTTCAGGACCTGGCTCCTGACTTTCATTCCCTGTTGGTGGAACTGGGTCTCATCTCTTAATCCTTGAGTATGAAGTACTCTGTGTGTTTTCTCATTTTAATGAGACAACACCCTGTGAGTCAGGATGATTGGATGAGATGTACAAGTACTAGCTAAGTGCTAGTAAGTGGCAAACCCGGGATTTGAACCCAGGTCTGAGCTGTCTGCAGAGTCCATTCTCTTAGGTGCCATGCCGCACTGCCTTCCATAGACCCCTTGCACACTTGGACCAGTCTTAGTAAAGACCATGCCTCCTGTAGCCCCTATTCCCAAGGGGATAGATTAGAAAGGCAGGTGGGATTCCTTCCCAATTTTTGTTTCATGTGGGCAATTTCTACCTTCATTACTCTCCAGACAAGCTTATTATCAGTTCACCAGGCTTCTGACCTATTCAAGAATGATCCTTCTTGAGCATTTCCTGACATGCTTACATGCCTCCAGAGACAGAGAGCTCACTACCTGCATGAGCAGCCTGTTCTAAAACAGCATGGCAATCCAGAGCATGGACTCCAGCCCAGCTTGCTTTGGTTGAATCTCAACTCTGCTACCTACTAGCATCCTGTGCCTCAGTTTCCTCATCTATAAAATGGTAATAATAGTAGTACCTACTTCCTACTATGATTATGAGAATAAGATGCTACATTTAAGCTGCTTGGTGAATGCTTAATAAATTTTAGTTACTGACATTACCATTATTGATATTTTTTGTTTAGCCCTGTTCCTTAGAATTCTAGCTTCCTCTGCACTCACTGCAGGTTATTCCTATTGTTCTGCATTTCTCAATTTTCATTTTCTCCTGATGCCAGATGTTTTTTTCTTTTTTTGCAAGCTCAGTTATTCATCACACAAACATGATTTTCCTAATGTAATGATTTCTCCTTGACAGAGTCGCTGGTTGTCAGGCAAGCTTGACGTTGTCAAACACATAACTGGGAGTGGGGGAAGGGAAGCTTTAAGGCCTTGCTCCTGCCCTCAAAGGCCTATTTGTTGGCTCCCGGACTTTTGCATTCCCTGGATTTGGAATCCCTGTCAGTGGGACCACTGACTGCACACCCTAAGCATCTACCATCCAGAAAGGATCATGTTAAGATAAAGAGCCCAGACTCAAGCCAGATGGAGCCAAGTTCAAATTCAAGACTCTTCCACTGACTTGCTTATGATCTTGGCCAAGACACAGTCTCCCTGAACCTCAGTTTCCTCATCTTCAAAATTAGACTGATAATCTTGCCTACTTCACAGGGCGTTGTGAGGATTAAGATAATGTACAATATATAAAGCACTCAGCACAGTGCCGACCTCAATAAATGGTTGCCATTAATATTCTAGGGCTATGCTGTCTAATATGGCAGCCACTAGCCACATGTGGCAGTTAAAGCCTTAAAACATGGTTAGTTCAAAAATTGAGATGTGCTGTAAGTGTGAAATACACACTGGATTTCAAAGACTTAGTACAAAAAAAGAATGTAAAATATCTTGATGGTAATTTTTATATTGATTATATGTTGAAAATATTTTGGATATATTAGGTTAAATAAAATAATTACAATTAATTTTACTTTTATACTTTATTAATATGGCTATTAAAAAATTTGAAATTACATATGTGGCTCCGTTTTGTGACATGTATTATATATATTTTTTGGATAGTGCTATGATAGTGGGGTTTTGTGGAGGGGTTTATTTATTTATTTTTTGTTTGTTTTTTTCCAGTGGGGGAAAAGAGAATCGTACATTTGATTTTGGGGCATTTGAATTTTAGTGGCTACATTTATCTGTTATAGATGTATTTGAGCTGCAAGGGCCCTTTGGAGATATAGAGATCCAATTGCTTCTCTGTAAAAATAGGGAAACTGAGACCCATTAGGAAATGAGATATGCCTGGAGCCACAGAAGATAGCAGAACCCAGATACCGCCCCATCCCAGCAGGAGCTTCCTGTCAAAACGATGCCGCCACCTAGTGGTCTCCGGTATCTCATGGCTGCAAGCTCCAGAAGCAACTGGGCTCCCTTCAGCTACAGCACTCTGCTGCCATCTACTGCCCAGCCCTCTGCAGAGACACCAGGACAGGGAGGGGGTCCTTCGTTTCCTCAACCTCTCAACCTCATAGCCAGACGGGTTGCACCGAACGCCACCTGCCAGGGGTATGAAAGAGCAGTGATTAAGAGCACAATGTGTGGTTATAGACAAGCACAGCTGTGAATCTCAGCTCTGCCTTTTTCTAGTTATATGTGTCCCTGGACAAGTCACTTAATTCCTCTGATGCTCAATTTCCCCATATGTAAAATGTGGGTAACAGTGCTTACCTCAAAGCAATTGAGATAATGCCTGAAATGTGAGTCAACAAATATTTACAGAGCACCACCACTCACGCACTGTTCCCAGGGTCAAGATACAGCAGTGACCTAAAGACAAGTCTAGCGGTCTCAAAGTGTGGTCTTGAGACCACCACCATCGGCACTACCTGGGAACTTGTTAGAAATGCAAATCCTCAAGCCTCCATCCCAAATCTATTGAATCTGAGTCTGATGCATGCTCAAGGTTGAGAACCACTGGACTCAGAGACATACATATCAGGTGGGGTTAAGTGTATATGGCAGGAAAATGGATAAATAGCTTGAGAATGATGGCTGGAGGTGGTGGTGGGGAACACTAATTGATCTGTGAAGTTTGATAAGGTGACAAGTTTAAGCTAAGATCTAAAAGCAATTATCTAGAGGAAATGAAAAAAGTACATGCCTTTTCCCCTTCAAGACAATTCCTATATTTATAAGATAAATAGGTCCCGGATATTATAAGGTGTGATCAAAAGTACGATGAGTGTTTAAATTAAAAAAAAATTTATTACAGTAAGACACATGGCCGTTAATCCCCCTGAAAATATTCCCCCTCACTTTGAACACACTTATCCCATCGCTCTTGCCACTTTCTGAAGCAGTTCTGGAAGTCGTCTTTCGTGTCTTTAGTTGTGCTGTCATGGCTGCCTCGATGTTCCGAATTGGTTCAAAAAGTACCTTCAAGGTCATTTTGACTTTGGGGAAGAGCCAGAAGTCACACGGTGCCAGATCCCGTAAATAAGGTGGTTGACAAAACACCCCAATGTTTTTTATTTGACAGAAATTGCCATATATTCTCAGAAGTAATGCTACAACAGAACATTGTCACGATGGAGGATGATTTACGGCACCCTTTAAAACACACCTTCTCTCAACTGTAGCTCACACCCAACTGACTGCACTGAACAAGTTGAAACTTGTCACACACTGTTACTAAGGTTTGATGTGCCACTTCCTGTATTGAAGATCGTGACTTTCCATTGAATGGCACTAGGCAGCAGCATTCACCATATTGTTTGATCACACCTAGTATCTAGAGCATGGTAACAATAGTTAATTTTTTTTTAATTTTGCTAAAGAAACTTCCTGTAAATTGCATACACAACTTCTGCTTAACTTAACGGCCACAACTTAGTCATATGAACCACGTCTTGTTGCCTGGGGAGGCAAAATTGTAGTTTTATTCTAATCAGTGATATATCCAGCTAAAAATTGAGACTCCTACTTACAAAAGATGAAGAAATAGCATATTGGGGTACAACTGCCTCTGCCGCGCTGAGAAATTCTGATGTAACTAGGCTTTGGAGTCTGGTTTACACTTACGTGCCTCCAGTGGTGGGTGATCACTATCTCATGAAGCAGTTTTATTCCCTCTGAGCAGCTCTTAGAAAACTTGGATGCTCAAGTCTACCTCTCTATAACTCCTACCCACTGGCCAAGTTCTGCCACCTTAGGACTATGTGCAATAAGACTGCTTGCTCCCTCTTCCCCACGGTAGAACTTTACCTATCTGAAGCCCCTTACACATTGTCTCTTTGGACCACCTAAGGTCAATAATACTCCTCTGAAGCTACACCTTGGGAAAGGTTTTCCTGATCCTGCATTAAGAGATTGAAAATGGCCTTAGATAGTACCCTCTGGGACGACAGAGAGCCACATCATTACCCAGGTCAATGAAGACAAACTAGAAGCAGAAGCAGCTGGCAAGGCCTCAATTGTAGACAGTTTTCTCTAGAAAGGATATGCTTTTGTTTCTGCCAAGAGCCCGGGGACAGTCCTACCTGGGACCTTATCTCAGAAGTCTGAGGATTTCCTGCTTACAGTGAAGGCCAAGTTCAACTCCCTCACCTTGGGGTTAGGGACAGAGCTTAAGTTTACCCTACGGACACTGGTTCTGGTATTTGCCCTAATGGCTACTACCCCCAGCTTTCTTTGCCTATAGCTCTCTGCTCCCTAATCCATTTCATTTTGATGTCTTTTTGTCTCATTTCTTTAACGGCCTTGGGGGATTTCCTTTACTTCTTTGGAGCCCAGGAACATATGTGTTTTAATTTATCCATGATCTAGAAAGGCCCTTCAAGCTATCTAGTTGACTTAACTACAGAACCTGGAAGCCCATTCATCTATTCTTTCAATGATTCATCAAACAAATCTTTAGAGCCCCGACTTTTGCAAAGACTGGGCTGGGTGCTGGGGTGGCAGACACTGAGCAAGACATACTTCCTGTCCTCTCAGAGATCAGATTAGTGGGGAAAACAGACTATTAGGATAGAGGGTGACCACACAGGGAGTAGGAGTGCTGTGGAAATTCAGTGGAAAAGCACCTTGAGGGGCAGCCAGGAAGATCACTTTGAGAGTGATGAAAAACTGACTCTAACAGATTAGCAGAAGGTAGTGAGGCCAAGTAGGGGAAAACAGATATTAAAAGAGCCAAGCTGGGAGGAGGGAAGCATGGGCAAAACACTTTAGACATGAAGAATTGGTAAAATGAAAGGACTAGGTTTGGCTTGGGCAGAGAGGGTGAAGAGATAGGGCAGGGCCAGATAAAACACTGGGGATTCCTGCAGGAAACTGGATTGTAGACTGAAGACAACAGGGTAGGGCATGATAAACCCCTGGAAGTGATATACTCCAATTAGTTTCATATCAGGAAGCTGGGGCAGGAGGTGGGGGTGGAGGGGTGGGGATAGGCAGGGGCCAGGGAAGATAGGGAGACTTGTTAGGGGACAGCTGCAGCTCAGGTGAAAGGGGCCAGGAGAGAGGCTAGGACCATCTGTAGGGGCCTGGTTGGGCATGCAGGTACAGCCAGGGACATCAGGCTCAACTGCCCAGGCTGGGCTTCCAAGGTCTGTAATCGCAGGTGGCCAACAGCTCATGGAGTCCGGCCCTGCCCACCTCAGGGCCAATAGGCTGCTACATTCCAACTTGAGCTGCAGAAATTAGCTCTCCTTGAAAACAAAACCCTGAAAGGAACTGCTTTCAAAGACCTGGCTGATTGCATCCCTGGTTACCAAGAAACAGCAGGCCAATTTGCAAAGCCCATCACAGGAAATGAAAAGAATGCTCCAGCAACAGCCAGTATTTTCCCACCAGGATTCCAGCCAGCTGTCATTCATGCTGCTTGGCATAAGAACTGAACAAGCATAAGAATAGCAGCTTCTTCAGTGCCAGGCACTGTGCTAAACACTTTAATCTTATTTCTTGTGATACCCTATGAGGCATTTTCATATGAGGGAATTTTCAGTAAATGGCTGAGGTTAAGTAATTTGCCTCAAGGTAGAGTCCAAAACTGAGGAACTGATTTTCATCCTGGCATGTCTCTCTCTTGAGTTTGTGCACCACATCCTACCTTAGAAAACAGACTGACGGTAGGAAAGCACCCTCCTTCTTTTCCTAGTATTTTGGAGTAACTTTAGATTTCCAAAATGTTGCAAAAATATGTAATTTCTATATACCCCTCATCCAGTTCCCTCTGTTAACATCTTACATTACCATGTTACACTTCTCAAAACTAAGAAACTACTAATTCGACACCAGGCTATTTGGATTTCTTTTTTATACAAATGCACTTTCTGACCCAGGATCCATTGCACTGGTATGTCTTTTTAAACTCTGGTCTTCTTTGTCCTTGTTTTTCATGACTGTTGACAATTTAAGTAGTTATTTTGTAAAATGTCCTCTGGGTTACAAGTTTTCAGCAAGTATTGCAGAGGCGATGCTCTCATCTCATCAAATCAGAGTACATGGGTATCAAATGCTTCATCACAAGCAGTACGGACCTTAATAGTTCGGGTAAGGTCTCTCCAGAGCATCTCCCTCTTCCACGTTTTCTTCTTTGGAAAGTGAGTCACTAAGCCCAGTCCACATTCAAGGGGAAGGAAAATTAATTTCCCCTTACTGGGAGGGGGAATTTCTATATTATTTGGAATTCTTTTTAATTTATATTTTCTTCCCTTACTAAAATCAATTATCAACATGGATCCTTTTTATGCTTTGGGCTGTAAACACCTTCATTTTTAGGTTGACGAGATCCAAAAAGGCTGACTTGTCCACCACGGGTAAGTTAATAGGAGCCATGGCTAGGCCTGGGTCTCCAGGGCTCTTCCAAGTGGGAAGTTGTGAAGAATGTCATTTGTCTCGACAATGGAGTTATTCTACAATAAAAAACAATGAACTGACACATGCTACGTGATGAACCTTGAAACATGCCGCTGTCCTACATCTAATAACCTGTTGGTATAGCAGTCGCTATCATAGGGCCCTGTGCCAATCCCTTGCAGAACACTCAGTACCATCTGGTGCCACCGGTTCCTTGGAGCTGGATACAAGCTTCCGGAAAGCAAAAACTTTTTTCATCGCTGATGAAAATAGGGCTTGGTGTGTATTTGTGGGATGACTGGATCTTTATGTACTTTATGTACTGATGTGGAAGTCTCCAAGATCTGCCAAGTGAGAAAAAGCAAGATGCAAGAGTGCGCTACCAGTTTTGCACAGAAGGTATGGGGGACGAGTCTACACCCACACGTGTGTATATATGGCTCCAGTCTGGAAGTCTCCTCCTCTGCTCAAGCTACACTTGGCTCAAATTTCCACTCCACCCTGGCTCTTTAAGAATCGGTCCACTTTTGGAACCAAGATCTCCACTTTCAAAACAAGGTCTCCAAGGCCTTGGTCTGCTTTAGATAACTGAGATAACTTAATGCCACAAGCAGTGTACAAGAGTCATCCACAGCACCATCTCTCACCTCTCCTTAGGCTCCTCCTCCCAGGAAGCCAGTTTGCAGAACACAGGCTCACTCACTGTCCCATGTCAGGGGCTGAATCAAACCCTCTGGTGTTCCTGTATGACAGGTTATGTACGTCCTCTGAAGCAATGTACCAATTAAATGCCTGCTGGTTTAGCACTGCACCTGTGATCTCAAGTCAGTCCCACACCCTGGTTAGACAGACAGGAGAAAGGAATCAACTTTCCGAGGGGTGGCCTCTACATGAAGGAGAGAAAACTAGAGTCGAACAAAACAGCTCACACAAAGTCAATTTATTAACGGAAAACAGTAATTTGAGTCCTGTTCACAGACGGCGACCACGGCGACCCCCTTTCCTGCGGGTGCTGTCCGAGGGGATGGGGGTGACATCCTCTGTGGGGAGGAAGAGAAACAACATGATTGCCTGGAAGGAACTAGATGGGCAGCAGTCCAGGCCTCCCTAGGCTAGCGGTGTAGTAAGGAGCAAGCAGATCCTGATGGTCCCCAGGTGAGTCCTCAGTATGTAACAGATGGACGTGGCGCTGCTCCACCTTCTACTTCCTCAAAACTTCCGATGTGGTTTGAACTCACTTTCCAGAAGGGAAAACTGAGGCTCAGAGAGGGTAAGCGCCTTGCACAGGATGTTGGAGGCAGGCGACAAATCCAGGTTTGTGATACCTAGCCCAGACTCGAGTAGAAAAATCCTCCTGAACAGTGTTAACTAAAGACTATCTCCTTTTCAATAGGTAAGACGTTGAAAACACTGGGGGGAAAAAAACCTTGAAATAGAAGGACTAGACCATCAGACTGAAGAATCAGTACATGTTACCACCAAGTACACAGCAACAGTAGAAAAGGGCTAACTCCTGTGACTATACAAGTGTAGGGAACTTGCTGGGATTCTCCACCATGGGAGTTGCTGTCCCCTTCGAATTATTTGTCACAATGACTGGCATCCCACACTGCCAGTTACAGGCATACCCTGAAGATACTGTGGGGGTTCGATTCCAGACCACTGCAATACAGTGAGTCACACAATTTTGGGGGGTTTTCTAACGCTTATGTAAGTTATGTTTACACTGTCGTCTATTAAGTGTGCAACAGCATTACCTAAAAGAACAATGTAGATACACCTCAATTAAAATACATTACTGCTAAAAAAAAACGCTAACCGCCGAGAACGTTAGAAAAATGGCACTGGTAGACTTGCTCGACACAGGGTTGCCACAAATCTTCAATTTATAAAAATTGATCGCTTAGTTCCACCAGCCATTGTCAGGAAGAGGTTCAGAAATGAAATGGTGCAGAAGGGAAGGACAGTCACATCAAGGCGATAGGGGTGTTCAGATTTTGTCACATAGTGCCTCCCAAAGCCTGCATCAACAAACCTAACTGCCAACAGTCACCAGATCAGGCCCTACATCCACTGGGCACACCACTTGCTTTCTGGGGTCAACGCTTCACGGCAAATTCAAGCATTAGCTAGAGGAGGGCACTTACCAATCCGTCCGATCTTCATTCCCGAGCGGGCAAGGGCTCTGAGAGCTGACTGGGCCCCTGGTCCAGGGGTCTTGGTCCTAGGAAATGAAGGTCTAGTTATTACAGGCTCTAAGATCTACAATCCTGTAGTTCAGGGATGTGCAAACTTTCTGTAAAGGACCAGATAGTAAATATTTTAGGCTTAGCAGGCCACTTATGGTCCACGTACATTTTTGTCACTTACTTTTTAAGAAACAACCTTTTAAAAATGTAAAAAGTATTCTCAGTCCACTGACCATAAAAATACAAGTGACGGGCCAGATTAGGGCCCTGGGTCAGTTTCCACCCTGCTCTGCCTACAGCCTGTTTAAGGCATTGCCCTTCCAGCCACATGCTGTGATTCTAAGTCTTTGGTGATTTATCCATTTCCAGCTGCTCCACCCACCCAAGACACTACCATCTTTCCACTGGACCAGTTTAAAACTGCCTATCTGGTCTGTTCCTCACACAGTAGTCATCTTTAAACAAACAAACAAAAACCCCAATCCCACCATGTCATTACTATTAAACAGTATTTATGCCCTCCCACCCCCAGTCCAAATCCTTATCTACCAGGTCCTTCTTGACCTAGCAGGACTCATTCCCGCCAATCTACCTGATCACACCCCATGCCACTCTTTCCCGCACATGTCCCAAGTTCATTCCCTTCTTAGGACCTTTTCCTTGCAGTTGTCTCTGGCTGGAATCCTTTTCCCATTCTCCCTTCACTGGACTGACTTCTGGCACATTTAGGTCTTAGTTTAAACTATACTTGATCACCAATCCATTCTTGACACTGTATTTTCGCTTTCCAGCACTTGCTGCAACCTGAAACCACATGCTCCCTGCTCTATGTCGTTTAAAATCTCCAACAGCCTAGGTGCCACACGAGGGTAGATAGAGGCTATCTTTACTTTCCCCCCATCACCCTCTTCTAGTACCTAGAACACAGAACCTGGTATGCAGTAAATGCTTAATAAACACAATAAATTGCTTGGGGGAGGGAGCATATAGGAACCAATTATTAATTACGTACATAACTAAGGTGTCCTGTAGAAAGTCACAAAAGAAAAACCAAGCCTCAAATTAAGACCCTCTGGCACCCAAGCCCAATCATCTCACCACCCAGGCCCAGCCTGACCTACCTGTTGCCTCCCGTGGCCCGGAGTTTGATGTGGAGAGCAGTGATGCCCAGCTCCTTGCACCTCTGGGCCACATCCTGGGCAGCCAACATGGCAGCATATGGAGAAGACTCATCTCGGTCAGCCTTTACCTTCATCCCACCAGTTACACGGCAGATGGTTTCCCTGGGGACAGAAGCACAGGGTCATTTCTCTTCCATCTAACAAGGACTCAGAGTGAGTATCGTATCTTAATACTGAGTAAAAAGATCCACAGCTCAGGTATGACAGAGGACCAAAGTCAACTGGAACATGCATCCTGGTTCCTGACAAGACTGCCACAGGCTCTGCCTTCGTGGGTCTCACAATCTCGTAGGCTTCAAAGTCACAAGATAGCTCAACTCTGTATTAACACTTCATAGTTAGTTACTTCTGCATTAATTCCTCCCAATTACTCTATGAGGTAGGCACTATTATTCTCATTTTATATTTGCAGAAACCAAAACTTAAAATTTGAGTGACATCACACAAATCACAAAAACTTGCTAATGGCAGCCAGAACCTGTACCTAGGACTGACTTCCAGTGCTCCACTGCCTCTACAAAGCACCAAGAGCCTGAGGAGTCAATAGTCACCACACTGAAAGGCCAGAAGGGCACAGAATGTCTCCTCTCTTGCAACGCCAATGCCTAGGAAACTAGTTATCTGTGGACTAAACAACCAACCACATGTCATCAGAACATTCTTTTTAATTCTTTCAAGAAAACCCCTTACATTGGCACCCTGTTCCAGGGCCATTTCTTCCCCCCACACCCCTGTTTTAGTTAGGTCATGTACCTCTCCACCCAGATACTCACTTGCCAGAAAGATCGGTGACATGGACAAAAGTGTCATTAAAGGATGCAAAGATGTGGCAGACACCAAATACATTTTCTCCTTCAGCTACCTGAGGTCCGAGGCTGATGACCTGTTCTTCCTTCTTTTCCTTCCCCTTGCGAGGCGCCATTTCTAAAGGAAATTAAATAAATCCCCAAGTTAACCAATGGTTTCCAGAACCCCTTGTCTCTGGCTAGTAAAGAAAACCCCAAGTTTTGCTCCTCTATGAGCACTTGCGCCCAAGGATTAGCGGACATCTGGTCCTGTCCAAAATGTCCACGGAGACACTTGGTTCTGTCAATAAAATCCATGCTTAGAAAACGTCCCTGGATTCAAATAGCCTGTAGCATTTATTTATACCTTCGGTTTACAAGATTAAAAAACAAAAAACATCGTGTTTTATTGGTCCAGTTAACTGTGCTGTAGCTGTATTACCAATAACCCTTCTTATCTAGGTAGCCTAGGCTGTAATGAATGGACATGATCTAGGACTCTTTGGCATGGACCAAATGTCCTGCCAAGATCCGGAAAAGTGCACAGGACACGCAGAGGCCTTCAGCAACTGTGAACACTCCCGCAATCAGGATTCCCAGGTGTGTCTTGCTGAAAAAGACCCGCCGCAGCCCATCCCAACAAGCCCCGACACGACTTGAGTTCCACCCGTATCTCTGCTTTCAGGGGCAACAGTCGCATGGCAGGTGCTCAGCAAACACTGATGTGCGGTCCTTACACCCAATTTCTGGCTTTGAGGCCTGCTCTGGGCGCCCAAAACTTGCAACGGGCCCGACTTTGCAATCACCCAGGTTTTAGAAACATCCAACACGGAGCTTTTTCTTTCCTGCATGCCCTCCTTAGAACCACACTACAACCCCATGAAAACGGCGCCACAGTTACTCGTATTTTCCAGACGAGAAAACAAATGATAGAGATTAGGCGCCCGGTCTGCGACCGCCCAGGAAGAAGCTGACAGACTAGAGGTGGGAGCCCATGTCAGACTAGGATACTCGCTCCTTCGCCACAACGCCGTGCCGCCACTTAAAACGCAGCGGTGGTCGTAGCGCGGGCCAAGGCCTCCAAAGCTAGATCCTCACTCACCCCCGCTTCACAGGCTCCTCCCTGAAGCAAGGCGGCCGCCTCCCGAGACAAGGCGAAAAACTGAGTATGGGGTCGCCTGGCGGCGCTTTTCTCGCCCAGCACCTGGTTCGGCTTCCACCGAAAGACCTCAGTCCCGCGCCCCTGACTCCGCTGAGCCCTCTTTCCGCAGGATGCCACCCGATTGTCCTCGCCCAGCACTCCTACCTGCGTGTCTTTTCCAGACGCCGCTACCGGAAAGAGAGAGGAGGAGAGGGCGGGGCGATGGGTCACGTTTCCTACCCGGAAGAGTATGTCTGAGGTCACGGGGCGAGGCCTCACGGAAGACGTCGCCTTTAGCGTTTCCAAGGAGATTAAACCTCGACTTCGAAAAGACTCTCTACTTAATGCAGCGCCAAAGGTGGCAGGGGTCTGGATGTCGCTGCGAGCGGATGGGCCTCTGAGGCTGTGCCAAGCCGCTACATCTGTGTTCTAAGATGGCGGCCGCCGCGGTTAGAAGGACTTCCGCCAGTCTGATCCCCTGGCGTGGTCAGCTGGAAGCAACAGCGCACCTCGTGGCGTGGAGGGGAACAACAACAACAAAATGTAATCAGAGTTTGGCCCACTATGTATTAGGGAAAATCAGTATGAATTATTCAGCATTTGTTATTATATACCAACTTGAGCTAAGCAATATGCATTGCTTCATTTAATCCTTACAGCGTGATCAAATAGATACTGTTTTCATTTCCCGTGTACAGATAAGGAATTTTAACTGAGATCATACATTTGTTACCAATTTATAATTCTCACTTCAAAGCATATAGGTTTAATAGCTACTTCCGTATATCAATCTAATAACAATATTGAAGGACCTTGAAAGATTGGGAGAATGTATAGATAGAAATATGGGGAAGGGCCAAGAAGTAGGTTATATCTGTTTGTGTATGTGTACGTGTATATGTATTTATGTAAAGGTATATACACCTATGCATGTGTATAAAACCCATGTAATGAAATATATAATATATATATATATATATATATATGAATGTATATATGCCGGGGGTGCCAAAAAATGTATACACATGACTTGTATTCATCTTTTGTTATTGGTATATATTGAGTATTACAATTTTAATACAGTTTTTTTCTTTCTTAAAATGTGTATACATTTTTTTGCACCCTCTATATATATTGCATATATATGTAATTTTTTGAACAAAATAAGCAATTGTGCAGAATAGCATATAGCCCTCTTTGCATTGGAATTGATGCCACTGAACAACTTGAGGTTAATTTAACTAAGAACTTCTTCTTAAAACTATAGTGCCCCCTTTCCCCTTTGCAAAAGAAATTAATTACAGAAAAACCCATAAAATAGAAATATGCAGAATGGAGACAAAAAAAGAGAAAAGAAATGGCATTTTTACCCACAGCTATTAACAGCTCAGTGTATGTCCTTCTCAAACATCATCTACACATATACATATAGAAGAGGCACTTCTTTTTTTTTTTTTAATGATTTTATTGGGGAATTGGGAGAGGGGAACAGACAAGTTGCTGTCCTTTTGTTCTTCAGTCTAGCTATGGAGGATGTTGCTTCTTTGGC
Organism: Hipposideros armiger; assembly: GCF_001890085.2. NCBI lineage: Eukaryota > Metazoa > Chordata > Mammalia > Chiroptera > Hipposideridae > Hipposideros > Hipposideros armiger. Next base: position 332,611 of record NW_017732575.1, on the reverse strand, counting down.
CCATGTTGGTATTATCATTGCGCTCTTCCCAGGAGAGGCAGTCGCTCACCCACCATTGGACGGCCGCTCACAGCTGCTCACAGCAGCTCAGGAAAGCTCACACCAGCTGCCAGCCAGCCCCACTGCAGCCTATGCCATCGCCGGTGACTCACGGCATCTTATCTGTAAAGGGCGCAGTGTCACTGGCCCTCATGTGGGATCTGACCTGGGGCCCTGCTGCTCAGAGCTGGTGTCCCAAGCCAACTCCTAACCAACGTGCCACTGGGCCGGCCCAAGGCACGTCTTTTTTTAAGAAAAGAAAATAATCTTAATATTCTTCCATGCTCATGATTAAGGATTCACACAATACAGAAAAATATGTAGAAAAAAAGTAAAAATCACCTGTAAATTCTTTTTTCTAGAGGTATTACAATTATCAAATTGGAACATCATTCCAGAAATAACTTTCTGTACTTATATGTACTTAAATATAATGTACTTATATTTCATTACAATCTTATGTAAATGAAATTGTATCTGTATGTCACTTGATAACTTTGTTTTTCCCATAACAACTAACAAAACCTACATTTTTTACAAATATTTTAAATTTTATTTATTATTGTGAATATTAAATGAATTCACAAAAATAAAAAATTGTAGTTACCAAAAAGTATACAAACAAAAAACCCTCCTCCTATCACCTCTGTCTGTAGCAACCCAATCCTCTGCCTTGCAAACAACCAGAATACCTGTATTGCATTATTTTTCACTACTACTTGATATTCCTTTGTGTAGATATACCAGCATTTATTTAACCAGTTCTATATTGTTGAACATTTTGGTTATTTCCAGAATTTGCAAATATAAACAAAACTCTCAAGAACACACTTGTGCTATTTCCTCAGGATAAACTGCCAGAAGTCAAAAGGAATAAGTATTTTATGTACTGATATATGTTGCTAAACTGCTCTCCAGAAAGTTCATATCAGTTTTTACTTCTGCTAAACTGAGAAACTAAATGTAAGGTCTGACAGTTAAGTTCACAAACTTGTTGCAACGATGTTGCTAACTTTTTTTGTTATTAGAGAGATTATTCATTATGAACTTGTACCAACTGGACAAACAGTTAACCAAGTTTACTATTTGGAAGTGCTGAAAAGGCTGTGTGAAAAACTTAGATGACCTGAACTTTTCACCAACAATTCATGGCTCTTGCATCACGACAATGCACCAGCTCACACGGCACTGTCTGTGGGGGAGTTTTTAGTCAGTAAACAAATAACTATTGGAACACCCTCCCTACTCACCTGATCTGGCCTCCAATGACTTCTTTCTTTACCCAAAGATGAAGGAAATATTGAAAAGAAGACATTTTGATGACATTCAGGACATCAAGGATAATAAGATGACAGCTCTGATGGCCATTCCAGAAAAAGAGTTCCAAATTGCTTTGAAGGGTGTGACTAGGCACTGGCATTGGTACATAGCTTCCCAAGGGGAGTACTTTGAAGGTGACCATAGTGATATTCAGCAATGAGGTATGTAGCACTTTTTCTAGGATGAGTTTGCGAACTTAATTATCAGACCCCATATATAGGAGCGTGGATAGTGCATCTGTGCAAACAGGGAGAAGGAAGATGCTGGAAGCTGAGCTCATTGGGAGTGGGTTTGTGAGCATTCTCAAAAGGGAAGTAGGAATCAAGTAGCTGTGAGGCTGGGCGTTGGAGTGAATGTTGAAGATTGGAGGTGAAAGAAGGTTTGGAATGGTCACTGAGGTCTAAGGGATTACAGCATGATTCTGGGGTAGCATTAAGGGTCCACTGGAGTTTGGTGCTTGGTATTTTTACCAGCCATGTTCACCTGCGTGGATGCAGGCATGGAGTAGGCAGAGTGTTGGATTTAACCAGCGTTGTGGTTTTACCAGAGAAAAGAACTTGAGAGAGGGGCGGAGGAATCAAGGGTGAGTGCAAAGGAACAATTACCACGACCGAGAGTAGTATTGAAGTTGGATAACTGGGGTAGCGAGAGCATCAGCGGGCTAAAGGACAGCATACAGGTGGTGGGAGCAAAGGGATTAGAGGTTCCGATGGGGCAAGGGAAGGCTGAAGTCAGGTACTGGCTGACACTTTGAGCTGGTGATCAGGGACTGGGGGCCATGAGATTGAGATGATGGCTTAGGGAGGAGTTGCAGGCATGGGTAATGACCGTGGGGGTGAGTGGCCAAGATGGGCTGGGGAGCAAGATGATTAGAGAAGAGCATATCAAAGAACCAGAGGCCAGGGTGATGGCAGCAGCATCTATGTGAATATTGAAATGACGAGGAACTGAAACATGGACAAACCAATTGAGAGTGACTTTGAGTCCAGGGTAAAGCCCTCAAGGATGAGAGGGTGTGACCCAGAGGTTGGTAGATGGCTGTGGTGAGGTAGAGTAATGAGTGCTATGGTGTAGCGACAAGATTCAAAACTAGTGTCCTCTAGAGAGGAGAGAGGGAGAATGGGCTGAAAGTGACAGTGGGAAGCAGGGAGGACAACATGCTCACATCCTGTGATGTCTGTCTTCCCTCACCCCACCTTTTCTCATGTCTACAGGCTGTGGAAGAAAAAGGAGAAGCCACTGGGAGGCCTGGGGGGGAAAGTAGCATCCTCAGGGGAGAGCCAGGTTCCCTAGGACAAGATGGAAATATTCAGAGAAAAGACTAGGATAGAGGAGAGTCCACTGCAGATGGTCTGGAGTTCCTGAGGGTAGCAAAAGGATTTGAGACCTTGAGGAGGAATCCGGGGGAGGGTCCGGGGAGGGGCTGCCCGGGGCCCCATAGGAACCAGAATGCTGGAGACAAGGGAGGCCCTGGGTGCGGAGTGGGCAGACAAAGGCAGCATGCGATTAGCGAGTGAACACTGTAGGCTGCTCTATGAATAACAGCAGCAACGATAGCCCTTAATTGAACACGTACAACATGCCAGATTCTGTACTCAACGAGCTGCATGTATCATGTCATCGAATGCTCTCACTAACCCTGTGATGTAGAAATGTTTTACTCCCTTCATTTTACAACTGAGGAAACCAGTAAGCGGGTCAACAGCTGGGTGGTGGTGCGGGAATCTGAGCCCAGACTATCTAACTCCAGAGCCCAAATATTTTAAATCTTGGATCCAAATATCTGTTGAGTGCATAAATGAAGAGCAGGCAATTGTCCTTGGGAAAGCCGAATCTAAGCCCGTTCCTGGACCCTCAAGCCTGTACTTTTAATTCTTAACAACAGTTCATACTTTAATTTGTCCATGAGATCCATCCTCTCCTCCTCTTGCGGGGGAAGTTTTGCAAAAAGTAGCAAGGGGAAGGTGGGGAGAAGTAGCCCTGGTCCAGAGAGGGTGAGTTAGTTCAGCGTAGACATACAGGCGTCAGAGATCAACAGCAGCCCAGTGGGTGCTGGGCCTAGAGGTGGGGCCCAGCCTGAAGCGGCACCCTGCATTCTTCCTGGAAACCTCCAGTTTCCATTCTCCACAGGCTGTGACTCTCCTGCTCCAGATGCTCGCTGCAGGCTGAGTACATAGGCCCGAGACTGTCTCAGCACTTGGCATGCAGAGGAGAGCATTACAGGCCTCTGTCAAGGTCTTTTCCTAATGAGAACAAAGATGAGAAACATGGAGCATGTGGAGCAGGCTTAGCACCCGGGGTTGGGGAGGGGGCCTCTGGGGCAATGGAGGGCAGCTCTAGCCTGGGCAGGGGCCATTTAAGTAGAGACCCAGTGTGGGAGTAGGGGTCAGCCAGGACAGGGAGAAGAAGGTGGGGGAGAATTCCCAGACTAAGAAAACTGCCTGTGCGAAGGTCTTGTGTGAAAGGAAAACTCGCATCATTCGGGATCATTGGTGGTGAAGTCCTGTGGGGCTGGAGCAGAGGGAATGGTGGGAGGTAAGCTCAAGGATTGGGGGGTGGGCCTGCGGGGGTTCAGGGTCAAGCTTTTCTGTTGTTGGGCAAGAGGCTGAGCGCCCAATGGGCAGCCCCTCTGTTTGATCCTGGGTCCAGCTCTGCTCAGTGAGGACCATCAGAGTGGGGGGGGTCCCACCCTAAGTGAACAGAGGGGCTGAGAATGCTTGCTCTCCCCTAGCTGCCCAATAGATGGCGCCTGATCTCCACACTGCTGGGAGGATGGGCCTTGGCTGAGGCTGGTGTTTGGGGGTGGGGGACTGTTAAGGAGGGCTTTGTAGTTTCTGAGACCAGAAGTTGGTTGGGGAGTGTGAGTGTGTAAATGTGCACTTCAGTTAAGACATCTGCCTGGGTCATGGTTGTGATGTGGCCTTGATGTAGGCCTCCCTTTTGCCTCATCACACCCCCAGGAGCTCGCTCAGATTATTATTTTCGTTTCCAGAGTAGGAAGCTGAGGCAGCAGGTCAGAGATGTGCCTAAGGTCACTCGGCTGGTTCAGAATGGAGTAAATGGACACAGATTGCTACCAGCTCCACGTACACTTTGCCACACTGCAGGACTGGGTTGCGAAGGACTGGCTCTGAGTTACCCAGAAGGGAAGAACAGGACCCAATGGGTTGGTGGTACCAGGATATAGATCCTGGGTCACTGACCCATTTAGCACGTTTGTTGAGCACCTTCTATGTGCCAGGCACTGTGCTAGGCATTGGTGAGTGATAAAGCAATGGATAGCATAGGCATAAAGGCACAATCCAGTGGGGGAGACAGACAGATGTTGTGTAATAAACCGGCCAGGAACTTACCATTATAGATCCTGCTAAGTGCTGTGAAAGAAACAGGTAGAACTGAGGAGGTACAGGGGTGGGCTCATTCTCTTAGAGGGGGCAGGAGCCAGATTCTGAGGAAGAGACAGAAGGGTCAGAAGGCGCAACTCTTGGAGGGCTGGAGAGCCAGCCAGTGTTCAGACAGAGGGAACAGCTAGTGCTAACGCTGCCGAGGACGAGAAGAGCTGAGGGACTGCGTGGAGGTGGGAGCAGGTGAGGAGAGGGAAAAGAGCTGACACCCTCCAGGAGGCCAGGGCTCTGGTGGGCTGTGGTGAGGAGCATGCGTTATATTCTACACACCGAGGGAAGGCAGTGAAGAACTCTAAGCAGGGTGTGGCATGTTCTGGTGTGTATACTTCAAAGTCCGCTCTGGCTTTGTTTGGAGAGTCAGGTGAAGATGGTCATGCAGAGGAGACATGATGGCGGCTGTGAGGATGGAGTGCAACATCCAGACTTGAGAGATACTTTGGAAATAGAATCTGTAGGGTTTTCAGATGGATTTGATATGGAGTGAGGATGATTCCAGGTCCTAGGATTGAGCGATGGGTAGATGATGGGGCCATTTACCAAGGTAGGGGAGCCTGGAACCAAGCTCAGGCCTTGTTCTTTTGGGAGCCACCCATGAGATCCCAGTAGAAAGATGGGGCAGGCAATTGGGGCTCATCTGAAAGGTGGGGGCTGCCAATGTAATTTCAGGAGCCTCTAGATTGTACTTAATGTCAAGGGATTAGATGAGATCACACAGCCCACAGTCCAGGCAGCGCAACAGCAGGAGATTGTGAGGACCCCATCACTGCACATGTGCAGGTGAGCCTGGCTTATGTCAGTCGTGGCTGCTAGACAGGGGAGGCCCTTTTGAGGGAAGTGGAACAAAATGGCCCCGGAAGTAGTCCCAGGTGGTCTTGGGGCTGCGTGGAAGAGCTGGACATGCTGACTCTGTCTCTTTGTCTAGTTAGAGCTTCCTTCCCAGCGGTACTTCCCCCACTGCCATCTGGCAGGGTCCAGAGACACAGACCCTGGGGCGGAGCTGGAGGGGGCAGCCCCAGGGATGGGGCTGTAATTTCAGCTGAGGGAAAGGCTCCTATGTTTCAGCGCCACCTGGTATGAGGTTCCCCTTTCTGGCACCTCCCCCATGACTATCTCTGCTCACAGCCCCACCCAATCCCCAATGGCAGCTACTCAGCATCTCCTGGAGGAGGGCCAGACCCAGAGAGTAGCTAGCTACTGTGTGCCCACCTGGAAAGGCGTTGAATTAGGTGGCACAGCATCCTGGGGGTGGGGCTGGGGGTAGGGGGTAATTGGAGGGGGTTGCCAAGTTTAATTAGTGGTTGTGAAGCCCTGTAACCTGCATCTGAGACGCCCCCCCCGACTTTTCATCTTCAAAACTTCCCCACCAGCCTGGATGAAAGGGCCAGAGAGAGGCCAGGTATTAATAGTAATTATTAGTTTCACTAATAAAGAGAAGAAACGGGATTATCACCAAGCCCAACTCGTCCGTCCCTCTTTGTCTGCCTCTCCTCTCCTTCCTCCAGCTCTGTCTCCTTTTTCTTTCCTTGTTCCCTCCACCTCCCTCCCTCCTTTTTCTTTTCTCTTTTTGTCCAGGCCTTGCCACTTCCATCTGTCCTTGCTTCAAGGCTTCAGGATCCATCTACCCCTCTGGGTCTTGTCAACTCTCTGTGTTGGGGTGCCAGGGGCACCAGGATATTTGGGGTACACCCCTGTGCTTGTCTAGGCTGTAGAGGGAGGGTGGGAGGTGATGGGGGAGAGAAGGGTGTGTTAGGATGTCTGTGTCTATTCACCCATTTATTCATTCACTGTTTTACAAATAGTTATTGAACACCTACTATGTGCCAAGCACTGGGTTGGGCACTGGCGATTTGGTGCTGAATGGGACAGACATGGGCTCTACACTCAGGAAGATGGACAATAAACAGTAAACTGGCAAGTACATGTGAAGTCACAGATTGTGACGCACATTGGGAAGGACTAAACAGCAGATATGATGGAGAGCTATGTGGGTGGCCACTTTAGGCTGGGGGCATTTGGGCTGAGACCTGAATGATGCGAAAGGCCCGGTTATGAGAAAAGATTGAGAAATGGGCTCTCGGCAGGGAGAACAGCCTTTGCAAAAGCCCTGAGGCAGAAAAGAGCTTGGAATGCCGAGGATATGAAAGGAGGGTAAGGTGGTAGGAGGGGCGAGCTAGAGGGAGAGGGGTGCCACCTCTGTACTCGCATGGGCCCCACGCTTGGTTGAATGCTCTGCCATCACTGTCTTAAAATTCTTAAGGTTTGAACAAGGAATTCTGCATTTTCATTTTGCTCTGGGCCTCATAAATTATGTATTATAGCTGTATGTAGTTGGGGAGGTCAGCAAAAGAAGTGAATGTCTGTGTGTAAAAATATGAGGGCTGCTTGGCTGGTGTTTGGTGAGTGAAGGAAGGAAGGAAGGAAGGAGAGAATCTGCATACATGTGTGAGCTCATCTCTGAGGCTGTCACAGGGCCATGTTGGCCTAGACCAGTGGCTGCTGCTACGTGTATAGGGCTCACACACCAACGTGGCACCCATGTGGCCCAAGGCCTGCAGGGCCTGCTACATTTCCCAGGGCCCGCAACTTGAGGGGATCCCTGCAGCTGTGTGCACCAGGCTTGAAGCAGCTCCATGAAGCGGGTGAGGCCAGGCTCATCTCAGGCCCCACTCTGGGAAACAGGGTGACTCCTCCACCCCAGATAGGGGTGGCCCTATCTTGCTTATAAGACCTGAGACTTTGGAGCCAGGCAGACTTGAGTTTAAATGTGGCTTTGACACTCTGACTACTGGATGCAAATAGCTGGACTTGGGCAGGTGATTTGCTTCTCTGTGCCTCAGTCCTCATCTATAAATGGGGGTCACTGCTGAGAGTCGCTGAGAGGATTAAATAAGGTAATGAGAGGAAAGCTCTTGGCAGAGTCAGAGCTTGGTAAATATTTGCAACAATAATAATAGTTATTATTATATTATCATACAATCTCTGGAGACTTGGATAAACATTTGCTTCAGCCTCTAAATGTCTGCATAATTATGAACAAGTTACTTAATCCTCCTGGGCCTCAGTTTCCTTTTCTGTTAAATTGGGTGATAACCATCTAATCCATCTCTAAGCAGAGTGGTCGGGACAATCTCACACCATCCCTGTGGAGCTTCTTTGTAAACTGATGTGAGTTGTTGACCCTCATCTCCCCCATCTCCGGGCAGGATTTCTCTAAATCTGCCCACACAGAGAGGAAAACACCTTTTGGTTCTTAGCAGAGCATAGAATCCTGTCCCAGGGTTCCCAGCCCTGAGCTGTTGTCCTCACACTGGAAAGTCTGCCTGGGAGTGAACCTCAAGTTCAAGCTCAGTGGTTGCACAAGGAAGAGGAAGGTCCAGAAGTTGGGGCGGGGGTGGGGGAGGATGAGCTGAGGGCTTCCTGCTTCCTTCTGGGCAGGAAACACGCAGAAAGTGGTGAGAATTCGTCTCTGACAAAAGGCCCAAGCGACAGTCTGACAGTCTCGGAGTGGGCAGAGTCCCCACTTTATCTCCCGTGTACACCCCAAAGGTTGATTTGCAAGAGTCTCCAAAACATGTGGGAAGCCCTGAGCAGCAGCAGCAGCAGCCTGGGGAGGGGAGTTGTCCCCACAGGAGCACTGGCTGGAGGAGCCTGGAAGGGAGAACTGAAAGGGCCCTCGGCCACCCTGAGTGAGTGACATGGGCTCTGGGGACAGGACGGCTGCTCCACATCTAGGCATGGCCACCAACCAGCAATGTGACGACAGGGCTACTTAGCCTTTCTGTGCCTCAGTTTCCTCATCTGGAACACAGGGTAATAGTCACACCTTCAAATGTTGCTGGGAGAACTAAGTCCTCTAAGGTTTTTAGCAAAGCCTGGCCACACAGTGAGTGCCTTAGAAAAGTTAGTTATTTCTGAAGCTGACACTGAATAATATTGTATGTCAACTATAATTATATATACATACATACAGTCACGGGACGTGGAGTAGAGTGTGGGAATGGAGTCAATGGAATCGTAATAGGTAAGCATGATATCGGGGGTGGGAGGGCAGTAGATGGGGGAGGGGGATGTTTCTGTGTGAAGGGTGAAGAGGATAACTATTGCATTGTTCTGTACACCTGAAACTAACAATAAATATATATATATATAAAAGAAAAGTTCGTTATTATTATATCATTTTAAAAAATGAGGCCACCCAGCAAGTTGTGACAGAGCTTGTCAGATCTTCTGATAGACTAGTTCAAAGCCTTCCCCTATAGTTTGCTGTATTTTGGACTGGCAATAATCATTCATTCATTTGTTTATTGAATAAATATTTATGGACCATATTTATGGCAGCAAAGGGTGGCAGCTGTGGAGGAGGGGTGGGGGGAGAGGTTGGCGCAGACCTGATTGGTTCCTGGAGGTGCATTTGAGCAAGAACTAACATTTATTCAGCACTAACTATGGGCTTAGCTTGTGCACACTCAGACTCCCACTACTCTGGGGGTGGGTATTAGCCAGTTAACAGAGGAAGGAGCCCCGGTGACATCACAGACACAAGATCACACAGCTGCCAAGTAGCAGCCCTGGGACTCGAACCCAGGCCCACCTCACTCTTAAGTTTGTGCTTTTCCAAATCTAGATTCCAGGTCTACCTTTTTGCTGCCCACTCCCTACACCTCCCCCGCAGCTTTGGCAGAGCCAGATCCTAGATGCCAAAGATCAGGCTGTTTTCTGTTGCCCTCTATAGCAGGATCTTGGTCATTTCCTCCCTGATTCTCCTGATCATGGGGAATGGCCTTGGGGCTTTCCCTGGAGGGGAAACCCAGCCTGGAAACAGCCCAGCTTGGAAAATGTGGCTGCAGTTGACTCCTGATGTTTGTCTTCTCGGCTGCAGAGCATCTGGGTGCCTGGTAGCAGATCAAGGTGGAGGGCTCCCTGGATGGGTGCTGACCCAGGGGCCTCCCTCTGGCTCTGTACCCTGAGTCTGGTCATAGCCCCACTTTGGGCCTCAGTCTCCCCACCTGAAGCAAGTGGAACAGTGACAAAGCTCCAGTCCCTGCCCTGTGCATGGCATTTGGGCTGGGAGTTTACGTGCTGATGGCGAGTCTTCCTGCCCACCTTTCCTCTTGGGTTCTTGTGAGGATAAAATGGGCCTGTGGCTACAAAAAGGCTTTGAAATGGAAGAGAGAGCTGGATAACAGAGCAGATACAGAGGCTGGTCATTGTTGACTGGGATTTTCCTCACCCAGCTCCAGCGTCTGCCTCACCCAGACTCCTGCCTGAGCCTAAGCCCCTATTTCCTAGACCCGCTGTAGGTCCTGTGGGCCTGGGGGAAAGAGTGAACTTGGGGCAAGAGCAAGTCTGGGGCAAGGTTGGAACCAGGAGATCTCTGGGCCTGGCGTGAGCAGGCCCAAGAAGTCACCTGGATACACCACCTGTGGGGCCTTCCCACAGCCTCCCTGACATCCTGCCATGCGGAGTTGCACCTTGGCTTTGCCCAGACTGAGACAGGAGAGGGAGTTCGGAGGCAGAAAGAGGAAAACCCATGGCTAACCAGCAGGCATTCTTCTGGCTGAGCACAACACTTGCATTGTGCCTTGCTTAGGAAACCCCTCCTGCTCTCGTGCCTCAGTTTCCCCATCTGCACCATTCAAGGCATACACCACATGACCTCAGAGAGCCTTTCGGGCTCTCCCAGCCCCAAACAGTGGGTCTCTGACATCTGCCCTCCTCGGGCATGACTTCTGCCCTCCAGGCCGCAGCCGCCTTGAACAAGTGGAAACCAGTTCCGCCCTCAGGGGATTCCATCTGGGGTTTTAACCACACTCCCCAGCTCCATCTGCTACAACTGCCCCCAGAGGCTCTCCAGAACAGGAGGGAGGCAGGGGCACACTCCCCACCGCCACCCAGGAGGACTCCAAGGCAGAAGTCTCACTGCCAGCCCTGTGCGCATGGATGGACAGATTATGAGCCAGAGAGATGGTGGGCGAGACAGCTCCACGTGGAGAGGCCAGCACCCTGGGCACGTGGGCACACCTACCTCTGCTTCCACCAGCTGGGCCCAATGGCGGGAGCAGCAGAGGGGAGGGCTCCTGGCTCCCTCGCCCCCCAGGGCCTCGGCAGGGACCTGGATTTCTCTCCACCCACACAAAAAATCCTGTGATGGGGGAAGCCTTATCCATGAGCAGACTTGGGGAAACATTTTAATCTGGTGGAATCACAGATGTAGCATTACAGAACCTTAGTATGCTGCAGAATTCTAGAATCTCAGAGGCACACCATGCACAAATTTCAGAGAAGTGAGTCATACATTTTAGGTTTCTGAGCTGTGCGGTCCCACACTGTAGCCACGAACCACATGTGGCTATCGGGCCCTTGCGATGGGACTCATCTGAATCGGGATGTGCTGTAAGAGTCAAACACATAGCAGACTTTGAAGCCTAAGCACAAAGAATTTAAAACATCTCATTAATAATTTCCTCATATCAATCACATGCAGACATGATAGTATCTGGGGGGTATATTTGGGTTATTACAATTAATTTCACCTGTTTTCTTTTTACTCTTTTAAACATGTCTACTAGAAAATGTAAAATTGTGTGTGTGGCGTTTCAGAACTTTAAAGCAACAGAATTTTAGAACCAGACTTCCAGATCTTTCCGTCAATGACTTTGAAGCTTAGACAGTCCCTCTCAGAACCTGGAAGAATCGGAGGAGTCCTGGTCCTTCTCCCACTGAACGCAAGGGCCCTCCAGCCCACCCTGACCGGTGCTGACCAGCCTCTGCCTCCCCCGTCCCTGCTCCTGGCTGTCATCCGGTAAAGAACAAACTGTGCCCACGTCTGCTGGGCTTTCTGAATGGTTTCCCCCTCGTCAGGTGGGATCTGTTTCCTGCACCTTCTTCCACCCTCATGGTTGGTTCCCAGAGCACCTTCCAAGGCCTCAGAGAAGAAGTCTGGATCCTCTGCCCCGTGAAAGATGGGGAGCCTGGGTCTTGCCCGCCTCTCCCCCTCACCTCAGGCTGCTGGCCTGTAGGCTGAGGGCCTAGCCTGAAACCTTTTCTTACAGGTGGGCTTCAGGGACGCTCAGATCCACATGACCCTCTCCGCTTCCCCATCCCTCAGCAGAACTGTCCCTGGGACCCCCAAAATGGAGTGGAGGTCCTCTCCCAATTTGTAAATTACCCTGTTTGTCTATCTGGGTAACTGGCCTGCACCCCATGGCCTCTAGGTCCTGCCCTGTTTCCAGCTCCAGGGAGATGTGTGATGGGTGACTACAGTTGCTAGGATATGGGGTGGCACAGGAATCTGGAGGTTGATTTAAGGTGTCCCATATCTGCCTGGAAAATGTTTTTTTCAATTTCAAGAGACTCTGGGGAGGAAGAAGGAAGAGGCTTTCTTACCAACAAAGTCAGGAATTCCAAGGCGGTACCAAGTGGCAATGACTCACTCAGAGGGCCCCAGCAACTTAGAGGAAGAAGACCAGAGGTCAGTCAGAGAAGGCTTCCTGGAGGAGGTGGGACTGGAGCTGGGACTTGAAGGAAATGGGGGAGGAGGTTAGACTTGTGAAGAGGTGGAGGTGAGGGCATTCTGGGCAGAGGGGATGCTGGGCATACATGGCACATACCCAGGCCTTGAGGGTCCCAGGCTGCCTGGAGTAGAGGGGTCAGAGGGTGGCAGGGCTGTGCGGGTGGGTCAGCTGGCTGAGGCTAGCCTGGGAGTTAGCCTCTGAAGTGCGCGCACACACGCGCACTTGTGTGTCTGTGTGTGTGTGCGCATGCACCATAGAGAGAAGGGGAACCCTAAGGAGCTACAGAGAAATGTCAGATAAAATAACAGTAACAACATAGCTATGCTAAGTGGCTTCCTCATATCTCATTTAATCTTCTCAACAACCCTTCCAGGTAAGTACTATTATCCCCATTCTACAAATAAACAATTGAAGCCAAGTTAAGTGACAATAAGCGAGGGCTGACCTTAGTTAGATTCCAACACGGGACAGTCTGGCCCCAAAGCTCTTCAACACTGGATGGAGGGAGGTGCGGGGGGGCGGGAGCGATGTTTGCAGTGTACGAGTGAGTGAGTGCAACTGTGTGGGGGTGGGGGGTGGGGAAGATCCTTCCCATTTCCCTCACCAACCCCAACTCCACCTCAATACAGACCCAACCGAAACAGGTGGGTGTGAAGAGGACCTTGGAATGATAAGAATTTCCGTGCCTGTTGGAGCAGAGAGCCCCAGACAAGGGTCTGACCACTAGGCCAGTCCAGAGTCAACTTCCCGCTGCAGTCAACACTGTTCGCTTTCCCTCCCCCATGCTGGCACATCTCCAAGGGCCCAGGAATGATATTTAGACTTGACCCTGGTAGTTCGTGCCTTGCTGGTGCCACCACCTTCTCAGCTTCTGGTGCACACACACAGCTGGGCAGTGGGGAAGGGTGACAGGCAAGTCATTCAAGGCCTCCCCAGGTCATCCTAGCTCAGCTATGTCACTGGTGATGGGGGCAGGCCCCTGCTCCTCCCTGGGCCTTGGTTTCTCCATTTCTATAGGGAGGTGGGTTGAATTTTTTTCAGCAATTATAAACTAAGATGCAAGGGGGCCCAGGAGAATAATGCCAATGAACAAAGCATGCTGGGCGTGGTGTGTGGAGTGGTGGGAGGGAGGAAAACTGGACAGCAAACCCCCAGACCAGATGACTTGACCATCCTTCCCTGTTTCACTTGGTGGGGGGTCTTTCTGGACCTCTGCTGTGGGGGTACCAGGACTCTGAGCCTCAGTTTCTTTAAGTAGAAAGTGGGAGTTGTAATGCCTAACCCCCTACCCCACGGGAGTGGTGAGAATGAACTAGAATAATTGATGGGAATCTTGTGGAGAAATCCCACCCCATTTTTTTTATTTGAGCGCCCTTAAAAGTGATCAAGTGAAGAGAACTGAAGAATAAGGAGGTTAGATGGTGGAGGAGCGGAGGAGAAATGGCCTGGGGGTGAGGCCAAGGTCTGGACAGAGTCCCTCTGAGTAGCAGCTGAGAGGTTTGGGAAAGTTCGTCCAGCTGCGGCCCTTGGCACCTGCCACCCTGATTGTCAGGTCTGAACTCCGCCACACCCTGCCCTGCCTTCAGAGGACTTTGAGCTGATAGTTGTCACGTCATTTAGAGACCACACGTGCCTGTGAGTGTTTTTCTTTGTCAGGTTGTAATTGGTGCATCACAATGAACATCGTAAAAAGGGAAATGAACCAATTTACATTTGTTTGCAAAAGCCATTCTCTTCTCTGTGTGAGGCGTCTGAAGATCTCTCACCCCCCACCTCTGTTCTCTAGGTCAAGTTGAACCCTTCAGGGACTTGGAAGAGTGTGGGCAGGTAGTCTGAAACTGTTTAGCACAGTTTGGCTCTTTTGCAAGCTGAGGGGATCTCCCATAGGTTGGCTGAACCTCCATTTCCTCATCTTTAAAACGGGAGTGAAAAATCTACACTGTGACTACCTCTCAGTACTTTTGTGGTTTAAAGAATGGGGAAATGCTTTATAAAAAACCCCCCAAAAAACAGGAAAAGTGCTGCACATGAAAGGGGTTGTGCTAGCTGAGTCTTTGGCCCATGGCAGCTCCTGGGAGTAAGGGATGGCCTGGGGAAGGTGTGACACACATCCTCAGATTCTGCCTGAAACAGGAAACCTGGCCCCAGAGATGGGACTGCTTTGGAAACCTGCTGCAAGTTGGTTGCTCTTCGAACAGCAGCAGCATCGATCACAGTGGATGCACAAGAGGGAAGGGTGGGAAGGGAACCCCGTGGACACAAAGGGAGGAGGCACAGACACAAGTGGTCTTGCACAGTTTGGTGTCTCGTGGCCCCTCAGTGGCCCCTGGGCACCGGGACAAAACTTAGTCTTTTAGTTGTGTGGACCTGGATTTGGAACCTCCTCTGCCACTCTTGTCTGGGTGACCTGGGGGAAGTTGCTTCACATCTCTGAGCTTCATGCTCTCTGGAGTTGCTGAGTAACAAACAGAAAGCTGGTGCCATGCACCAGAGTAAGTACTCAGTTGCTATTAACTGCTCCTATCTCCCATCTCAGACAGTCTTGGCCTGGTTTCCAGAACATTTTATATACATTGTCCACTAGAAGCATTGATAACCTGCCCATTTCACAGATTTTCTCTTTTATTTGTTTAACAGATATCAAGTTCTGCCAGGAAGCAAATAGCCCCATCCTTGAAGGATTTGCTCTGGGGGAGGGAGGGAGGGAGAAGGAGAGGGAGAGAGAGAGAGAGAGAGAGAGAGAGAGAGAGAGAGAGAGAGAGAGAGAGAGAGAGAGAGAGAGAGAGAGAGAGAGAGAGAGAGAGAGAGAGAGAGAGAGAGAGAGAGAGAGAGAGAGAGAGAGAAATAGAGGAAACTGTTACACTATGTGGTCAATGCTGTAATTATGGTGACCATGTTCTCCAAACCACAAGTCAGATCACGTGGTCTCACAGAGGCTATTTTCTGCCTCCACTGAAGTCCAACATGAAATCACATGTAGTTACACATTCATTGAATCACCTTTTACTTTTTTAAAGAAGCAAATGACATGAAATTTGGATTGTTCTTGACAAATCCCACTGTAGTCCCAGAAAATCACTAGAGCCATGACTGGGGCCCATGTGGAGCCCTGGCAGGAGCAGGGAGACTTCCTGGAGGAGGTGCTGCTTAAGTGAGGCCTTGAAGGCTGAAGGAGGTCTCCAAGCAGAGAAAGAGTGGGTGGCCTGAATGCCCTTGGGACAGGACCTACCCTGCCTGCTATAAAGACATCCCTGCTGGGAACTGGGGATGATGGCTAAAATAGGCAGCAGTGTCTGTTTTTAGTTCCTTTTCAAGTTTATTGTTCCAAAGACTTAAAAAACAAAATTGTTACAGGCCAGTATAACAACGCTGTTACACTGCATTGTATCCTCTGATGCATTTACATGTCTGTCTCTATAGTAGACAGTCCTGGAGGATAGGCGCTACAACTGTCTTGTTCATCTCTGTTTCCCTCTACTTCCCCCCACCACAGAAGGGTGTGAGGAAGACTGTATAGGAGAGGTACTCATCAACGTCAAATGAATAAATGAATGAAGCACCATTGTTGGGCATTTTGTAGTGAAGACAGCGTCCTCTGTTTTGTGATGAATCTATTGACTTTTTCATCTGTTTAGTCAGCCAATATGTATGGGTTGCCTACCCTGTGCCTGGCACTGTGAGTGGCACTGAGACAAATGGTGGTCCTGCCCACACAGAGCTTACACTCTAGAGAGAGACAGGCACCCTACAAGTTACTACACAGGTGATGAAGAGGCAGATGTGACATGTAGACCAGGAAGCGTGGTCTGGATTAGGGGTGGAAAGAAAACCCCAAGAGGAAATGAAATTTAACTTGACATCCAAAGGATCATAATTAATCATTTAGCTAACATTTATATAGTGCTTATTGTGTGACAGATACTACACTAAGGGCTTTACATATTTAACTTATTTAATTCTCACAACAGCCTTATGAAGTGCATACTATCATTGTCCCCACTTTAGAGATGAAGAAACGGAGCACAGAAAGGTTGAAAAACTGGCCCAAGGCCACACAGCTTATATGGCAGAGCCAGCATTTAAACTCGGGCAGTCTGGATCAAGTCCATACTCTTACCGAGGAATTAGCCAGGTAAAGAGGAAGGTGAGGTATACCATTCAGGACAAGAGATGAGGCTGGAAAATAAAATGGGGAATTTATCCTGAGAGCAGTAGGAAGCCATTGGTGGAAATGGACATGATGAGGTTGCATTAAAAGGGGCAAAGTGGGAGACAGAGTGAGGGTAGTTAAGGGGCCATCAAGACAAGATATTAAGACAAGATGGTAGCTTGGACTAAGGTGATAATCATGAAGACCAATTGAGGTTGGGTTAGAGAAAAAAACTGGAGGCAGAACCAATGGGACTGACTCATAGATGGGATTTGTGGACAAGGGACTGGTGTTAGATTTCTGGACTGGACATGTGAATTGGGCCAACAGGAAGAAGGGGAGAAGCAGGTTTGGGTAGAAGATAATGAGTTCAGCCTTTGACTTGTGGAGCTGGATAAAGGTGCCCTAGAGACAGCTAAGGGAAGTGTCAAGTGGGCAGCGGGGGAGCCGTCTGGGGAAGAGGAGGGGGTCCGGGCAGGGAAAGCTGTCAGCACAAAGAAGGTCCCTAAAGCTAGGAGATGTGGGTGAGTCCTGAGGGAATAGAGAAAGGGGACATCACAACAGCCTTCTCAGAACCTCCTGGGGAGGCCAATTCCCTGGGTGGGGCCTGGGCCTTGCCTCCTTAGAGGCTTTCTGGGTAAGAGTGAGCTGGAGGGCTTTGGGTCCAGCTTGGTGAACTGCTAGCAACTCCGAAGACTTAAAAAGAATAGGAAGAGTCGCTAGAGACAAGTTACCCTAGCTCACAGGTGCCTCCCAAATGTGGTGGATCTGCAGATCCACTGGCAAAATACAGCCTCTCACTCAGCTTAGGTGGCCTCCCTTCCCCGCCTTCCCCTGCTTACAGTCTTCTTACTCTACCAGGCCCTCAGATAATGTCCAATCCGTGGAGCCGCTCACACAAGGTCACCCATCATCTGCTCCTAACCCTCCACTCCAGTTTTCTTGCTCATTCTTTCCTTCCTGCTTCCTTCACTCTTCTCCCCCTTCCCCTGCCTCCTGCCCATGTCACACTCAGCTTTTTCTGTGTGGCCTTTGCACAGATTGTCCCTTGTGCTGAGAACGACCATCACCCCACCCTGATCCCACCCATTCCTCTTGATCCTCCCCCCAAAACGCCCTCATTCTGTGGGCCATAGCACTTGCTCTTGGCGTCCCCAGTAGGCCTTCAGCTCTGCTAGCCTCTGGACACAGGGAGGGACATACACATCATCTCCAAACCCATGTCTCTTTCAACTTTGCATCTCCTTACCAGGAGCACAGTGCCTGGCACAGAGAAGATGCCCACAGGGCTTCATGTGGATGGAAATGGTTTTCTAAAGTAGAGATTTAAATGAGTAAGATTCTAAGGGCTTGTTTAACCTGCCCAAGACCCAGACCATCTTCAAGGACCTGAAGACCACAGGAACATAGATTACAAAGTAGAATTTGCTGGTGGGTGCTGATTTCCCTGGCCACCATGGTGGGGGTGGCTGGAGTATGTACTAGTAAGTCACAAGCCTATATTTGAACATGGCTTGAAGCTTAGGCTTTGTGGCCACCGTTAAGCTTGGTCTTGTCTGACTACACGCTATCCAAAGCTGTCACATGGACATGTCTGAGAGTCAGAAGCCTGGTCCCATCTCCCAGCAACTTGCCTCCCCCACCCTCAGAGGAGTAGGCCAGCTGAACACCCCTTCCCAGCCCCAGCACAAGTTTACCCTTTGAGGGAAGCAGGATGGGTCTATCTTACTCTCATGGTCAAGCTTGTCTTCTGTACCTCCCTTTGCTTTGCTCTGGTTGCTCATATATTTTTGCTTTGCTCCTACAGTTAGATAATCTCGAGCCTCTGGAGGTCCTTAGGAAATCACCAATGCACTATTTTCCAGATTTGCCCCAGCCTCACCCCAGGCCCAGGGAACCAGCATCTCCAGGGGAGGGGCCTGATGATTTGCATAATTGCAAGCTCTTTAGAGCTCACTAATCAAATCCACACACCCCACCCCCTTCACAGGCTGGCTCATGGATGGCAAAGGGCCCTGGCTTGGAGCAGTCAGATCTGACTGCAGGCTGGGGCTCTCAGCTATGTGTGACACTCCCAGGAACCATCTCATCTCTCTGGGCTTCCTCTCCATCTGTTTGAGGAGGACGGGCACTATAATCTTGCCTAACTTGCAGGGTCGTTTAGATTGTTGAAATAACACTGGAGGTGAGAAACTGAGGCTCGGTGGGAGAAAAGCTTTTCGAAGGTCATCCACTTCATTTTGCCTATTATGTGCCAGGCCCTGGGGATTCAGCTGGGAACAACTTGTTGGGGGCAGATGACATTCTAGTACACAATGAAACCAGTAAGTGAACCAGATAATCACGATAAAGAAAATAAAGGGTTTTTCGAGAGTCAAGGCAAAGGTGGGGAGGAGATGGCCCCTGGAAGGCCTGTCCAGGACAGGTCATTCCAGCAGAGACCTGGATGTTGGGGAGCCGTTCGACGAGGCCCTGGAGGGTTGTCATAAGCCCAGTGGTGGCTGAGCCAGGAGGCCCCCTGGACCGGGCCAGGGCGCTCCCAGAGCCCTTGGAGGCGCTGCGGGCGCGGGTCTTTGTCTCCCTGGCTCTCTCCACAGCCTCTCCGACCCCCAGCGCTGTTCCCTCTTTGACCCCGAATAACTTGTTGGTCCCCCTCCCTCCCCCGCTTTGTTTCCCAGGGTCAACGCCTCCGGGACGCCAGGCAGTCGCCCCGCGCCCTAGTCGGTCCTGCATCTGACACCCCTTCTGGCCCCCGCCCCCTACCCGCTCAGAGACCGGGGTCAAAGGCAGCTCGCGTCACGTGGTCGCGGAGCAGCACCGAATCGGCCGGGAGAGCCGAGGGAGAATCCGGGTGGAAGCCGAGAAATCCAACCCCGATAGCAGCTCGGGGTCCCGCCCCGGCCCCCGCCCCGGGGCGCTCGCCTCACTCCGGACTGCCGCCCCGGCCTCCGGAGCCGATCTCCGGCTGGCACCCACGCTTCATCACGGGATCCAGCCTTGCTCCCACGGCCGCAATTCAGGGAGGTAGGCGCCCGGACCAGAAGGGGTCAGGGGAGATGGGTTGGGGGAACCCTCCGTGCGGGGATTCACCCCTTTGTGCTCCGCGGGCCCGCGGGGTGCGAGGCAGCGCGCCCCAACTTCCAGGCTTCAGGGAGACCCCTGCCCCGCGGCCGCGGGAGGAGGGGGAGGCTGCGAGCTGCCCCAGCGCAGTGCCGGGGGCCGGGACTGGGGGCTGGGCACCGGGAGGGAGGGGATGGGGGTGGAGAGCAAGCCGGAGGCGGAGCGGGCGGCGGCGGTGGCGGTGGCGCGGCGCGGGGGTGGGAGCGGCGGGTGGCGACCGCGAAAGGGTTAACCCGGGTCCCGGCCGGAGCCCGGCGGCGCGCGCACAGCCAGGGGACCCAGGCGTCCGGCGGCTTGCTGGGAGCGCCCCCTCCCCTGCGTAGCGCCCCATCCGTGGCAGGTAAGAGGCTGGGAGGGCCGGGGCCAGCCAGTCCCCTGTCGCCGAGCCGGCGGGGCCCGAGCCCGGCGTGCAGGCCGCGCGTGGCCCAAGCGGCCGCCGGCGCAAGTTTGGTGCGGGCGGGCGCCGGGCGGGCGCGTAGAGTCTGCCGGGCCCCGCGCTCGGAGTGGGAGGACAAAGGGGTGGGGGGCCGCGCGGGGGCCGGGGGCAGGCCGGGGTGCGGGCGAGGGCAGCGCGGCAGCTGTAGGTCACGGATAATGTCACTCACGAGGAATGCCCCCTCCCCCTCCCCTACTCCCGAACAGGGGAAACTTTTGTCTGGTGAGGGAGGGGGTTAGAGGCCGGTCCCCGCTTCGGGAAGGGTAAGGCAGCCAGACCGGTTTTCTCCCGGCTGTGAGAGGCCTGGCCTATAGCTGCCTCCTCCCTCAGGTTCTCAGGAGCCAGAAGCCCCCGCTTTGAACGCTGCCCTTTAACACCCTGGGACGGGGTGAGGAGGGGGCCCCCCATGGGCTCGTGGGTGTGGGACAGGCTGGGAATCCGGGGACTGGCCTCCTGGCTCTTTCCCAGATTCAAGCACCTGGGTCAGCCAGCAGCTGTGCCAGGGCCAGGGGATACAGAACCCCAGTCCCCTTCATGCCCCAGTGCTGCTACGTACCCCCCTCCCCCAAAAAAGCATTGGGAATGGCCTGGGGCAGTATTGGCTTCTGGTCTGAGGTTCAGACTGACCTGGGTGTCTGTCACTTTCCAGCTTGGTGACCTTGGACTGATTCCTAACCTTCTAGCCTCAGTTTCCTCACCTGTGAAATGGGCAAAATATAGTATCTGCCAGAATAAGGATGAAATGAGAACCTGTGGGACCTCAGTAAATAGTGGCATGTTTGTATTCAACAAGTATTTATTGCGTGTTTACTATGGGCCAGGCACTGAGCTAATTGCTTTACACATAATGATTTCATTTAATTCTTCTACGTTACTATTAACCACATTTTACAAAGGGGGAAACTGAGGTAAAGAATGACAAAGGTCACACAGGTGGGAAGTGGTGGAGCTTGGATTTGACTCCCTCCCGCAGCCTAAGTCTCAACTAACAGGGCTCTATAAGGTCCTGCTGTCACCGAGCTCACAGTTTCACTTTCAGTTGAAATTATGAGGACACCTGCCCCCCCCCAGTACCCCAAGTGATGCTCCTTCCTGGCACTGGTGCCACTGAGGTCTTGTGCCCTGGCTCGTGTGGGCAGCTGGAGCAGGAGAGAAGCCCATTGAAGCCTGGGCCTTGGAGTTCTGTGATGTCCAGTTTCTGTTGCTGGCGGGGCCCATGGCAGGAACGCTCTCCCAGTGGGGGTGGTACAGGGAGGAGCCCGTCTCCCTGGCTTCAGCTAGGGACAGCTGGTGGCTTTGTCAACAGACCTCTCCCCAGCACCCAGGGGAGGACAGTGCCTTTCATCTCCATTAGACCAGGTCACTTTCAGATCAGCAGGGGGCAGAGGTAGGGCCCAGAAGCAGAGCCCTTGGGATGATGAGAGCTCTGAGGCCATGGGATTGATATCTCAGGTGCCCCCTTGTGTGACTCATCAGCAGGGTCCTCAGAGCTAAACTTATGGGCTGCTCTCAGTGCCCTAGCCCCAAAGGTCCTTGAGGACAGTGATGGGGAGTGGACTTTGAGCCAGCATCAGGACTGCAGAATCCTAATGGAAAATGCATGTGTATGTGGGTTTCTGAACTGAGGGCCCAGTATGGGCCCTCAGTAAATACCCTGTGAGTGAATATGTGGGGTGGCCCAGACTTCCACTGGCTTTAGTGCCCTGTGCTGGCCCAATCTTTTGGTGGAGGTACCATCTCATGGCTGTTAATCTGGCTTTCACTGGGGGCTTTGAGCAATGCTTTTAAAAATAGAGAGCAAATGACTTGTTCATAAATCCCATCTTAAAACAATGGAGTGGGGTAGACAATGAATGAAAGAAGTACTTGGGAGGTGAAAGTTCATGCATTGCTGTTCTTTTTTTTTTTAGCTGAGCCATCCTGCTACCTATTGGCAGATGCATTGCTGTTCTAATGGCTCTGAGACACTGCACCTGGGATTTGCAGGGTCTGTAGGCTTTTCCTGGGCCCTGGGAATAGGGACCTCATGGGCTGACAGTTCACTTTCAGCTTGTAGGAATATGGGTGGAAATTCCACTACTAGCGGGACTTTGAGGCGACTCAGAAATGTGGGGGAATGAGTTGAGGTGCTGGAAGGCTGAAAGGGGTGCTCAGGGATGGGGATGACCCTTGTCATGTGGTCATACTCTCCTTGTCATCATGATCAGAGTAGGGGGGAGGCCTCTGGGAGAATCAACAGGTGAAGGGAAGGATTCCACCAGCAAGCAAGAAAAGATGGATAGTGAGCTTCCTGACAACAAGGGGTACGTAACGCAAGAACAGTTTTACAATCGTAAGTTGAGGTCGAGAGTATGAAATCATAGGCTGGAGGTTGGCTAAGGGGCCAACTGAGAAACTCGACATCTGAGAAACTTAGAAATGAGCTCTGGTCTCTCTCTGTCCTAGGCTGTGGACCTGTTTGACCCATCCTCCATACTAGGGCCTGAAAGTCCCTAGAGACTGGGCAGACTTCTGCTGGTTTAGAATTTGCTTTGGGGTATGGCTTGAAATATCTGGAGTGTTTTGAGGACTTGGACATTCTTTACTTGAAATGGAACATTAGGGTAATTTGTTAAATATGTATGGAAAATGTCTGTGGACAGGGGTGATGCGTACACAAGACGGGCTAACGGCGCTGCTGCTGGTTTCTGACTGGAGAGGCTGCTGATCTGATGGGAGAGGGAAGACGAGGATCAAGTGATGGCAAAGAGGCAGGATGTGATCAGTGATAGATGGGCTTTGGAAGGTCAGTGGAGGGGAAAGCTCCTTGGTTCTTAATGTCGGTTCTTAATGTCGGCAGGGTTTCCTGGGAGAGGAAGTGTTGGTGAGGCTGCAGGCTGTGGTAGCGGGGGCAGTGGGAGACAAGATCAGTTGTGGGGAGCTCGCCATATCGGCTCAGGAGTTTGGATTTTATCCTGTCGCCAGTGGAGAGGACAGAGGGTTGTAAGCAGCTCATTGAGTAGATGCCTGTTACGGTGCCTTGTGCCAGGCTTCTTTCAGACGCTCCATTGAGACCATACAATACCCCTGCAAAGTAGCTGCTGTTGCTGGTAACCCCGCCCCCGCCCCATTTTCAGATGGGGAAATGGAGGCTCAGAGTGATCAAGTCACTTACAGAGCTGTATTTGAACGCAGGCCCGAACTGTTTCTGCCCTGTTGTGCTGCCCTTCTTGGGTCATTTGGCGAAAGATGGTGGCAAGGCTGGCTGCGTTGAAACCAGCTCAGAGATGATGCTAATTGTGGTCCAGCAGAGAGCTGACCAAAGTCTGACTCAGGCCATGGGACTGAGAGGGAAGCTGGGAGGGGCTGCAGGACTTTGTAGCTGCCTTGGGCATCAAGGTCATCACAGGTGGTCTAAGGTTTGGGGAAGGACCCTTTAGTGGCAGTGTCACTATTTTTAAGTCCCTGCAGGGCTCTCTACAGGCTGAGGGCATAGTCTTGTCCTGTGTGGCTCTTGAGGGCAGAGACAGCACCAAGGGTTACAGGGAAGCTAATAGGAATAAACTGCTTGTCCGGGAAGCAAGGGCCCCATCGCTGAAGGTCTGCAAAGAGGCTGGAGAGTTGGAGAGGGTGCAGAGGGCGTGTACCAGGAGGGTCGGGCCTGGGTGACCTCTTTCAGTTCTCATTTTACCCTAGAATCTCAGCATTGAGGTTGCTGCTTGGCCCACTTCCACCCCATTTTTCTCACAGCTGTTTGGGACTGCTCCTTGTACATCTTGGGAAGTTCCCCATACGTGCTGAGCCTGTAGTGCTCCACTGGGAGACTCCTTGCCCCACGGACTACACTCAGCCCAGCTGACCTTCGAGGGGCCCCTTGGGATGTCTGAATCAGCCACCAGAGCCCGGGCTGCTGGGAGCTGTGGTTTGACAGAAGGCTCAAACCTTTTCTATTTCCCAGTCTGTGAAATGGGTTCACCTTCTCTTTCCTCAAACAGGAGGAAATAAGGCTGAACCATGAATCTGGCTGAGTCAGTAGGGGTTGGAGGAAAGGGCTGGTGTGTTTAAAAGTGAGGAGCGAGAGGAGTGGGGTGAGTGGGAGGGCAGGGTTATCTGCCTCCTTCCCCACAGTAGAGGTTAAAGCAGGGTCTCCAGGTCTCGGGATCCACCAGCAAAGGTGCTTTCTCTTGCCTGTGGAGCTGGTACAAAGCTCTGCTCATCAGCTTTAGCTTGGAGGTTTAGAGCTTGATAGAAGGAGTAGACATAGATGCCTCGGACTACGTGGCCTCAGGGCTAGAGCCCGTTTGTCACCAAAGGAGTCACAGAGGTGAGGAAGCTCTTATCTAGCCAGAGGAGAGTTTGTGTTAAGTTGCCTCCTGGCCCTTTTTATTCCTACCTGTTTTATTTCTCAATACAGATTGCAGTAATCTAATTGTAAAATGTTCATTCACATTTATTCTTTGGAGGGCGAGGTGTGGGAGGTGGCTGGCTATGTGACTGCAGGGCCCCCGTTTTTATTCCCCCGCAGCTGTCACACAGAGCCTGCTTCTTTTCCTCCCTGTGTGCGCCCATCCCTTCCTGCCTCCACGTATCTGCTCATGCTGAGGATGCTGCATCCCAGTTATATCCCCTCACCAACCCCAAATCCTTCCCCCCCCTGGCCCCCCGCCAGTGCCCAGTTCCAGTGTCATTCCTAATTCCACAGAGCTGGCATTACCCATTCCCTGCTTTCTGTGTACAGAGCCTATTACCTGGCTCTCTCATGGGCCCTTCATACACCTGACTTTGAATTTTGGTTCCTTCAGGATATATCTCGTCTCCCCTAGGCTCTGTGCTCCAGAAGCAGGGGCTGAGCGTGGCCCGTTTCTGCACCAGTGGAGGTGAGCAGCATTGCAGAGTGGAGTCAAAAGTCCTGGGTTCAAATCTCAGCTCTGCCACCATTGGCTGTGGGATCTAGAGGAAGTTACCTAAATCCCCCATGGCACCAATTTCCTCAGCTGAAGAAGGAAGAGACTCAAAATCTTGTTTTGCTAGGGAGGTTGAGCAGATCATAGTAAGAGCCCAGCACATAGGAGCTCTTCAAGGATACAATGGGTATTATTATTGTTTACACCTAGGAGGTAAGCTGTCCTTTCAGAGATGGAGGGAAGACTCTGGGGAGTTTGAGTTCCTGAACTTCATGTCTAATGGCCTGAGAGGGCTTGTTCAGATGACGAAACTGAGGCCCAGAGAGATAGGGCAATTGGCACGGGGTACGGGAGCTGCCAGTCTAATCCAGGAAGCTGGCAGGATTTCCTGTCTTTGTTACACCTGTTTTTCCTCTTCTCTCCTTTCATCAAGGTTAAGGTGCCCAAGTGCTGTAGACCCAGCCTGGTGGCCATGTTGAGCGATATCTAAAACATGTGCCAGATAAGATGGCTTGGCTGGCAGGCCCTGTGGCTGCCCTCAAGACCAGGGACCCAAGGCCTAGGCTGTGTGCACTGTGGCCAGGCCAGCCTCCCTGTGCCCTGGGAAGGGGGAGAGGATGATGGCAGGGAGAGGTGACCTGGGCCAGGTCTTGGCACAGGTGGCTAGGACGCAGAGCAGACAGTCTGGGTTCAAACCCCTGCTGGACCACTTCCTACTTGGGGGACCTTGGGCAAGCTGTTTAGTTTCTTCATCTGTACAAAGGGGATCATAATTGTCCCCATCTCATAGCCTTTAGGACGTCAATGCAGGGAAGGTGCTTCACTACAAGCTCCTTGGCGATTATTACAGTTGATGATGTTATTGACTAAAGAGCTCATGTCACCCTCCCAACAGCAGTAGGAGATAGGCACTGTATCATCCCCTGTTAGCAGATGGGATAACTAAGGCTTGGCAAGGTGTACAGCTCTGCCTGGAGAGGTTCAGACTCATGGGGGGGGGCGGGGGGTGACTGTCAGGGCCTGCTAATTTCCGAGGGGCTGCTCTGGCCAGATGACGCACCAAAATGAGGAAACTTAATCAGAGGTAGCCACGATGGAGGGGCTATGTCCGGAGGTGTGGAGCAGAACCCTGGCGCTCACGTGGCTGACATGTGGTGAGGACTCTGGCCTCATTCAGACCTGAGGTCTAGCTTCACGAGGCAGGGCGGGGATTCTCATCACCCCCCGGCTGGCCAAGGATCGGCCTGTCCGGGCAGGTCCAGGGTGGCAGTCGGTGAAGGTTTGCTGCAGTCATTGCGCAGCGGCAGCCACCTCTGGTGTACCCTACCTGCCCAGGCAGAGGCCAGGTGAGGAGAAATGAATGTCGTCATCGCGGGGCCTTCACTCACGCGGCACACTCTGCCCAGATTCTCCTCCTCCTCTCCTTACACCCCAGCAGCTCCTGCTTTTACAGGCGTGGCAGCGTCACCTATTCACGGGAGCTTTCCCTGATTTACCTGTAGGTTAAGTAGTCCCACCCTAGATATACTGAGTCTGAAACGGGGGCCAGGGTTTTGGTGGGGAAATGGGGACCAGCAGTCAATGTTTTAAGAAGCCTTCCAGGTATTTTCCATGCATATTCAAGTTTAAGAAACACTCTGTTAGGTACGCATAATTAAAACAAAAAAACCTGATGCTTCTCTCCTTGGGCTGTCAGCATATTCAGACACCCAGCAAATGTGGGGGAGCCAGAGGAAAGCCCAGTTTCTCTCCATCCTACTATCTTCAAGGAGCCACCATCTTGTAACAGCTTTTTAACCTCAGAGAACAACCTTGTAATACAGTGATGGGGTTCAGTAGAACCTCAGCTGAATTATGGGAAACAATGCTGGGGCCACTTGAGGAAGGCAGTATTAGGCCCTTGAAGGTGCTAGGGGGCTTTATAGGTGACAAGGACGGGTGCCGGGAACAAGCCAGCTGTGTTCTGGGGCTGGGGCCAGGTTGGGGTCAGACAGAGTGTGAGTCCTGCTTCAGAGAAGGGTATATTCTGGGTGTGGGGGTGCATATATGGGTGATTACAGTGACCGGATGTAGTCCGAGAGGGCTGAGGGGCCTTAGCTGTCATCAGTCCAGTGGGTTTTTTTTTGGTGTTTTTTTTTTGTAGTGATTATGACAACTTTTTTTTTTTTTAAGATTTTTATTGGGGACTTGGGGGGATGGGAACAATGCTGGGGAATTGGGGGAAGGGGAACAGACAAGTTGCTGTCGTTTTGTTCTTCAGTCTAGTTGTGGAGGACGCTGCTTCACTGGCCCAAGTTGGCACCATCACTGTGCTCTTCCCCGGGCGAGGCAGATCAGTCGCCGGCTTCTGGACGGCCGCTCACTGCGGCTGCTGGCCGCTCACGCTGGCTGCTGGCTACATACGGTAGCCCATGGCAACCCACTGCCACAGGGGCTGCAGCCTACGCCGTCGCCGGCGATTCATGGCAGCCCAGCTCCAGGTTGAGCTGTTGTTCAGCGTCTTAGCTGTGGAGGGCAGTGTCACTGGCCCTCATATGTGGGATCCAAACCGGGGCCCTCTGGCGTCCCAAGCCAGTTCTTAACCATCGCGCCACTCGGCCGGCCCAGTCCAGTGGTTTTAAGCATCGATAATTTTAATGATGATGATCATATAATTGCCACTCACATATACTGGGAGCTTATAGGTGTTTGTTAGGCACTTCCCTGTCATCGTATCTGGAGGAACCCCCAGAAGAATCCTATAAAGTAGACACTATTATTGTCCCCATATATAGATGAAAATACTGAGGCCATACAGCCATGAGGTGATAGATCTAAGAATTCTATAGAATTCTATAGGGGTGCCTAGAAGCATGATCTCATTGGAAAAAGGGCAGCGGGGGGTTGTCCTGGAGTGTGCATGTAGCAGGCACACTTATTGTAGATTGGTTTTCTAAAGATGCAAAAATACACATTTTCTCTAATGAGTAAATCAGGCTTTGGAGGAGGGCAGTGACGGGGTTGCGTTGGGATGGTTAGGACTCAAGCCTCCAAAGTCAGGGAGGCCTCCACTGCAGACACTCTCCCTGCCTTGTGGATGGGCCACTTGAAACGCAGAATCCGTGCTACGTTCCCGGTCCCACAGTGAGGGCAAGAGGTAAATCAGAGAGAGAAAACTGGGTCTCCTCTGGTTCTAGCAGGCGGGGTGGAGGTCAAGATCAGCGCCTACTCACCATCTGCCCTACTGTGCTTTTCTGCCTCAGCGTCCCTAGGATACTGCCCAGGAGCCCAAGGCCTTTCCTGATGCAGTGTTCCCCTATATTTCTCAATGGGAAACCGAGACCCAGGGAGGAGCAGGGACTTGCCCACACAGGCCCACACACTGTCATAATTGGGTCCAGAACCCAGAGTTATCTCTGTTCTGACCAGGGAAGGGTTTGTTTCTTGCAAACTGCCCCCCCCCACCTCATATTTGGCTGGGTCGCTGGAGCCCTGAGGCTGGCCCAGAGCAATGCTGGGGGGCAGAGATGGGTGTGTGCTGGGGAGAAAGCTGCCAAGGAGGGGTGGGGCAGCTTCCAAGAGGAGGAGTGCCAAGAAGCCCAAACCCCAGACGGAAACCAAATGTATTTTCTAGGTCCTGAGAGGATATTTAGAACAATGGAAGAAGGATGGGGGAAGTTAGACTACAAAAAAGTCTTCTTGATATCCTTAAAAAAAAAGAAAAGTCTTTAGGTTTGACTTTTGTTTTTCTGAAGGATGTTTATGTAACTTCCTGAAGCAGAATCCCAGGGCCCCATAAAGTTTGTCAGATGCTGTTGTTTCTCAGCTCAGGGTTTTGGGGCTAGGAAGGACTTGACAGGGTAGTCTCCCCATTCATTGTACAGTTGGTGGAACTGAGGCTCTCAGAGGAGGGAGGGGCCTGTTGAGTTCGCACAGTGAGGCAGCAGAAGACTTGGGACTAGAGCCTGGGTCTTGCGGTCCCTTGCAGGGGGCTGTTGGCTTGATTTACCACCACCAGGGTGAGGAGATTGGACAGGAGCTGTGGAGGGGTGCCCCTTGGAAACACTCAGAGCTGCTGGGTTCAGGATAAGGCCGGGTCTAGTCTGCAGTGAGGTGCGCCCACTGAATGGTGACTTACATGGTGGGGAGGAGGCTGGGATTGTTTGCATGGTGATGCCGCCCCTGTCCAGATGCTGGGGCCCAGCTGTGTGCCGTCTGCCCAGCAGCTGGGAGCTGTGAGTCATACCCAGTGGGTGCCGAGGCAAGGGTTATTGTATGCTGTGATTCATTCTGTTCTCCCAGCCCTGAAGGGATGACTAGGCTTTGAGCCTGATTCATGCCCAGGCCTGTGGACTTAAGCAGCTATGCGTTTGGGCTGCAAGTTTACAGATATGAGGGTGTCCAGAGGGATTGGGGAAGCCCCTTCCCTTCCCTCTGCCACCTCCTGTCTCTTGATCCTATGTATCCTATGATCTTGACCCATCCATGCTCACCAGTGCAGGGATCTGTAAGTCCCCGAAATCATGTGCAACATTTTAGAGGCATTTCTGTGCATTCTTTTTCTGCAGAGAGAGCCTATAGGTTTCATCAGGTTATCAGAGGACTTAGCATCCCCTGAAGTGCTGACAGGAGGGCAGGGGGCTGCATGCGTGCACCGCAGGCTTGCGAGAAGGTTGGTAAAGAGGCAGTGTGGTTCTAGTAGAAAGTAGCCTGGGGCCAGCGCAGGTTCAGAG
Organism: Hipposideros armiger; assembly: GCF_001890085.2. Taxonomy (NCBI): domain Eukaryota; kingdom Metazoa; phylum Chordata; class Mammalia; order Chiroptera; family Hipposideridae; genus Hipposideros; species Hipposideros armiger. Next base: position 303,033 of record NW_017732575.1, on the reverse strand, counting down.
TTTGGTCTCAGAGGCCGTGGATGGGTTCTAAGCCAGTACTTTCACTTGTGAGCTGCATGACCTTCGTTGAGTTACTGTGTCTGTGTCAGTTCCCTAGCTATAAAGTGGGAATAATAAGAACAGCTATCTCATGGTATGATAGACTTTTAAATAAGATAATGCGCGCAAAGGACTTATCCCAGTGCCTGGTACAAAGCAATCGCTTGGTAAAAGTTTGCTATTATTATTAGTTCCAGCTCTCTGCTAATTTGTTGTGTGATCCTGTTAAGTGCTTTATCGGAGGCTTAGCCTCCCCATCCAGTTCTGCACTCTGTGTTGGGCTTTCCAGGACTCTCTGTAGAACAAGATTGGAGAGTGGGGTGGACAGGAGGGAGGGGGAACCCCTCTGCATTCTGGGATTCCCTAGCCTAGCCTCCCTTTTGCCCCCCTGCCTTTGTCCTGAAGCAGGGTTATGTAACCAGCCGCCTGGCCAGGCAGGACACGGTTCTCAACCTCGGGTTTGTTGTTTTTTTTTTTTTGTCCCCATTGTCTCTTCCTTTCCCTTCCCCCAATGGAACTGTTGCATTAGCTGACCTGTTCTTCAAGCTCTGGGGATGAAATCGAACCTGTGCTATTCTACCACCAATTGATTTAGTCCGGAGGTTTGCTGAGCAGGTGGCCCCTCCTGGGGACAGACAGAGCTGATACCTTTGTGCCTGCTTTGGGGACAGGGACAGGGATTCCTTTATAGGGGGAAAGGCAGGTCATAGACTAGGGGGGAGGGGGGCTTGATTCTGCAAGGACACCCACCCCCTCCGCGTGACTCCTTCCCCGGGAGTGCTCTCCACATCTTTGCAGCCCAGTACCAATGCCTCCTCTTCCAGGAAGCCTTCTCTGGTATCATAGCTGCAGGGAAGTTGGCCGCTGCTGAGCTCCACATCATATTCTCCGTCTGTTTTAAGAAAACAGAGGCCACAAACTGGCAGGCCATATCCGCCCCACAGGCGGATTGTGCTTGGCACATGCCAAAAGTTGAGCTGGTTGCCTACAGGAGATTTTACATAAAAATCCCAACTTTTGGCTTTACTTCAAAAATTGGACCATCGGAAAACTTTGAGCCTACATTCTCCAGTGGCCACTACTAGAGATAAGGCACACACACTCCACTTTGCCCCAGCCCCACCAGCCACTTTGCACATGATCTTTCTGGGCCTCTAGGCATCTGAGTTTGGCAACCCTGCTCTGATGGAACGGACTGCTTTCTCTCCTGCGTTGTAGTGTGGTACCTCTTCTGTCAGCTCTGTGGGCCCTTTGAGGATGGTGAAGGGTGAGGGACTGACTCATCTCTGCATCCCTGAAAGCACTGTGCCCAGGCTCGGGGCCGTGTATGCAGCAGGAGTTTAATCAGTTCTTCCTTTATGAACGAAGGTGTGTGCAGTGGTGCTCCCCACCTGCTGTGAGGGTTCCATTTAATAGAGGCTCTGGATCTGCCTGCCCTGTGGCCCTGGAATCCTCTCCCACATAAGCTGTGGCTGCTTAGCCACTGACCCAGACAGCGTCTTAAGCTGCGGATAAACAGTCACTGAAAGTGTCTCCGTGCTGCAGTACGACCAGGGAGAGGAACATTTCACCTGCGACTGTCCCCACAGTTCACTCTCCCAGGGGGATTGGAGGAGTTCTCAGGGAGAAGGGAGGCTGGGATCAGCAGCTTTCAGAGGACATGAGGTCCAGACCTCTGCGTCCTAAGGGAATGGGAGACGGGAAGAGAAGGTCATTTCAGGTGTTTGCTAGACTGGGGGCCTTTCTTGGCTTTATTCTCCTTCTAGAGCAGTGCTTCATCCATTAGCTCCTTTATCCAGCTGTCTGTCCAGCTAAGGTTTATTTCACTCTTTTAATTGAAATCCTAACCATCCCCTGAGGCCAGCTAAGACAGCTCCTCCTGGAAGAGGTCTCAGTTGAAAGGCTGCAATTTCACCAGGCACAAGAAAAGCCTGGGAAGCTTATAAAAAAAAGCGTGTGGATTCCTGTCCCCTGTCTTTGATTGCTTCAGTCTAGGGTACAGCCTCCCCCGCCCTAGAAGATTCAGACACGAGGGTCTGTAGACGTGCTTTGAGGACCCCCAGGACTGCTAGGGAGAACCCCTGGGTGACGGTTGTACTGTGTGACATTGACATGCCCGTTGCCCTCTCTGGGCTCCTCTTTCACCCCTGCACTAACATGCTGGGCTCTTCCCGGTGGTTATGGCCGAAAGTTCCTTGTGAGCCGTGAAAGAGGGGATGGGGCAGGTGCCAGTGTCTGGGTGGGCTGAGGTCCCACTCCTGGCCCCGCCTTGGCTGGGCTGAGGAGAGTTTCAGAGTCCAGGCAACAGCTCAGGAGAAGAATGCCCTGATGTCAGGGGAGGAGGCAGGCTGAGAGCCTGGGTCAGAGTGGGTAGGGGTTGTGTCCCTGGTGTCAGGCCCCACAGGGAGGGCCTGAGCCCAGGGAGGTAGAGGACTGGCCTGGGTGTTCTAGGGACCTGGCCGCAGGCTGAGGGGCACTCTGCTATGTGGTCCTGTGGCAGGTAGGCCGAGGCTTCACATAGGCCCGGACAAGCCATTTACAGGTGGGTAAACTGAGGTCACATACGAGCACATGGAAAGTCGGGCCTGGACTCCAGGTCTTCCGACTCCCAGGCAAGGCCACACTCCTCTGTTCCCACCTCCCTCTCTGCATGGTCAGTGCCTGATCACTCAGCTGGAATAATTGCCTGATTGTCTATGATGACCTGGAGGCTAGGGCCTGGAAAAGTGAAGCCACCATCATCACAGCTACCCTGGAGGCATGAAACTAGTTGGGTGTGCAAATTACCCCTCAAACATCCTCCATTCCCCCCTCCTTTTTTTCCCTTAAACTGTTGCTGATGGGCCAGCAGCTGCCTCTGTGCCCATTTCCGCCTGGCACTGGGCTTCACACTCTTTATTCTGAGAACAAAGCTTCCTTCTGATGGTCCTCCTGCTGACAACAGGAAAAGGGCAGGCGTGGCACTGGGCCTCCCTCCTCTACCTCCTCTTGCCGGGAGCATGGGGCCTTTGTCAGATGCCAGACCCTGGCAGCTCTGGGGGAGGGGGGGGCT
>NW_017732575.1:252022-299867 GCF_001890085.2 Hipposideros armiger | reverse complement strand
AGCCTGCTCCATGTTCCTGCTAGTGGCTGAAGCCGCCGCATGGGCCCAGCTGTCAGACTCAGAAGTTTTCCTTCAGTGGCCAAAAGGGTGGGCGAAGGCGTTAGACAGGGGCCAACGTAATTGTCCTGTCCTGGTCTAAGCAGTCAGTTGTCCCAAGACAGGATGGGGATTTGACCAGGCATGGTTCATGCGATAACTCTCTGGGTTTCAGCTTGCACAGGTGGAATATCAAACTGGCCTCCACATCACCCTGGTCTCCTAGGGGGCTGCAGAAACCATGAGGTGTGTCCAAATGAGAAAAGCAGTAGTCCTTCATTCAATGATTCTTTTTAAGCATCTATATTATTCCAGGCACTTTTCCAGGCACTGGGGCACAAGAGTGAACAAAACAGACCAAGTCCCTGTTATGGACGTAGGACTGACTTTCTAGTGTGTGTGTGTGTGTGTGGGGGGGGGGATAGAATCAACAAACCAACAAATACTAGCTCAACACTAGCTATTCGTCATGTAGCGAGAAGTGCCTGCAAGCAAGATAAAGCTGGGGGTAAAAAGCGAGACTTGAGGGAGTAGCTCCGCTGTGTTGGGTGGTGGTCTTGGAAAGTCTCTGGTAAGTAGACTTCGGGAGGCAGAGGGGAGCCACGGGGTATCTGGGGAAAAGCCTTCCAGGTAGAGGGAGCAGCGTCACAAGGACTTTGAGGCAGAGGGTACGGGGTGTGCTTGAGGAACGTCCAGGAGGCTGGTGTGTCGGGGCCGGAAGGGTAAGCACCATCCTGGTGGGAGATGGGCCTCCTGACCCATCGAGAGGACTTTGCTCTTCAGTCTGAGTGAAGGGGAAGCTGCTGGGGGTTGGGTCAAGGACCAGCTTGTTCCGACATACATTTGAGAGGGATCGTGTGGGCTATTGCATGGAGAAGAGACTGGAGGTGGAAGCTGGAATCTGACCAGGAGGCGGCTGTTGTCACGTGGATGAGGGAGGACCTCAGTGTGGGGTTGGTCAGGGGGGCAACCAGGGCTTGGACTCTGGATTGATTTTGCAGGATGATCCAATGGATTAGATGGGGGTTGTGAGAGAAAGAGGGTGTCAATGGCAAGGTTTCAGGCCTGAGGACAGTGTTGGCATTTACTAAGGCAGGGAAGGCTGTAGGACAGCCAGTTTGGGGAGAGAAATGGAGATTTCAGGTTAGAAGCGTTAGGTTGGCACTTACACTGTGGTGGGGGCACATGGGTAGAGATTGGTCCTGCGCCTTGGTTTCCCCTCTTGTACATAGAAGCGTTGAGCTAGCCCAGGGTTCTGAGGGTGGCAAGCGGCACTTAAAGCGGCTGCACAGCACAGTGGTTACCAACCCAGACTTGGAGTTTAGACGTGAATGTGAATCCTTTCTCTGTCAGTGATGTAACCTCTTGGTTGTAAGACTCCGGGCCAGTGACCTAACATCTCTGAGCCTCAATTTTCTCATCTGTGAAAATGGGCAAACCATAGTATGTGCATCACAGGGTTACTGTGAGGGTTAAATGAGAAAATGTGCACAAAGCACTTAGCAAAGGCCCTGGCACATACCACACCCAGTTAACAGGCTATTAGTAACAGAGACCCGTGTTGGGCCAGGCTAAGGGGTTTTGCCTGGTGGGTGGTAGGGGCCAAGGAAGGTTATGTTACATATGTGGTTTGGAGGGGCAGCTGTGAGTGTGGAGACTTGGGCTGAGTCCTCTTGGCTAGTCCCCGAGCCCCTTCCACCTGCCAGAGTGAGAACTGAGGACTGGCCCTGATGGACTCTCTCACCCTTCCCCACCCAAGGGTCTTCACTGACATGGTGCGGGTAGCCTCTGCCTTGCACAGGTTTCTCAGGTTGGGTCATTTTCCCTAAGGTCTCCTACAGGACCCTTGTCTCTACATCCCAGTGGCTGACCTTAGGGCAGCGGTTCTCAATCTGTGGGTCGCGACCCCTTTGGGGGTTGAACGACCCTTTCACAGGGGTCACCGGGTACTCGTATGTGGGCGTCTCTGCATGTGGGCCTGGAGACCGATAGAGGAGCGGTGTCTCGGTTTCTAAGACCATCGAAAATATGTGTTTTCCGATGGTCTTAGGCGACCCCTGTGAAAGGTTGAGAACCGCTGCCTTAGGGAATGTGAGTGAGGGGCATTGAGGGGTGGGTGACGTTGAGGGGACTTGAGTTGCATGTAGGGCTCCGGACAGGGCTGGCAGGGGCAGGGCAGGCCTGGAGTGGCATTCCACTGGGCACTTGGATAGGACCTCGGTTCCTGGTCTGGGTCCAGGCTGGATGGCACTTGCTGCTGTGGAGCCATGGAGAGGCTGACAATGACAGAATGTGGCCTCCTCAGGACCCACACTTCAGTGGTGCCCAGGCATGCCAGCCCAGCCCTGTGCATTTGCAAGCCTGTTTCCCAGCAGCTGAATCGTGCCGCAGGACGGCCAAGGACATTTTAGAGTCCCCCAGGGCCCACAGCCAGGCTGTCACCAAGCATTGCTTGTTTTCGCAGGGTCCAAGCATTTTCGAGATGGAGGGAGCTCTGGAGATATTCCAGAGACTTTTCTCAACAGCTGGGTAAATTGAGAGAGAGAGCAAGGCACTTGACCAAGGTCTCACAGGGCCGCCTTCCTCCTATCTGTCACCTCCCTCTGTTCCCAAGTCCCTTGCTCAGACTCCTGGCCTCCTGCCCGGACCTTTGTAGCAACCTCTGTCTTTGTGGGCTCTCCAAGAGCTTTGTTTGTCCTGCTATTATCATAATCTTCCTATAACCTGCCAGACACTCACACTATTTGAGTGAGCCTGGTCTCCTGGCTCCTCTAGTCCCAGACACAGCAGTGCAGCATGGAGGTTCTGAGCTCAGGCCCCAGAGCCAGACTGACCTCAGTTCGAATCCCAGCTCTACCCCTTCTTAGTGCAGCGACCTGGGACAAGATGCTTCACAGCCCTGTGCCTCCGTGTCTCCATCTGCGAAATGAAAACAGGAGCAATACTTAATTTAGGGGGATGGCGTGATGGTTAAATGAGATGATATCTGAAGTCCTGGGTATAATATCTGCACAGAGTGAAGCTCTCAACAATGGTCATTATTATTATAAAGGTCCATCAATGCTGATTGCACTGGAAAGACAAGGGCACATCGGGAAGACAAAGCCCTGGGCCAGGAGGCAGGAGATGTGGGCTCAAAATTCACTCTCAAACACCGCCTCACTGTGTCCTTTTTGGAAAGTCACTCCTCCGCTGGGAATGCCACTTTCCTCATTTGAGAAAGAAGTCCCTGCTATGTTCCTATAAAGTTGTCATGTGATGCCAAAGCAACGTCTGTGAAAAAGCTTTGCATCTGTGTAATGATTTAAAAATGGCACGGTGGTGGCTGTGGTGTGCTGGTGGTAAAGAGGACATTGTAGCCACAGCAGTGGACAGCTGGCTTGGCTGGAGGCTGGTCGGCCTGCAAATGCTCAACGCCCACGCGGGCTTCTCATCCCCGCCTGCTCCAGGCCTCCACCAGCCTGCCTTTCACATCAGCCTCAGCACTGCACACTCGAAGATGTGGGAGGTGCAAAGACCCGATGGCATCCTCCAGGCCCTAGTGGGTTTTGGGTGATCTGTGGCTGATGCCATGGAATGTAGGGATTCAAGCCAGACCCAGGTTTGAATCTCAGCTAAGCACTTCCCAACTGGCAGCTTGAGCAAGTTGCTAAATTTCCATGAGCCTCAGTTTCCACATTTGTAAGGTGAGGCCCTGCTGGAGTAGAGCCAAGTATTTAGCAAAGGGCCCAGCACCCAGTTACACAGTCGAGATTGTATAACGTGTTTTCCTCCTGGAGTGTGGTAACTGATGGATTTATGGATGCAGGGAGTTGGGAGCCATTGTGCCCATTTCTGGGGATGAGCTGTGGAGGTCATTTATGCTCTCTATGCAGTTGCCCAGCTTAAAGTTAGGTGGGCCCTTGGAGCTACCTGGCACTATTCCATTTTACAGGTGAGCAAAGCAAGATCCAGAAAGGAACAGTGAGAGGGGCTTGCCCGCAGTCACTTGCAGGTAGTGCGAGGCTGGGACTAGGGTGGGGCAAGTGAGGCCCCTAGAGCCAACCTGGAGGAGCGTTCGCCCTCAGGTGCCACTGCGAGGTGGCACTCACTCCCAGCCTCCCTGCAGCTGCACGGCAGCACCTGAGAAGGAGTCCATTCCTAACGTTCGTGCCTGCTGCCTTGCCTGCCTTACCGTAGCACAGCCCAGGACTAGAACTCTGGCCTCCTGACCCCATGACCTGTTCTCTGATCCTTGCAGAAGCTGGGACACCTGCGAGGCACCTTCTAGAGTCCATCGAGTCTCACCGGGGAGCCTGCGATATGTAGGTCACCCGGCACTTTTTGCTGTGCACTCTCTTAGCTGCCTGTGCTTCAGAGAAAGCAAGGCCCCCCTGCCCACTGCCCTCCGCCTCCTGCTCCCTGCCCTGCCAGCTGTGCCTCTGTGTAAGCGTGTTGAGCCCCTCACCACTGAGGCATGTTGGCGGTGGACTCCTGTTGCAGTGACAGGCCTCAGGGAGTCTGGCGGGATGAGGCCACTTTCTCACGGACCTTGGGTCTCCGCAGAGCCCCGTGTTGTTCCCACCAGGCCTCCAGAAGATTAGGGGGCTTCTGCAGCTCCAAGTGCCTCAAAGCTTTCCCTTTCTCTGCATCGCCCCCAGCGCACCTGGCTTCCCTCTGCTCTGGCCTCAGGGCCTGGAGCCTTTCAGTTTCCCCAAAGCTTTTGTGTCTTTTGGGCAGCCTGGTCTTGGGGCACCCATGTGGGCCAGTCCCCCCATCACCACCATCGGGCCTGCTGGCTGGGCCTCAAGTGACTTGTTAAGAGGTGGCCAAGGCTGCATGCGAATCCCTATAGGGGTTCCTAGGATTTACCTGGGGCCGACAGCATCCCAGGCCACCCTCATGCTGTGACATGAGGGGGCCTTGGACAGTCACCCCAGTCTCTATACCCCAGCCCCATGCATACAAGCACACCATCTTTTGTTTCTCCTGCTGATCTTGGGGCCTGACATTCTGCCCTTAGCAAGCTGCCTTGTGCGCTGCTTGGCGTCCTCTAGAAAGGCAAATACCTTTGCAGGTGGACTCTTTTACATATTTGCTGCTGAGAAGTGAACCCAGGCCAGCCTGGCCCTTTTCCAGCTGCCTGTGTGACCGTGTCCAGGTTGCTTCTCCTCTCTGGGCTGTATAAGGCCCTTTTCAGCTCTAGCACCTGACACGCTGGCATGGGTCTGCCCCCTCCCCACTGGCAGTCCCCCTTCTTCCTCCTCTGCAGGTGTGGAGGGGACAGAACTCGGCTGTAATGGGAAGGGCCTGGTGGCTGAGCTGCAGTGGGGCAAGGGCCAAAAGCCAACATCACAGATGCCCTGACCAGCAGCTGGCCCCTTGTCTCAGGACAGGTGGGGAAACTGAGGCCTGGAGTCGGGGAGGGCCTTGCTTAAGATCACTTAAGAAGTCAGGCAGAACTGCAGCCAGAGCCAGGTTATGGTTGCCGCTAGTGAGGGCCCCTCCGCTCCTGGCTGCCACCTTGAGAGGGGCCCGTTGGCATGAAGGTCAGGGACATGCTTTCTCTTCTGTGGAAGGCACCTCCAGGCAGGAGTCCCTGCCTGTTGTGGGGATCCCTCGGCAGAGGGCTGAATTGGACAGGACATTCTCTTTCTGATATCCAGGAGGTAGAGGCTGGTGGCCTCTGACAAGGGACTTGGTGGGGGTGTGGGGGGTGGAAGCTTCCGGGAATGTGGTTGGTGGCTCAGGGTGCCCTAGGGCCATCCCCCTCTCTCCCTCCCTCCCTCCCGGGGAGAGGACTGGGCCAACAGTAATGCCATTTGTCCTGGCTCTGGGATTAGGTGCGGTCGTGTTAAGTGAGGAGTGTGGAGCTGAGAGGACGCAGTGAAGTGAAGCGGAGCTGAGCGGCTGCTGCCTGGAGCTCTGGTGGGTCTTGTCATTCTCTCCCCAGCCTCCCCGTACCCTCTGACCACAGCCCCTGGTGCTCTCCTTCCTGTGTAGTCCTCCCAGGTCTGTCCTGATGTGTGTGTACATGCAGTGTATGCACGTTCTTACCCACACAAGAAGGGTCCGGGGTGCAGAGGTCGGGGCAGGCTGGCCCCGGAGCCTGGTGTTGCGTCCTGTCTGCCTTCAGGACTAGAAGCAGGTTCCTCCAGTGTTCTAGCCCCCAGGGCTGCCCCAGGCTGACCCGGCAGATTCCCGATGGAGGAAAAGGAGGCTGTGGCTGAGGGCTGGCACGGAAGGAAGAGCTCAGTTTCTCTTGCGGCTTCTCCTGACAGCTCGGCAGGTCCACAAATCCACCTGAAGGCAACAGGTCTGAAGTTAAAGATCTACCGCAGGGCTGTGGGGAGAGCTGGATGGTGAGGTCCCAGGGTGCTCAGATGTTACATTCGTGACTTCAGTGCTGTCTAGACCTTGAGAGCCACAGCTGGAGGGACCTCTAGAGGGTTTCCATGTTCTTAACTTGGGGACTAGTCACAACCACCCTGAATTTGTATGGAAGGTAGCATGGCACCTGTCTGGGGGAGAGCCGACTAACAGCCTTCATTATATCCTCAAAGGGGCCTGTAGCCCCAGGAGGTCACAAAATTCTAGTCTAGTCTACTCCCCTTCTTGTCCAGTTGAGGAAACAGAGGCTCAGACGGGGAAGGATCAAGGCTGGAGGCACACAGGGGACAAGGTGGAGGCACTGGAATGCTGATGTGGACTCCAGGCTTCTGCATCCATGAGATGGAGGCCCCCAAATATGCCTGCTTCTCGGAATCTCTCAGGGGGCACCTGCAAGTTGGGGCGGGCATGTGGGAAGGCAGGGGCCGGGTCTGACCAGCGTTTTGCGGATTCTCTGCAGGGGTGTCAGACAGCGGGGAAGTTCAGGGCATGATAAACTTGTTTCCTTTATTGCGCATGCACGACAAATAAATGAGGTCATAACTGGGAAGTGCTTGCTACAGTACCTGGTTGGCAGCAGATCCGTGAGGCATGCTGGTCACCACTGTTCTTCTCGTTGACTGTTATCTGAGATCTCCTGTCTCTGACCCTCACTCCTGTATCTCTCTCCTCTTCCTTAGCGTGAGGCCTGTGCCTGGGGCACGGAGACAGCCCTCCTTTCTCATGTGGGGTACCTGCCTTCCTGGGATGACAGAGGCCCCTGGGGCAGGGGAAGGGGAGGGTCTCCTGGCTGAGGTCCTGCCTTTCTGCGCATCTGTGGCACCCCTTGTGCCAGTGAAGGCTTTTCTGTTGCGGGAGAAGTTGGGTCAGCCTGCCTTTGGCAGCTGGGGCTGGTCACCCTGCAAGAGGCTTCTCTCTGGATACTCTCTGGACTGCAGGCCTGGCTTAAGAATGGTGTGGAATGCTGGGCAGCAGGACCATATAGGGGTTACAAGAAGCAGGGGCTCCAGGGTAGGCTGGCTTCGGGCCATCCTAACTCCACCTCTGCCCAGCTGTGTGACCTCGAGTCAGTTGTTTACCCTCTCTGAGCCTATGTTTCCTCATCTGTAATGTGTATGCATCAGTGACACCACCTCTCAGGGGTGTGAGGATTGGGTGAGCTAAGGGAAAAGCTCTCAGCACAGCCTGGGTATGGAGTGGTGAGTTACCAGGAACTCAGTCACTGCTGGCTGCTGTCAGTGAGGAAGGTTATGACATTTGCAAGGAAATATCATTCTATTCTTTTCAAGTGCCTATGATCTGAGCCTAAGAAAAATAGTTAGGGATAGATTTGACTGTGTTCATAGATGGATTTGGGGGTTGGGTGGAGAGAGTCCTGTTCTGGGAAGCTGCATGAGCTATTGAGGAGCATGCCCTGTGATGGGCCTACCCACCTAGGTCTGTGCTGAGAGATTTTGGGGAGACTGGAGGGGAGCCTGTCCTTGGGACGGGAGAGCAGCTGGTCCTGACCTGTTTGTTCGCCTGCTCCTCCCCTCCCCCAAGCTGTCTTGTTTGTTTACTCGGTAAACCCTTTCTTCAGAGCTGGTGCAAAGGTAAACTCTCAACTCCGCCCTTTGGAAGAAAGACAGAATCTCAACAAGCGGGTCTAAGTTCCTGAGGTTTCTTGCTGGGCATCCCCTGCTGGGGGGAACCCACAACAAATCCCGGGTTGAGAACCTGGGAGTGAACCAGGGCTTTATGCTTTGTTTGCTTGTTGATTGATGGATGATTTGTAGGTCTGCTTCCAAGAAGGATCTGTAGAGGCTGCTTTTATGTTAAAATACACATAAAATGGGTGAAAACAAAAGCAGAAAGAGCACCATTCAAAGGGAGCCGTGAATGGGGTGTGTGAGGCGCTGCTGTGCCCTGGGTGAATGCTGAGAACCCATTGTGCGGAAGGGTGATTGAGTCCAAGCTCCAGGGCCAGGAAGCTCTGTGCTGAGTTTCCGTGTCATCCACTCATAAACTCTGAGCACTGTGGCAACTCATGGCCTCCTCTGGGCCTCAGTTTCCTCATCTGTAAAATGAGTGGAAAGTAGGTCATGGTGCTGTTATAAGGGTGAAATAATAGCATGCAGTACAGGCATATCATGTCTAATAAAAGGAAGTTCCTATTATTAATGCATTTAGCTTGGAGATACCTCATAGCAGATTCAAAAAGGGAAGGTAATTGGCAAGGGTACATGGCTCTTCCTGCTATGGGTAGGAGTCCACTTCTGCCTTGGAAAGCTTCTGGTGAAGTTGGGGGACCATTGTTCTAGTTGCAAGAGCAGCTGACATCTGGCAGCGTAAATCCGGCATTGCATGGTGGGATGCAGAGCAGGAGAGCTCATGGAGGACTTTTGAAATCCAGGCTGGCCAAGTCCAACTCCCGGCTGAGGCTGGCCTTGGAGGGGGATGGGCAGGCTTTTCCTGGACAAGAAAATGGGCCAAGGTAGGTGGGGGTGGGGCAGGCCTGGGCGGCACAACCCTGGGGGTTTCCTTTCTTCTCCCTGGGCCTCAGTGTTCTCATGTGCTCACTGCAGGGTGGACTGCACACAGCGGTCCTGAGACTCTGAGCCAGACTGCTGACAGTCCCTTGGTGGCGGCCCTGGACTCCAGGGTGACTGATGGGCAGCAGCTTGGCCCCCAGCCAGGCAGCACTGCAGAGCTGTGGGGGATGGGGTGTGCAGCAAATTCCAGCAGAGGAGGGCTTTGCTTCTGGTCTGGCCTCCCAGGGGTGCAATTGCACTGGAGAAACTCCCGCACAGCTGGGAAGCAAATGTGGAGGATTTTCTAGGCTGTGCTCTATATGCTGGGTGGGGCAGGCTGGGGCAGGGTAGCTGGTGGAGCCGGGTGGTTATGAGGTATGGCTGGGTAGTGGGTGGTGGCATGTCTGTGCTGAGGGTGCTGAGGGTGTGACAGGCTGGGAGGGGCTGGGCCTGCTATGGGGAGTGGCCCTGGGTTTGCACGTGGGGCTGCCAGAGACTGGCCAGCAGGCACCCCCCCTCTCCAAGCCCAGTGCCCATTCACATGCTTTTTAGCCGGCTTGCAGGGCTCTCCCTGCACTTCCTCTCAGCTCCCCACCCCGTACTTGTGCCTGTGGTCCAGATGCCTGTGATGGTACCATGTGGACATGTCAGCACACGTGAGTGTGCCTGTGCATTCGTGTGCATGTAAGTTCAGGGGCGGTAGGGGACATTGTCAGGAATGACCCAGGAAATCAAATCCAGGCTGGGGGAGCATGCAGGCTGTGGGCTCTTCCTCCATTCACCCGCCTGTAGCAACATCACACCAGAGACGGAACACCTTGAAGCCCGGAGGCCGGCATTTTCAGCCCAGGGCCACGCTTGTCCTCCTAGTGGTCATCTGCTTGTCCCTGACTCCCAGTGTGCTCCCAAACCCGACAGCCCTTCCTCTCTTTCTGGATTATTAAGTTGATATGTGGCCTTGGGCCAGTTCCTTCCTGAGCCTCAATTTCCAAATCTGTTAAATGGATACTCATTTTATTAACCTGTATCACTGTGTGCCAGGTACTGAGCATTTTTACACACATCATCTCAGTCTTGGCAGCAGCCGTTTGAGATAGATGAGTAGTATAAACCCTATTTTATACCTGGGGAAACAGGCTCAGAGTGGTTGAGAGATTTGCTCAAAGGTCACAGGGCTAGTAAATAATGGAAGCCAGATTCAAGCCCAGGCAGACTGGCTCCAGTCTGAGCCCTTAGCTGCCATGTTAGCAGTCACTGCATTGCTACCTCTCAGATTGTTGGGGTGAAATGGCATGAGGCCCGCTGCACATGGTAGGCACCAAGTACATGCAAGTTACATATTAGGTGCACTTTACCTTGAAAAGCACAGGAAACTCAATCTCAGGGAGCTCTTGGTTGCACTCCCGGAGCCCACCTGTCCATCCAGGGCAGAGCTGGACCCCTCCCCAGTCTCCAGACAGCTTGGTCTCTGAGAAGGCCCATGTACCTCTGCCTCCTTTCTCTCTGGGTCCTAGAGAGGATTATGGGGGGAACCAGAGCATTTTGGAATGGGGGGTGGGGTAAGAAGTGACTTTCAACTCCAGAGCAGTGGCCACAGTTACTGTGGTATTTCCCGAAAGTGCCACGTTGCTATGGAGTCTCCATGACGACCAGAGCATCTCATTCATTATCCTTAGCACCTTGGCAGGGGACGCTGGGCCTAGGGCTGGGAAAGCTCATTGGGAAAGCTCGGGCCTGGAGGCCTCTGGTGGTGGAGGCCCCCTCCTGCTGTCTCCCACCCCAGCCAAGGATCCCCTGAAGGCTCTGGAGCCGGCTCCCTGTCATGGGGTCTAAGTTCAAATTTCAGCCCTGCCACTGACTAGCTCTGTGATTTGGGGCAAGTGACTCAGTCTCTCTGAGCCTCATTTTTCTCAGTTGTAAATGTGAATAACGACAGTATTAGCTGTAAGGAATACATGAGATAAGGTATGTAAAAGTGCTTAGCACAAGGCCAGGCTCATGGTAAATGCTCTCAATACATGGCGGCAGTTAAAATAGCAATGACGATAATGAAATGGTGTTCTTGATGTTGCTGTTTGTATTATAGGAGCCCCTGAGTTTCGTGGAGGAGTGACAGACCAAATTTGAAGTTAGGAAGGAAACCTGTTTGAGTCGAGCTTTAGCGGTTTCCTATGTGACTGTGGCAAGTCATTGCACCCTGGAGCCTCAGTCTCCTTATCTGTAAATTGGGGATAATAACAGCTGCTCATTCATTCATCTCCTGAGTACTCTGTAAGGACCTACGCCTGGGGAGAGTCACGGAGCTTCCAGGAGAAATCAGACTCGTCCCTGTCCTTCAGGGCACCCAGGCATGCGGGGAAGGGGAAGAAAGGAAATTGGTGTGCCAGGTGCCAAGCAGGGTCTGCCCACGCCGAGGTCAGTAAGTCCTGACCCAGTCCTGGGTTCTTCAGGCAACAGGCCCCAGAGCCATGTGTAGAAACGCCCCAGTTCTACTGTGCATGGACCCCACGCTCAGGTGCACCCAGGGGCTGGGCAGGAATCCCGCGGAGGGAAGGAGGTTGGCTGTGGGCCTGTGTTAACCGGGCAATACACAGGTGGGTGCTGTAAGTGCCTCTGCTGATGGTGGCCGGTGGGCATGCGTGCCCAGTATCACCAGCGCATGATCTTTTTTTTTTTTAAAGTTAGAAGTTCTGACTCTTATGTGAAATCTCCTGATTTTAAAATGTTGATAAGTAATCTCAGATGAAAGAAAAATGGTGTGCAAGTAAAAAAACCACACATCTGTCCCGTTCGGGCCTGAGGGCGCTGGTTTTCAGCCTCCAGCTAGGGAGCGGGAATAGGGAGGGAGCCTGAGGAACGGGACATGGGGGCAGGAAGGGTGGCAGTGCATGCGAATGACTTCAGAGAGGTGATGACCCTGGAACTGGGGTCTTGAAGGATGAGTAACTGTCCCAGGGGGTAGGGGGAGGCACTCCAGGCACTGGGAACTTCATTAGAAAGGCCTAGATGCGTGACCCAAATTGGTGACTGGTTGGGCGAGGCTGGGGTTTAGGTGATGTTTACAAGGTGCAGGCAGGCCCAGGCGGTAAGGGTTATTGAGGACTCAGCCTCCCCGCTTTCCTTGAGGCCTTGGTGGCTCTAGGGGGATTAAAAGCCCTCCAGTTCACCATGCCTTGATCCACAGGGGTTCTGCCATGCAGGCGGGTATGGAGGACATTGGATGGATAGCACCAGGCCTTTGAGGGGATTGCTGTGGGGGCAGTGATGGAGGCCCCCCTATTCAGCATACTGATGGCCAGCACTTTGTGAACAAAGCAACTGGCTATCCCCCCACCTCCACTTTAGGGTATTTGTACTTCTTTGGGGACAGAGGCTGGTTGGCTCACTCTCTTGCTCCTTTGACCCTCTCTCAGACCTGGGCCTGGGCCTGAGCTTTCCATGGCCTTCTCCCTAGGCCCCTGGCCTCTAACCATCTGGCCCCTGCACTATCCATCCAGTCCTGGGAAAGGCCACAGCCTCTGAAAATGGGCATTCAGTGTTCCAAGGGCTGTTAGAGATGAGAGACAGAGAGAGAGAGAGAGAGAGAGAGAGAGAGAGAGAGAGAGAGAGAGAGAGAGGGGGAACGTGCACAGAGCTCTACAGTGTTTTGTGGGCTTAGTCACTCACATGGTGAGTACATTAAATAAACAGGACTGCATGATCATAGCAGCTGACCTTTATTCAGCGTTGAGTGCCAGGCATGGTTCTGAGTGCTTTATATGTATTGACGCATTTAATTTTCACGACTTTGGAAAGTATGTCAAGTTTTCCCATTTTACAGATTAGGAGACTGGGGGCACTGAGACGTTAAATGACTTGCCCAGGATTACACAACTACTGGGCGATGGGACTGGGTTTGAATGAAGCCACCTGGCTCCTGTCTGAACGCCTAACCATTAGGCTGCATTAGCCTAGGACCTTAGTTCCGTGGATGGGTTTTGGGGACACAGGGTCTGGACTTCTCAAAATTGTTACAATATTTTCTAGTGTATGTGCATTTTTTTTATGGGGAAATGTTATCAGATTCCCACAAGGCTCTATGACCCCCGGATGCTTGAGACTGCCGGTTGCATCATTACCACATACGCAGAAAGGCTGTTAATGCAATAGATGAAGGAAGGGCCAATGACCACAGCACCCAGACCTGCAGGGGAAGTGAGGTTGGGCAGTCGGAGTGGGCAGGTGCCGTCAGGCGTCAGTGGCAGGCAGGGCACCATTGGGGCAGCTCTACCTCCCAACCCCACTGTGCTCCTGTCCTGGCCCTTGCCCAAGGGGTGGGGCTCGCTGTGGCCGAAGGACACAGGGCTGCCCTTATCAGTGGGAAATGGGACATGAGTGTACCCTGGGAGTAAACAGGACCAGTCACTCCAGCCCTCCTGCCTCCACCCAGGAAACTTGCTCCCTTTTGGCTGCTGTCAGCTCGAGCTGCAGAGTCCCTGGAAAGTTCCGCACAAGCCTTCCTCTCCAAGCTGTCGTATATGCCCCTCCCTCTTCCTACTCTTGGTCGACCCTTGTTCTTCTGGTCAGTTCAGGTACCACTTCCTCCGGGAAACTTTCCTCTGTTCTCCCCACTCCGGGGGTGTTAGGTGGCCCTCAGGTCTCTCAGACACTCTCCGTTCCCCACTGTCACACTTGTACCCCTGTACTATAGGTGCCTGTTTTCCTGGTGGCCTCGGGTTCCCCATGGTGCTGGCACATAGTAGGTAGTGAACTGTAGACTCTCAGAGGTGGAAGAGCCCCCAGGGATCATCTGGCCCAATCCCCCCTCTAGCAGGAAGAAAGCCCAGAGAGGGGCAGGGTGTGCTTGGGGTCACACAGCACGTCATGGCAGAACTGGGAGCAGACCTGGTGTCCAAGATTTGTCCTCATTTTGCACCCCTGCCTCTTACTTCAGAGCACATCTTTTAAAAACACTTATTTTCTTATTTTCACAAAAATAATAAATGACGATTGTAGAAAATTTAGGAAACAGAAAAAAAAGAAGAAAATAAAAGTCACTCACAGATAATCATTAACTTTTTTTTTGTTTTTGGATTTATTACCCGTTTCTGGCCTATGCATGAAAATGTTTTACCAAAAATAGGAGCATGCCTGCTGTTTACATGTTTCCCACTTTAACCAGCTATATGGTAACGATATTTCCGTGTCAGTCAATGTTCTTCTTAGACATACTATAAATGACTGCCTGGGATGCCATCACATGCTTGCATTCTAATTGCTAAAGACAGTCCCCTATTGTTGGGCATTTGCCATTGTAAGCATCCTTTGCTATTATAAATAGCACTGGAGTCCAGCTCTGAGGTTGTATTTTTGTGGGGAACTCTTTACACACTTCTGCAATTACTACTACCTCTAGGATAAGTTCCTAGAAGTGTAATTGTTGGGTCTCTGTGTGTCCTCATGCTGAACACATCATAAAGCCTTGACGCTGAGAGGGACTTCGAAGACCTTCACCTTCAAGCCCCAGGCTGAGGCTTCCGTTTCCTCCCTGGCTATACCAGTCCAGGCCCTCACACCTTCTGCCCCTGTCCCCAGCCCCATCGCCCTGGGGAGCTCTCCTGCTAGCTTTCAGCAGCTGCATTCACTCGTGTTGAAGGGATACTGTAGGGCTGTGGTAGGGGTGCTGTTTGGAGTGAGGATATTGGGGCCTTTGTATAGTGGGTGTGGGTGTGTAGTCTTCATTAGCTCTCCAGGGAGACCAATACAGGTGGCATGCCCTGGTTTGGGGTCAGCTGAGGGGGAGGCGGGAGTCCAGAGGAGGTGCCTCCTCGCCTGCTGGCCCCTCGGCAGGCGCAGGATCCTGGTGTGTGTGCCTGTGGACACGTGCCCTGAAGATGAGAGATGCCTGTTGTGCCAGAGCAGACAGGGACAGCTGCCATTTCTTTTTTTTTTTTTTTAGATTTTTATTGGGGAGTTGGGGGGATGGATGGGAACAGCGCTGGGGAATTGGGGGAGGGGAACAGACAAATTGCTGTCCTTTTGTTCTTCAGTCTAGTGGAGGATGTTGCTTCACTGGCCCAAGTTGGCACCATCATTACGCTCTTCCTGGGGGAGGCAGATCAGTCGCCGGCTTCTGGACGGCCACTCGCTGCGGCTGCTGGCCGCTCACGCTGGCTGCTGGCTACACACGGTAGCTCATGGCAACCCACTGCAGCAGGGGCTGCAGCCTACACCGCTGGCGACTCACGGCAGCCCAGCTCCAGGTTGAGCTGTTGTTCAGCATCTTAGCTGTGGAGGGCAGTGTCACTGGCCCTCATATGTGGGATCTGAACTGGGGCCCTCTGGCGTCCCAAGCCAGCTCTTAACCAACGCGCCACTCGGCCGGCCCACAGCTGACATTTCTTAAGCGTTGCTTCTGCCAAGCTTCTTGGACTGATTCACACAGTTATCCCTCAGCCCTAACCCTATGCTGTCAGGGTGGTTATTTCACAGATAAGGTCACTGATGCTTGAGAGGGGCCTTTTAACACAGCCATACCACAGGTGCCTCACAGCCCTGGGTTTGAATCCTGGCTTGGCTGCTCTGCCTGAGCCTCAGTCTTTTCATCTGTCGGATGGGGCTCTGGGCGCATTCAGAGAGAGATACGGGTGGGGAAGTACTGCGGGTAAGTGAGGGGAAGACGGTGAGGACGTGGTGTTCGGGCATGATTTAGAATTCCACCTCCAGCTCCCAGGCCTTGTAAATGTTTATTGTGTCACTTCTTCCTGTTTCTGAAGTTTTCTCGGTCTAGTCTTGGATTCTGATGATAATTATAATAAATAGCAACTGCCATTGAAGACACCAGATGCTAGGTGCTGCTCTAAGCGATTTATACACATTACTGGACTTAATGACCCAGTCTGTCTTGTGAGGTAGGTACTATTATCAGCCTCATTTCACAAATGGGGAAACTGAGGCTCAGAGAGATTAAGGAGCTTGCCCCACATAACGCAACCAGGTTGGGCAGCAGTACTTGGACTTGGCCCACCTAGCTCAGGTCCTGTGCAGCCACAGTCAACAGACCCCCCAAAGCCCAGACTCTGACCCTTTACCTTCTGACTCTTTTCTCCACAGCCTTGGTCCCGGGGGCCCCACCAAGCAAGCGGCATGCGGCACCCCTGGACCTGCTCAATGTCGTCCAGCCCGCTGCCCGGCCCCCGCAGGAGGCCCTGACGCCCTGGGGCACTTCTGCTGTGCACAGGACCACGTGGGGGTTTGCCATGGTGACATAAAGGGGCGCGGAGGAAGGAAGGAGCGCAACCAGCCTGTGGACAGCGCCCCTGGCTGGGAGGAGGGGCCGGTGGCCCGGATCCTTCGCTCCAGCTGCCCACCGAGGGCCTCCCCTGCTACGTGTCTGTGAATTTGTTGGTCAGCGGACGACTTCAGTGTCTCCTCCTGTGTGGGGCCTTGGGGCGGCCAAGGCAGGCAGGGCCTGTGGTGGCCGAGGTCTCGGGGACCAGGATGCCTACCCTGGCGCGCCTCCGCAGGCTGTGTCGGCACGTGTCCCCACAGGCTGTCCTTTTCCTGCTGTTTGTCTTCTGCCTGTTCAGCGTTTTTGTCTCCGCCTACTACCTATATGGCTGGAAGCGGGGCCTGGAGCCCTCCGTGGATGCCCCCGAGACTGACTGTGGGGACCCTCCGCCCATGGCCCCCAGCCGCCTGCTACCGCTTAAGCCCGTGCAGGCGGCTGCCCCTTCCCGCACGGACCCACTGGTGCTGGTGTTTGTGGAGAGCCTCTACTCTCAGCTGGGCCAGGAGGTGGTGGCCATCCTGGAGTCCAGCCGCTTTAAGTACCGCACAGAGATTGCCCCGGGCAAGGGGGATATGCCCACACTCACCGACAAGGGCCGTGGCCGCTTCGCCCTCATCATCTATGAGAACATCCTCAAGTACGTCAACCTGGACGCCTGGAACCGGGAGCTGCTGGACAAGTACTGTGTGGCCTACGGCGTGGGCATCATCGGCTTCTTTAAGGTATGTAGGGAGCAGCGTCCCCGAGCAGTTAAGAGCTCCAGCTAAGTTTGAATCCCATCTCCGCCCTCGTTTCCTGAGCGAATGACTTTTTTCACCTGTAAAATGGGTGTAATGGTAGCACCTACTTCCCAGGGTTGTTGTGAAGGTTAAATGCGTGAGTGGATATAGAGCACTTAGAGCACACTGTGCCTGGTGCCTAAAAGATCAGCTTTTACTCGGGGCATATGGCAGGGGGATTGCTTGCCGTGCGTGGGAACCAGTACACAGCCGGCAATTGCCTGAAGGGGGTCCCAGGGTGGGTGCGAGGTAGGAGAGGATATGCTCTGCTAGGTACCTCGAAACCTGTCATGGCAGTCCTCCCAAGGGATGGGGTGTGTCCCCATTTTGCAGATGGAAAACCAAGACTCAGGAGAGTTAAGTTATGTATATGAAGCTGTGCAGCCTATAAGTGGGAGAGCCAGGATTTGAACCCAGAATTATTGGGTTGTCGGAAAAGTCATGACGTATTTTATGTTTTTCAAAGGTCATTTATTTATATAAAGAAAAAAGATCAATCAATGATATATTGCCCGTTTTGTTCGATAACCTTTTGCCATCTTTCAGTGAGCTTCGTAATTCCTCGTTCATAGAAGGACCTGTCTTTATTTGCAAAAAACTGAACAAGGTGCTGATTTACAGCTTCATCTGAATTGAACGTTATACCACGCAAGGAGTTTTGAAGAGCGCAAAACAAGTGGAAGTCTGATGGCACAAGGTCAGGCGAGTATGGTGGGTGTGGCAACACATCCCATCCAAGCTCCAGTAATTTTTGACGTGTGATCAAACTTGTGTGTGGTCTCACGTTGTCGCGATGGGACACAACTCCTCTACAATTAACAAGCTCTGGACATTTCTGGATGATGGATTCGTTCAAAGTGTCCAATTGCTGACAGTACACATTCGAATTGATTGTTTGGTTCCTTGGTAGGAGCTCAAAAAACACGACACCTTTAAAATCCCACCACACTGAGAGCATAACCTTCCTCTGATGAATGTCTGCTTTCGATGTCGTTTGAGGCAAATCATCACGTTGGGACCAAGACCATTTGCACACCACGTTGTTGTAAACAATCCACTTCTCATCACCAGTTATCAGTCATTTCAAAAAAGGATCGTTTTCCTCACGTTTAATGAGCATATTGCAGATGTTTATATGCGCCGTCAAATGAACTTCTTTGAGTTCATGCGGAACCCAAATATCGAGCTTGTTTACGTATCCCAGCTTCTTCAGGTGATCGTGAATGCTTGAGTGATGGATGTTCAATGTTTCTGAAATCTCTCATGTCGTGTAATGTGGGTTTGACTCGATCAGTGCCTTTATTTTGTCGTCATCAACCTCGGTGGGCCTCCCTGACCGAGGAGCGTCGTTGAGATAAAAATCACCAGCACGGAATTTCGTGAACCATCGTTGGCACTGACGTTCTTGTAGAGCGTTGTCACCATAAACTTTATGCAACTTTTCACAAGCTTAACACGAGTTCTTCCCTTTATGGAAGTAAAACAGTAAAATATGGCAAAAATGCACAGTTTGGTCTTCCATCTTCAACTTGTTGTAAAATCTCCAAAACTCAACCAAATCGCTCAATTTTTTTTAGAATGAAGCTAGAACTATCAGCTGTCAAATGACATAGCAATAACATAGATGCGAATGATTCTAGTATTTCCAAAAATGAACCAGTGCCATCTGTCGCAAACATGCATCATGACTTGTCCGACAACCCAATAGCTAGCTTGGGCTCTGGATCCTGTGCTCTGTCCTCTTGTCTGTGGTGGGGTGTGGAATGCATGTACCTCTGGAATCAGCCAATTTGCACTGGAAGAGAGAGGAGAAAGAAATCCCAGTGGGCAGGTGAGCTGCTCTGAGCTCTGTGGGGTGCCCAGAACGACTGCTGGGATCAGTGTCCTCACTGAAAGTGTCACGGAGAAGCTGTCCTTGGAGAGGGGAGCTTGGGGACAGCTGGATCGGGGATCCAGAGGCTCTGGCCAGAGAACTCTGACCTGCCAGATGAAAGCAAGTGCCAGTTGGGACTCTAGTTGTGTGCTTGGGGGGGCGTGGGCATTCGTTCCTTCATTCAGCAATATTTACTGAGTGCTTACTATGTTCCAGGTCGTGTGCTAGGCACTGGAACCCAGTGGTGATTGAAATGTGCAAAGTCCCTGCTGTCCTGGAGCTGACATTTCAGTGCTGTGGGGTGGGGTTGAAGACAAACGATGAACAAATAAACATGCAATGTGGCAGATGGTGATAGCTTCAAAAACAAATAAAGCAGGGAAAGGGCACAGGGGGTGATGGTATGGTGGTTGAGGCTGTTTTGACTGAATGGCCAGTGGAGTTGTTTTTGATTAAAGTGACTGAAAGGAAGTGAGGGAAGGAGTTGCATGACTCTCTGTGCAAAGGGCCTTCTGGGCAGTGGGGACAGCAGAGGTCCTAAAGCAGGTTCTTGCTTGGCCCAAGTGGAGAGAGGAGCAGGAGGTAAGTCAGAAGTGGCCCGTGTCCACTGTTGGGTGACCATTCATCCGCTGGCATTCGTGGGCATCTGTGTGCACTGGCCCTGTGCTAGGTGCTGGGAGGAACCTGGTCTAGTGGCGGGTCTCCCACAGCGTGTCCTTTCATGTACTAATGCAGCAGGATGCTCTGCCACTCAGAAAGGTTTTGTGGGCCAAGGAATGAAGGCCCTTAGAAGTCCTGCAGCAGAACAACCCGGTGAGATTTGTTCCCCAAATGGCTTGATCACAAAACCCTTTACTTCACAGAGCACCTTTCTGGGAAATGCTGACCTGGTTTTTGGCTTTATAGTGGCATAAAGTCAACTGTCTTCATTGTCTGTTTTTTTCTTTCCTCCTGGACTCTGTTCCCTTTCCTGCCATGCACTTCATTAAGTTCGAGTCAGAACCCCAGGCCTGAAAAACGTCAAAATGGCTGACATTTATTGAGTGCTCACCCAGCACTGTGCCCTGTCCTATATATTTTACATGAATTAACTCATTTGACACTCATAAGCCATCCTCCAAGGCAGGTAGATATCCTGATTTAAGAGAGAAGGATAGAGGCGAAGAGGGTTGAAGGAATGTGCCCACACTCACACCTCCAGTAAGTACAGATCTAGGAGTTAAAGCCAGGCAGCCTGGCTCTAGAGGCCTTAGTTTTAACCACTGTGCAATGAGTCTACCATTTATTTAGTAGAATTTGCCTCAGAGGCCACATCCAGTGCACAGAGCTCCTATCTCTGGAAACCAGGCAGTGGGCTGGGGTCATTGGACACAATTGGTACAACAGAGCTTGGACCTTATCTAGCCCCAATTCCTTGCTCTACAGAAGGTGAACACGAGGTCCAAGGAGGGGCAGGAATCTGCTCAGTCTCACTGTGGGGTCAGTGGCAATTCCAGGCCTTGGTGCTCTTCCTACCCTATTGCATAAGACAAGACCCCTCCTTGGTTTTCAGCAGAGGCCTGTGACTTTCTGCTCTTACAGGCGCCCTCTGGTGGTCAAGATACACTTTTCAGCTCTTTCTGCAAGGCCAGCTTGCGTACTGTGCATTGGGTCTGCTAAACCCAGAGGACTGTGAACCCCAGGGACCTGGAGACTCATTTCCAATTCCCACTGATGCTGGATTCCCAGGTCAGCGTGAGAATGAGAGCAGGGGCTGAAAAGACCAGACCCAGGTTCAAATCTGCCACTTATAAGCAGAGTGACCTTGGACAGGGTACTCGACTTATCTGTAAAGTTGGGCCATGTTGAAGATAGAACAAGGCAGTGGGTGAGAAGCACTAGCACAGCGCCTGGTACTTGTAGCCACCTAATAAGTGGCTTTGTCATCTCTGTGTCCAGCAAACAGCTGGTGGTAGCATTTAGTCTTGTGGTTCTGACCAACATGTGGTCATGTGAGGTCCTCGAGGGTGGGAGCTGGTCTTTATCAGTAGCCCCACTTCCTGGCACTGTCATGCCTCAATTTTGCACCTCCAGATGCCTTGGGGCTGAACACACCCCGGCAGAGGACTGACAAGGGCTACCCGACTTCTTTTTTTGCACACTTGCTATGTGCCAGATAACTGAGCTCACTGCTTTGCAAGCCTTACCATGTGTAATTCGCACAACTACCCTGTGAAGTAGGCACTTTCTTTACAGGTAAGGAAGTAGGGCTCCAAAGTTAAATGGCTGTCTAAGGTGACACAACTCGTAAGTCAGAGTCAAGATTTGACAACGACGCTCATGGCTTCTAACCCATTCACAGGTGAGCAAGCTGGCCTGAGGCCTGGAGAGGAGGTGTAGGGACCCCAAGGTCATCAGTGAGTCACTATCTAAGTCTGTACTGGGCCTTCCAGTTCCCAGATCAGGGCTTCCTACCTCCGCCTGGATGACCCCACTGGAAGATTTGGTGTCTCCTGATTGACTCCTCAGTGCTGAGGAACAGGAGGGGTTCCCTTCCCGTGGGGTGAGGCCTGCAGTGGGGGTCAGCCTGTAATGCTGAGGCTTACTCTCCATTCCTTTCCCCAGCTGGTTTCTTTTATTGCTGACTGGAATGGACGGCCAGCTACTTGGCTTTCTCCCTTCCTCAATGTCTCCCAGCTGAGCAACTGGCTGAGTTGCCAGTGCCTGGCAGTCAGCTCAAAGTCGGGGCTTTGAAATGGGATCCCCCAGTGCCTGTGGTCCAGTGTGGCCTCCCAGGCCACAGCAGGTGATGGACAGGGGTTGAAATGTCGCTGGCCCTTACCGTCTTTGCAGCTCTAATCCTTGGCCAGTGCTGGCTTAGGGGTCATGGGGGAGCCTGGAGCTGAGAGAGGTGGCCTCTCAGGATGGGGCTTGGCATTGTAGCTGGCTCAGGGCTGAGTGAGGAGTTGGCAGGTACTCCTAGGGAATCGAATGTGGGCTCCTTATCACAGTTTAGAAGGCCAGGGCCCTGCAGAACCTTATGAAAATTAGAAAAAAAAAAACACTTCTGCGTGGAGGATAAAAGGCACCCTTCTGGGCAGATGCAGCTCTCAGGGGCACAGCTGAAAGTGCTTTTGTGCAGTGCTCACCTGGCCAGCTTTCAAGGGTGACCACCTTGCCTCCCTCTCTAACCTCATTTGGTTCCTTTTGTCCCCTGTTGCTTTGCCCCGCCCCACTCATTCTTCACAGTGCAGCCAGATGGGTCTTTTTAAAATGCAAATTGGAACCTGTCATCCCTCTGTTCAGAACTCTTTGATGGAGTCTTTGATGGCTTCCCACGGCCACTTCAAGCCTCCAGGGTTCTGCAGGTCTAGCCCCAGCTAACCTCTCTGCCTCATCACCTCCTTTCTCTCTTGATCACTCCGCTGGCCTCTTGCTGTTCCTTGCCTGTGCTGAGCCCTCTCCTACCTCAGGGCCTTTGCAGTTGCTGTTCTTTGAACTTGGCCTCTACCTCTCCTAGTTGATGCTTATTCATTCTTCAAGTCCCTTTCTCTAGGAAAGTCCCTTCCTCCAGGAAGCCTTTCCTGAGCCTACTGACAATGCCCAATTATCTACTGTTCTAGAACTAAGAGGTTCTAGAACCTCTTCTGTGTAGCATGTGCCCCACTGAAGTTTTACATTTATCTCTGCGGTTTCGATCGCTGTCTCTCTTCCTTGTCAACTTTAAGGTTTATGAGGTCAGCGACCCTGTCTGTTTTTTCTCACTGTGTCCCTAACACTAGAAACAGTGTCTGACGTGGTAAACAGTTGTGGAATGAACAAATGAAACCTGTATTGAACAGCTGTCAGGTGCCAGGAACTGGAGAGCTTTCTGTTCCTTTTTCATTCTTTTTAAAAATCCAGCTACTCATCAAATATGCATTTGCTCCCATTGGGTGTCAAGCCTGTGTTGGACACCGTGGATTCAGAGGTGCAAATGATGTAGCCCCTGCCCTCAAAGGGGGTGCAGACTGGTGGGAGAGAGACCTTGAACAGAAGTGTAGCAGCCAAGGTAAAAAGTGCTATAGCTGCTGAGGCTTAACATGGTCCCAGGGAGGCCAGTGCAGAGAAGAAGATATATGCAAAGGGTTTTGAAGGATGAGCAGGAGTTTGCCAGGCCAAGAAGACAGATGGAACTGGCACAGGGACAAGGACAAATTATACTATATCCAGAGGCAGGTGGCTGGGAGGGTAAGGGATGGTATGAAGGAGCAGGGGCTGTGAGCCTAGGGAAGAGGAGAAGCGGAGGCCGTGGGTACTGTTTGCAGCTCCCCAGGGAGCTGGGCAGCAGCAGACCCTGGGAGGAGAAGGGTGGTACAGGGAGCTGAATTCCTGTGAAGGAGTGACCTCCGAGGTGTTGGGGGTGTATGAGGGCTGGGAATGCTGTGGGGTGGAGTGTCTTTGTTCCTGCATTCCCAGAAGGTACCTCCTCTTTGATCTCGTCTACACTGGCATCACCTCACATTTCTCCTGAAGAAAGGGTTGTGTGACAAAGCAGTTTGGAAACCACAGGCAACAGAGCCTGGTGGTCAGGTGTGTGGGCTCCAGGGCCGGACCGCCTGGCTGCAAATGGTGGCTCCTCCTGACCACTGTGCGTGCGACTGAGGGCCACACTCCCTTGAAAGCCTCAGTTTTCTCACCTGTGAAGTGGAATCACAAAGGAACCTGCCTCCTGAGGCTGATGTGAGGACTGAGTGAGCAATTGGCGTTGCCACTGGCCCCGCTCCAAGCGCTTTGCCAGCCGCATCCTCCACCATCCTCCACCACCCCTTGAGGCATTTACCAAATTCTCAGCCATGCTGTACAGCAGAGGGAACTGAGGCACAGAAAGTTTCCATAACTTGCCCAAGGCCAGCCAGGCTGGTGGTGGAGTCCATGATGTCATTGCTAGGCTTCTTACTGTGTGATTTTTGGCCAAGTTACCGTATTTGCCGGCGTATAAGACGACTGGGCGTATAAGACGACCCCCTAACATTTCCACTTAAAATACAGAGTTTGTTATATGGGCAGTCTATCT
The DNA here is from genome assembly GCF_001890085.2 of Hipposideros armiger. Classification (NCBI taxonomy): domain Eukaryota; kingdom Metazoa; phylum Chordata; class Mammalia; order Chiroptera; family Hipposideridae; genus Hipposideros; species Hipposideros armiger. The sequence continues at coordinate 275,995 of NW_017732575.1, read as the reverse complement.
GAAGTGTACCTGGCGTATAAGACGACCCCCCACTTGGAGGCATATTTTTCAGGGCCAAAAAATCGTCTTATACGCCGGCAAATACGGTACCTAGCTTCTCTGGGCCTCATTTTCCTCATCTGTAAAATGGGAATGATAGCAATGCCTCCATCACTGTGAGGATTAACAGCACCCCTGCATGCAAAGTGTATGAACCTGGTGCTTGGCTTTGGGAAGCACATCATATGTGTTAGCGCGTATATTCTTGTGACAGGTGATGCTAGGTTTGCGTTGGCCAGGTTAGCACAGGGCCAGGCATGTAGCAGGTCAAGTTAACGAATACGGTTGACATTGCTGTTATCGGTGCACACATGATATTCCGTGGTCCCTCGGGGTTCTGGGTCTGACGGATCTGTTCTCCCCTCCCTGCCTCACCCTGACTGTAGGCCAACGAGAACAGCTTGCTGAGTGCACAGCTCAAAGGCTTCCCCCTGTTCCTGCACTCGAACCTGGGCCTGAAGGACTGCAGCATCAACCCCAGGTCCCCGCTGCTCTATGTGACACGGCCCAGCGAGGTGGAGAAGGGCGTGCTGCCTGGCGAGGACTGGACCGTGTTCCAGTCCAACCACTCCACCTACGAGCCAGTGCTGCTGGCCAAGACGCGCTCGTCCGAGTCCATCCCGCACCTGGGCGCCGACGCCGGCCTGCACGCCGCGCTGCACGCCACCGTGGTCCAGGACCTGGGCCTCCATGATGGCATCCAGCGCGTGCTGTTCGGCAACAACCTCAACTTCTGGCTACACAAGCTCGTCTTTGTGGACGCCGTGGCCTTCCTCACTGGCAAGCGCCTCTCGCTGCCTTTGGACCGCTACATCCTAGTGGACATTGATGACATCTTTGTGGGCAAGGAGGGCACGCGCATGAAGGTGGAGGACGTGAAGGTAGGGCCGGGACCCCAGACCGGGCAGGGCGGGGTCGCCCCACCTTCAGATCTTCCTGCACCCTATCAGGACTTTGCTGTCTGCATCTCCCCTGTGCTATTAGTCCCCCTCCCTTGGCCAGTTACTTTTATTAATTGCCTTATTAGAAGCCAGTGTCATTTAAAATTCTATTGAAGTATTAAATATAGAGGAACTTTGCATCTCGAGCGTGGAGCTTAAGAATGTATGTATGGGAGTCAGTTCTCCTTCCATCACCATATATTTGACCCCCTTCACCCTCTTCTACCATCCCCCTCACTCTCTGGTAACCACTAAACTGTTGTCTGTGTCTATGAGTTTTTGTTTATTTGTTTGTCTTGTTCCTTTGTTGCTTTCAGTTTTATATTCCGTATATCAGTGAAGTCATATGGTTCTTGACTTTTTCTGTGTGACTTATTTTGCTTAGCATAATAATCTCAAGATCTACTATCCATGTTGTCGCAAATGCAGTATTTCATCTTATGGCAGAGTAGTATTCCATTGTGTGTGTGTGTGTGTGTGTGTGTGTATATATATATATATATATATATATATATATATATATACCACACTTCTTTATCTAATCATCTATTGAAGGATGCTTTGGTTGTTTCCATGACTTAGCAAGTTTATTTTGAAGGAAATTGGATTAATGAAAACTATATAAAGAGTCTCAAAATGAAAATATTGACTACAACAGTAATTTTATAGAATGCAGACACTAATATTGAGTAGCATACAAATAAAATTACAAAAAAAACAAAAACCCCAAAAACAGAATGTATGTATGGAGGAAGAGGCCCAGTCACCGAAATACAGATGGGAACTATGCAGGGTTGTTTACCCACCTTTTAATCCAGACCTGATTTTTAACTCTCAAAAATGTTTGTCAGTACTAGAGCGCCTACAAAACTCTTAAAACAAGAACTAGAGCTTGAACCATACACAAGGCATATTTTAACTAAGGTTTATATAGAGAGTGGAATCATGTTCAAAATGTGTTTACCAAACTAAACTCTATGTAAAAACTTTTTGCAAACTACAAAATTTTACACACGTCTCACTACTAAAGAGAAGCCTGCAAATTAAGGCCATTATGCAGTCTTTAAAATACAGTTTTCACCTACGCACTATTTTACTCAGTTATTTGCAAAGGAAATGGCCTCACTAGTATAAATGGGGAAATCAGTGTCCATAAATAGAGGGTAACCTAACAATAGCTCCAGTGAAAACAAAACCGAGGGATTAAATTCTAGAGAAACGGCTGCCTCTGACCTCCTGATCTCTCTTCTACAGGATTAGCAAGTGTCAGCAACATGTTAGGACCAAACCAAGGCTTCTTTTTGATGTTGGGAGGAGGACTGAAAAAGAGACTTCCGAGAGCAATGCTTTTTCTCCTTGTGACTCAGATGATCTGTGCTGCGTCTCCATCCTCCTGAAATCACTGTTGGGATTGGCCCTGGGGCCTGGGAGCAAGGCTGGGAGGCCTGGGGTTCACGCTCCTGCCTTGGTCAAGAGTGAATTCTCTACTCTTTCTCACACTTCCCAAGGAGAAGGGCAGATCGGATTGTGTTGGGGAGCAGGCACTGTCTGGGGAGTCAAGATTTGGGTTCAAGTCCCAATTTGCTCCTAACTGGGTGACTTGGGCAAGTCCCTTCTCATCCTTGAGCCTCAGCTGTAAAATGACAAGACGGGCTGGATGGGAGGTTTTCGGGCTACTTCCTGACATCCCAGGGTTGCCCAGAGGTGCCCTGGATAGCTGATGTGAGGGAGGAGGGGGCCTGTGCAGATAGCCAGGCCATGAGCCCTCTTGGGCTTTGATCTGCTTTACCCGCTGTTTCCTCCTGAGAGCTCACTCTTGCAGTCCAGCCTAACTCTCTCCTGCTGTATCCTAGGCCTTTGCTGCCTGGCCAGAATTGACCCCATGAGGAAACCAGGCTGCCTGGCTCACTGCGTGCCCCTATGAACCCTGGGGCTGTCCTTCTTGGTTCTTACTTTCCCCATTTTTAGAGCTAGAGGAATGCTAGCCGTTTGGAGCCATTTCTGTAGAAGCATACTCCTAGAGGAGCCCTCTGCTGTGCACTTAGCTCAGCGGAGACTGCAGAGCGCCTCACCAGCCAGGTTTCCATTTGCCTTAAATGTCCTTGTAAGTCAAAAAAGTCAGAGGTGTTTTTGTGTGTGTGTGTGTGTGTGTGTGTGTGTGTGTTTTCTTTAATCCAAGCACAGGCTACAACTGAGCCTTTCTTTCAGAGACATGAATGTTGCCTCACTCACTGGTACAGTACTGGCTGTACAACACAATTTAAATAATACCAACCGCAGCTGCTTACTCAGGGCTTGGCGAGGACCAGGCTCTGTGCTCAGCCCTTCCTGTGTGTTGCCTCATCTGATCCTCACAGCAGCCCTGAGAAGTGGGCATTGTTGTAAGTCCCATTTTACAGAGCAGGGCACTGAGGCTCAGAGAGAGGTGAAGTAACCTGCCGGAGGCCACACAGCTGGAGCATACGTGTCTATCAGTCAGTCCATCATCAGGCCTTGGTAAGATGCTGACGGCGCCAGGAGGGCCAGGTCTTTGAGTCTGCGAAGTGTTCAGATAGCAGGTTTTTTAGCAGCCTTACGCATCACGCAGGGATGTTTCTGAGCCTTGACCCCAGAGTACAACTGTACATTTGTTTCACAAGTGTCAGCATCCCTTGATTGATTTGCAAAGCACTGGTTGTGCATGCATGGGAACACTGCATTGCTGGGTGCCCAGTACATCTTTGGAAAGGTCATGGTCCTGTGTCAGGACCTGACACAGCCTTGCATTCATCTATGAGGAGAAATCTTCCGTATTTGACAGGTGGAGACAGGAGGCTCATGGTGGCAGTGACCACAGACATATGACACCACCATTTTTCATCACTTACCAAATGTCAGGCAGTTTAACATGCAATATCTTATTTAATTCTCCCAAGAGCCTCATTCGTTTGTTTGCTCATCTCCCTAAGAGGGAGATGATATTAGCCCCATTTTTTTACACTTGGGGAAACTGAGGCCTAGAGAAGTTACAAAGCCGTCTCAAGGACACACAGCAGAGCGAGGCTAGAGTCTAGGACTTCCCTTGTCAGAGGCCTGGTGAAGGTGGCCGCACAGTGCTGGCTTCATAGGCGTGGGACCTGTGCAGTCACACAGGGCCCCATGTTCAGAACAGCCCATGTGAGCTTTAACACTCTGCTATTGATTTCTCGACATTCTTAATTTTTGAGTAAGGGTTCCACCCTTTTCACTGGGCCCCACAAACTTTGTAGCTGGTCCTACAGCAGCAGGACACTTCTGGGCCCTCAGCGGGAAGAGTGGGAGTGCCTGGCTTTGTCCTCACCCCTTTTTCCTCTGCCCATCCTAGGCCCTGTTTGATACACAGAATGAACTACGCACACACATCCCAAACTTCACCTTCAACCTGGGCTACTCAGGGAAATTCTTCCACACAGGTAAGTGGGTCTGGCTCTGTCCCCACTAGCAACTTCCAGAAGCTCTCACATCCAGACCCTCAGAGCACTATGCCACAGGGGTAGCAGGTGGGCTGACAGCCGCATTAGGGACACATTTGACTCTGTGACACCCCTGCACCAACAACCTATAGAGTAGACAGTCCAAACAGAGGCCATTTGGGGGCAGTAACGACACGATGAGAGCTCCCACTCATGTCTCCCTGGCCTGTAGGCTGTGTGATCCTGGGGAGGCATCGTCTCCCTCTTATCGTCCTGTCACACCCACCTTTTAAAATTATTTGTACTATTTTTGCTTTAAAAAGTAACAGAGTTTTAAGGAAGTATAAAATTTTAAAGAAGTATATGTATATGGCATAGAACGTGAAAATGTCCTATGATTGTACCCACCCAGAGGTGACCAACATTACGGGTTTATTTTCTGGTTCTAAGGGTTGAGGTCGAGGGCCGTGGGCTGCCTGGTTCATGCCTTCCCTCCTCTCTTGGGCTCTCTGACATGCCTCACATGCTGCCCTGTGGGGACTGGGCCAGAGAAAACACCCCTGAGTGTCACCTGCCGCGACCATTTCCTGTAGCCGCCTTCTGCTTGGGCCGTGGTAAGGATAGCCTCTCTCGAATTCCAGGCAAAACTCTATTAGTCTGCAATTCTGGTGGAGAAGTGTACCATATAGCCCCAAAGCCACAGAAGAGTAATACTGGATTGTCTCTCTGCATTTTTGATATTCTCATTTCTTAGCATATCAGACATAGTTTTGGTAATGCACATGAGACAGAGAATTAAACATCTGGCAGATATACAAAGAGCTTCTACAAATCAATAAATAAAAGATGAATGACTCAATAGAAAAATGGGAATAGGATTGGAGCAGACGTGTCAGAGCTGGAAGAATCCCTTGGGATCATTGCCTCAGAACCTGCATTGCACAAAGAGGAGAAGGACTTGGCCAAGGTCACAAATTGCATCAAGGCCACAGTCTAGGCTGGAGTCCAGGGCTCTGGACTGGAGCTCTGTCTGCTCCTGTGCTGTAGCTCAGGCAGTTGTTCCAAGCAGCTCTTGGGGGGCCATGGCTGCGTGCTCCCATCCCTGTGCACCAACCCAGGTTGGAGGATCTCATGGCGGGTGCGCCAGGCTGAGCTGGCTGTGCTCGGGCTGCAGGTACTGACGCTGAGGATGCCGGGGATGACCTGCTGCTGTCGTACGTGAAGGAGTTCTGGTGGTTCCCCCATATGTGGAGCCACATGCAGCCCCACCTTTTCCACAACCAGTCTGTGCTGGCCGAGCAGATGGCCCTGAACAAGAAGTTCGCTGTCGTGAGTAAGATTGCCTACGGGGCAGAGCCGGGTGGGCTAGGGGCTGGGCTGGGGGCCCAACCGTGGGCCTCTGGCTGCTTTTATGGTTCAGTCTAACAGCCTTTTATTAACATGTTTGTAGCTCAACGAATCCTCACAGAGACCCCAAAAGGCAGGTATTGCTAGCCTAGCTTTTAGACAAGACACCCGCGCTCAGGGAGGCCACACCAGCTAATGAGGCCAGCCAGCACTTACACCCGGGCCTGTTTGCTTCCTGAGCCTAAGCTCTTCTCTTCAGGCTAGGATGGGCGCTCTGGAGAGCTGGAGGAAGTGCTTAGCTCCTGGAGAATGAGGCCTGGTGCTGCCTCAGGCTGGGCCCACCAGCCACTTAGAGGCCCCCAAAGGCAGGAAGAGCCCTGTCTTGCTCCTCACTCGGGTGCTGAAGGGCATGACACTGCGCCGAGAGTTAGAGTCCCAGCTCAGCCAGCCCCTCGCTTGGAGACGGAGCATATCCCCTTCCCTCTGGGGCCTCAGCTTCTCCATCTATACCCCGAGGGCCTGGACCCACGGCCCTGCCGTTCTAGCCTCTGATTTCTCTCTCCCGTTCTACAAAGGGGAAATACGGCTCAGCGGGGAAGCCCATGCTCACCCTGCCCTGGCCCTCTTCTCCCCAGGAGCACGGCATTCCCACAGACATGGGGTACGCGGTGGCGCCCCACCACTCGGGCGTGTACCCTGTGCACGTGCAGCTGTACGAGGCCTGGAAGCAGGTGTGGCGCATCTGCGTGACCAGCACAGAGGAGTACCCCCACCTGAAGCCGGCCCGCTACCGCCGTGGCTTCATCCACAATGGTATCATGGTGAGTGGGCCCCCGGCAGCCAGGAGCCGGGTGTGCACATGCTGTCCTGGGAAGCATGGCTTTGGTGAGCTGGCTATGGATTTCAGGCCAGTTTCTGCTGCCCCCTCTGGCACCTGAGGCTCTCTGTCCCAGGGAAGGTGGGCTGCCAGGCTGCTCCTTTCATGAGCTCCTAACCTTAGCTTTTGTGTTAGGGGATCAGGGACGAACATTCTTCAAAGCAGCCTCTGGTGAGACCTTGGGACACGCCTCTGTTTCATTCATTTGTTTGCTCATTTAAAATTGTTTCATGAGCTGCTACTTTGTGCCCATCCCTTTTCTAGGCACTGGGGATACAGAAGTGCGCAAACCCAACGAAAGTCCCTGCCCTTGTAGACCTGACATCCTAGTGGCAGGAGACAGACAGCTCATAAATATGTAAGGTATATAATGGTCAGATGGTGGTAAAGGCTGTGGAGAAAAGTCAAGCAGGGCAGGGAGGTAGGAAGTGCCAGGGGAGAGGAGAAGAGAAGCTGGTTTAAATAAGGGGGTTGGGGGGGGGCCTTCCTGGGAGTGAGCACTGCTGCCAGGGCAGAGAAAGCAGCAGCTGCACAGGCCCTGAAGCAGGTTTGTGCAGAGTGTGTTTGAAGACCAACTAGAAGGCCAGTATGGCTGAAGGGGAGTGAGTGAGGGGAAGGGAGTAAGACATGAGGTCAGAGGGGTGATGGGCTTTATGTGTAGGGTCACGTAAGGCCATTGGATGCACTCTAGCTTTTAGTCTGAGATAGCAAGGTTTTGAATGGAGTGCCGTTAGCATCTGACTCATATTTTAAAAGGATTTCCATCTTTCTGGCTACTGTGTGGAGCAGAGACTGTTGGAGACACCGTGGGAAGCCCGAGACCAGCTAGGAGGCTACCATAGTCTTCCAAACAAGAGACGGTGGTAGCGTGGACCAGGATGCAATGTTGGGACGTGGTCAGATTCTGGACTTATTTAGAAGTTAGAGCCAGCAGGATCTGCTGATGAGTTGGATGTAGCGGGTAGGAGAGAGAGATGAGTCAAGGATGATTACAGCGTTTTTGGCCTGAGCCATTGGAAGGATGAGTTGTCAGCACAGATGGAGCAGCTGCGGGAAGGCCAGGTTCATGCACCCATCCATCCATCCACCCACCAGATTCTTCAGGACCAGGCACTCGTATTAACTCCAGGATGAGGTGGTGACAAGACAGACAAGTTCTTTGCTCTCTTGGAGCCCACAGTTTCGCGAGGAGAGACAGATAATAAACAGTTAAACCAATGCATGACCAAGAGTGCTTGCTACCAGGCAGGCTCTCATGCTGCAAGAGGAGTCACAGATGAGTGGGAGGGCTGCTCTAGAGAGGGTCAGGGGCCCTCGCTGGGCGAACAGTCCAAGTCTCCAGAAATATTCTCACTCGCCCATCTCTGTTACTTTTGGGTCTGTTCGTTTCGTACAGAGAATAGCAGTGAAGTTTGTAAAAGAACCAGGGCCAGTGGGCTCACCTGGGGGTATGTGGCAGGCTGCAGAAGGTCTTCGCCGCAGAAAACTCTTAAGGGCGTGGGGCTGTGCGGCCATACAGAAGGCTGCCTCTCCAAGGAGACACTGCGGCTGTTCTGAGGAAGGGTCCTTTCACCACCGTCCATGCCTGGAGACGCCATGGCTCCTGTCTTCCCGCCTCCCCAGGTTCTCCCACGGCAGACCTGCGGCCTCTTCACACACACCATCTTCTACAACGAGTACCCGGGTGGCTCCAGTGAGCTGGACAAGATCATCAACGGGGGCGAGCTGTTCCTCACCGTCCTCCTCAATCCCGTGAGTGCCCCACAGTCCTCGGCTGGTGGCGAGGAGGGGCTGCGAGACGAGAGGCCTGTCTGTCCCAGGGCAGGCCCCCCTGGGAAGGGGGAGGAGAGGAGAGAGCAGGTGTGAGGGCTGGGAATTGGAAACCCACGGTCCAGCCCTGGCTCTGCTCCCACTGTGCTGCCTGACCCTGGGCAGAGGATCTGAGCTATCTTCTCTTCCCCTTTCACAAGCTTGTACTTCAGTACAATAGTGTTAGCATTTTTGTCCATGTTCTCTTTCCGGTCTTTGCGTGTGTGTATAAATATGTAAATATATATTAATATACAGAGCAAGCTATTAATATACTAAATATATATGACTATAAATATATATATTTTAAGCTATTCACCTGAGCTTTCTGGGCCTCTTTCCTTATCTATGAAAGGGAAATAATCATTCACGTTTTAATATAGCTATCAAGATATTAAACATACCAAGTGGTGGTGGTATTTAGCTTTGTGGGATAACCGAGTACTCCTTATCTTCTAGGCACCCCCTCCCCCTGCCAAAAGAAATACAACAGAGCACCCAAATAACTGCACAGTAGGTCAGCCTCCCGTTCCAGGGCCATAATAGTCGGTAGTCAGTCAGACCTGGTCACAGCCCAAGGTCACACAGCGAGTTTGTTGATGACCTCAGCGAACCTGTAAGCTGAAGCAAGAACCGAGGGTCAGAAGTGGGGCGAAGGTGGCTTAGAGGCTGACCAGCCCCTGTTTCTCACCCTCCTCCCCTGGAGCAGATCAGCATCTTCATGACGCACCTGTCCAACTATGGGAATGACCGCTTGGGCCTGTACACCTTCAAGCACCTGGTGCGCTTTCTGCACTCCTGGACCAACCTCCGGCTGCAGACACTGCCCCCCGTGCAGCTGGCCCAGAAGTACTTCCAGATCTTCTCTGAGGAGAAGGACCCGCTCTGGCAGGTGGGTGGATGGGACAAGGGCCTGGAGGCCTTGTCGCAAGGATGGAATACCCACCACTCACGGGCACATGCTCCAGACGGGGGCTCAGCCCTCGTATCTGAGTCGCTCTTGAGTGGAAACTCAGGTGCACACTTGCTGACCAGTGTAGGCACACTCGCTTGTTCTCATGTGCACGTATGTACACACCTTCCTCGTAGACCTACAGGCATGCACTCTCACGCACAGCCTCTGTTAAAACCTCAGTACAAAACTAAGTGAACATGGCGTGGATGAAGTGTAGAGAGCAGCTGCCTGGACTGGCTACTCTCAGAGAGTCTTTATGCCTTTCTCATTCCAGCAGTCCCTGAGCCACGGGAAAGGGGGCTAATGGGAGGGTTTTGGGGATTGTTCTTGGGGAAGTTTGCCAGTGGGGCTGTCAGAAACTGGAAGCAGAAGCTGGAATTGATGGCAGTCTTCATAGTTTAAACCAGAGGTCGACAAACCATGCCCATGGGCCAAATCTGGCCTGCAGTCTTTTTTGTAAATAAAGTTTTATTGAAACCCAGCCATGCTCATTCTTGTATGTACTACAACATACTTTCAAGCTGCAACAACAGCGTTAAGTAGTTGTGACAGAGACCAGAGCGTACCCGTGCGTAAAATATTTACTAACAATTTCAAAAGATTTACTAAACTTTATAGAAGAAGTTTTCTGACCCTCTGGTTCAGACAGCCCAGCCAGTTAACTTCAACAAGCACTCGTGCACTCCTGTTACGGGCCCAGCACTGAGCTGAGTATTTTGCTAGGATTGACCAGAAATGGTTCCTGTCTGCCAGCAGCCCAGTGTCCCAAGGTGGGAGTGTGACAAGGACACATGCAGAACAGCCGTAAGAGTCACCTATCAGTATGCAACGGGAGTCCACTTCCTGGGTTCCTGGGCCCCCTAACATCCTTTCCTCTGCTGTTTTAGGACCCTTGTGAGGACAAACGCCACAAAGACATCTGGTCCAAGGAGAAGACGTGTGATCGCTTCCCAAAGCTCCTCATCATTGGCCCCCAGAAAACAGGCAGGTCTCTCCACTCTTGACCAGCCTCCCCCAACCCCTGCTGTCTCGGCCACAGAATTCTGGGGACACCTGGCCCTGGTCCCACTCCCCAATAATCTGCCCCCTCTTTCCCAGGAAGTAGAAATGAAGTTGGGGCGAACATGAATTGCCTATCAGCTTGGAAGTAGGAACCAGGTGGAGGGTGGCCATGGAATTCTTCTTTCTGTCCTGAACCACAGCCTCAGGGAGCTCCCCCTGTGACCTCCTGGGAGCCTTTCCAGGCAGAGAAGCCTAGACCAGCTGTTCTGCAAGTTCTAGCAGAGCCATGCAAAATTTGTTCAGTGCAAAGAGGACTGCGATCAACTAGTTATGTCTGCCAGGCATGCAGGAAAGAAGTGATGACATGATTGCTAAGCATTTGCCATCCACACTCTATAAGGCACTGATGGGTGCTCCCACTTTACAGCAAAAAAACTCAAGGCTCAGAGAAGTTAAATGACGTCCTCTAACACATTCAGTTAGGAAATGGCAGGTCCAGGTCTTGAACCCTGGTCTCTGTAACCCCAAAACTTACACTCTTAAGCACCAAACACTATGGTCTCCTTCTCTGCCGGGACCTCTCGTTATGGTGTATTAACCATAGACTTACACACAAGAAAGAGATGGACTCTCTGAAGGAGGAGGGGGTAGGTCCTGTGCTGTCAAATGGGGGAGGGGTATGAGTGAGGGAAGGGCACCCAGAAGGAGAGGCAGATTTCTTAGCCTATCAAGAATTTCGCCTAAACAGATTGGAGGGTCTGGAGCTCCATTTTCTCTGAGCTCCTCCCAAGCGTCAGGACAGAGGCCCAAAGCTGGAAGGGCCCAGCAGAAATTATCTAGCTCTAGGGTTTTGAGGAGACAGTAATGAGTTGGATGTAGCTGCTTGAGTACAGTGGTAAGAAGGATTCTGAGGCCAAGTCCTTATTTAGTGGTGAAGAATGCTGTGATGGATTAGTGATGTCTGCAATGGGTACAGGAGCTGGGGTGCTTACATGCATGACATGTATTTCTTTCATTGTATAGATGTGGAAACTAAGTCCCAGAGAAGGGAAGAAACTTTCCCAGGATCTCGCAGTGAGAAATGGAGAGCTAGGACCAGAACCTAGGATTTTAGGCTCCGTCTTTGTGTTGGGGGCTGGGCCCTCCCTGGTCTCAGCCGCCTTCTGTCTCCACAGGTACCACAGCCCTCTACCTGTTCCTGGGCATGCACCCGGACCTCAGCAGCAACTACCCCAGCTCAGAGACCTTTGAGGAAATCCAATTTTTTAACGGCCACAACTATCACAAAGGCATCGACTGGTGAGTGGGCCTTTCTGTCCACAGCGGGGCAGGAAGGCTGTCATGGAGCCTGCCGGGAGGAGGTCTGCTGTGGCCACAGCAGGAAGCAGCTGGAGCTTGCTGACACGCAGCTAAAGTTCCTGTAAACAGGGACAAAGTGCAGTGACCCTGGAGTCATGGTGTTGGAGGCGTGTCACAGATGGGACACTCGATGAGGATGCCCTTTGCCCCTTTGCATTCTGGCCAGGGTCAGAGGCTGCTGGAAGTGGGAGTCCAGCCCCTCCCTTGCTTGTATAGAAACATTCTGACTCCCAGAGGGGAACAGGGACTTGCCCGAGGTCCCATGAGCTGAGGACAGAACAGGGGCTAAAATCCAAGTGTTCTGACCCAAAAGCTGGTCCTTCCCACTGTGTTCTGCTGATCATGGAGCAGGAGGTGTTCTTATGGGCCCTTCAGAGGCGGCTGGATGTCAGGGAGTCGCCTGGGGAGGTGGTTGACGTAGCTTCCCACCAGAACCTGTCACCAGAGGTTACCTCGGGGTGTGGGGGTCGCATGGGGATGGTTTTACACTCCGATTTTTCAATTTGTAGATTTCTCTACTACTTTTTTACATATTTTCCAACCTTATCTATGTATTTCTTTTGTTTATTATCTTTATGTCAATGGTTTACCTGGGCGGAGAAATTATGGGGATTCTTCTGTTTGTTTTTTGGCGTTTTTCTGCGTGTATTTCTCTCCCTCTCTTTTGTCTGTCTATTGTCTCTCTGTCTATCTGCCTATCTATCTACCTACCTTCCTCCCTCCTTCCCGTCTCTGTCTACCCGTATATCTCTAATATGTCCATAGTCTCTTATCTAAAACCATTATAGCCAGATGTATTATGGGAAAGTCAGCATTTTTCAGATTGCAGAGAGCTAATGTGCTGTGACACCATATATTTAGCAACACCTTCAGCAGGGTCTGGGGCAGCACCCCATTAGCAAATACATCAATACGTCTGGAGCAAAGTATGTGAATATTTACACTAAGTAAGATTCATAAGTCAGGTTTTGCTGCCAAGTGGCTTTGTTACAAACTTAAAGAAAAAAGCTTCTGTTTTCAGAGCTTTCTTGATTTAGGTATTACAATGGATGTGAACAGACAGATGCATTTTATAAAGAAAATTCAGAAAGCTGAGAGAGAGAGAGAGAGATTCTTAGCCCCATTCCTAAGATTTTGATTTTGTAGGAAGTGTAAGATGGGTGAAGGAATCTTACAAGCCCCCAAGTGGTTCTGATAAAGGGGCCCCTGGGACCCCCCTGGAGAGCTACTGTCTCATAGGACAGAGTAGGGATCCTACACCTTAACTAGGGTGGACCTTCTAAGCTTTGGTTCCGACGAACCTCCGAAGTTGTACCTCTATTTTGCATGAGTAGGTGCCCCTGGGGCGAGAGGGGGTCATTTAGTTATCTGAGGGTCCTCAACCTAGAAATGGTACCAAAGGATTGGTATGGATGGTCACCTGCGGTGGGTAGGGGAGGTTCATGTTGAAAGCTGAGTCCCAGGTCGCCCCCTAGAGGCAGTGAGAATTAGGGCCCTGCCAGTTTCACTCTGGGAGCATCCGTTTAGGATGGAAAGACAACACTGCCTTGCCATGCCCCGCAACCCATATCACACCTGTAAGTCTTCAGATCCTCCTGACCCCAAGGTCTCCCATGAAAAAGGACGAATTCTGAAAGGGGAGTCTGCGAAGTGGCCATTTGACTAGACTCCCTGCCAGAAGTGAGTCCTTGTTTGGCTGGGAGTGATACGCTTTGCTTGCTTTCGGAAGTTCTACCCCCCGCGGCCCTGGCCCGCTCATGCTGCAACCCTCAGGCCCCTTTCTCAGGAGCCTTGTCTGTGAGCCTCCTCTCTGGGTTTCCTGCAGGTACATGGAGTTCTTCCCCATCCCCTCCAACACCACCTCTGACTTCTACTTTGAGAAAAGCGCCAACTACTTTGATTCGGAAGTGGCACCCCGGCGAGCAGCTGCCCTATTGCCCAAGGCCAAGGTCCTAACCATCCTCATCAACCCAGCGGACCGGGCCTATTCCTGGTACCAGGTGAGCTGGGCTGGGCAGGGCCCCGGGTCGGGGTGCAGGGCTCTGTCTGCCACTCAGCTACTCAACCATTCATTCCAGGGATATCTACTAAATACTTACTACGTGCCAGCCCCAAGCTAGGCTTCTGGGATGCTTGGTAAGAATAGAGTCCCACCTCTATAGCACTTCTAGCCTGGTGGAGAGACAGGCAGAAATCCATGGTGAATCTCAGCCAGCAGTTACTTGTCCACCCCTGTAGCTTTGTCTGGGGTCCTGCCTCTCATTCTGACATCAATAGGTGGTGGAGGCTGGTTCCACTTTGAGAAAACCTAGATCTGGTGGACAGTGATCTGGGCTGATACTAACTTTGGCACTGGGTGGGAATTCAGAGAAGGACAGGACCGAGGACTTGCCATTCTTAGCGGAGGATGCAAACTCCTGATCAGATATGGAAGTTACCTGGACTGCACCCATGCCAGAGAGCGTATGACTCCCAGTCCCTAATTGACTGTGTAAGAACTAGAATTTTCTTTAATTTCTATGACCTGACAATTTCTTCTAAGCACCACTCTACTTGGCTTATAGGAATGCGTAGGCTCAGGCTTTTGGGGGGTTTCCTCCCCTGCCTGCCATGTGCTAGAGTATTGCACATGCCTGGTCTACTGGCTAGTCCAGGAAGTCCTCCTCAGGCCACTTTTCACAGCTCCCTGACACCCTATGAACCTGTTCACCTGGGTGATTCAGGTGGCTGTCTCCTCCCTGGGGCCTCACTGTGTCCACAGTGCTGTGAGGGGGCCAGGTACAGACCCTCTTTGCTCTCCGGTCCCAGGACCTCGCCCCTTCCTGAGCTGTATGTGATCCTTACTGGGAGAATGGGGTCTGGTGAGTGTTACCTGTGGTCGGCAGGTTCCTGATCTCTGGACTATGGGAATTCTGCAGATGCCGACAGCCCATGGCATTACGTTAGGTGGTTCAAAGCCAGGATTTTCCCCTTTCCAATTCTTTCCCAATCCTGTCTTAGTCTGCTCGGGCTGCCATAACAAAATATCATAGACTAGGTGGCTTATACAACAGACTTTTATTTCTCGCAGTTCTGGAGGCTAGAAGTTGAGGATCAAGGTGCTGCCAATACAGTTCCTGGTGAGAGTGCTCTTCCTGGCTTTTGGACAATCGCCTTTTCACTGTGTCCTCACATGGCAGAGAGAGAGCGAGAGAGAGCTGGAGTACTGTCTGGTGTCTCTTCTTACAAGGAGGCTAATCCCATCACACGGCCCCATCCTCATAACCCCATCTAAACCTCATTACCTCCCAAAGGCCTCATCTCAAATATCATTGCATTGGGGGGTTAAGGCTTTAACATATGAATTTGCAACACAAGCTGGCACTTACTCATTTGGGGAGGGCGTTCTCGGTGTACTTGCATTGGGTTCTCAGTGAGTGGGATTATTAGCCATTGACAATATTTTTCCTGAAATTTAAGTCATAATCTAATGCTAAGAAACCCTTGTGGGAATTAAGGCTGCTCATTATTGGTCTGTCACACCTTTTGACTTCTGTAAAGGAGACATTCTTAATTTGGCACAATGGCACTTAAGTCTTTTCTAACACTGCTAAACTCTGTTTTTGACAAAGAGAGTGCAAGTTTCAGGTTCAGGGCCTGTAGTAGACTTGTATCTGGCTTGTGTTTGAGAACATTGTTTTATTTTTATTGTATTTATGAACAATTATCTTCTATATGTGACAACTATTCTAGTTTTCCACTTATGGAGGTGATACTGAGTTTTATTTTGAAATAAATTGAGGTGAATAAGAAAGATGGGTGAACGTACAGAAAAGTATGTTGACATTGACAGATACAGATGGTTTGTGGATATTGCAGAAATCGCAGAGATGGGGTGCAAATGACCAACATTTGGAATTTCTGATCTAGTCCAACTCACATCTTGCAAGATGGGGAAACTAGGCTCAGAGGGGCCAGTGACTTCCCTGAGGCAAGACGACAATGTGAGACCGAGCCAGGACTTGAACCCAGGACTCCTTATTCCAACCCAGGTTCTTCTGGCCACCTCATGGCTGCTGTCCCACAAAAGCCTCTTCCTTTGTGCCCTCTGAGTGACATGCTGACCCTCTCCCCTTGCCCGTAGCACCAGCGAGCCCATGACGACCCAGTGGCCCTGAAGTACACCTTTCACGAGGTGATCACAGCTGGGCCCGACGCCTCCTTGAAGCTGCGTGCCCTCCAGAACCGCTGCCTGGTCCCCGGCTGGTACGCCACCCACATCGAGCACTGGCTCAGCGCCTTTCACGCCAACCAGGTAGCTGCCTGTCCCTGACCCTTGGGAGGGCAATCACAGTACTGCCTTGCTGCAGTTAGCAAAGAGCCTCAAATCTCTCTCACTAGTCACAGGGCTGGAAATGCTGTCACTGGAGAGTTAGACCTCTGCAATCTTCAAAGGTTTCAATCTTGTTTATCCCAGGATTGATGTGTGAAATTCCCCAAGCCCTTGTCCCATCACAACAGTCTCTGTGTCCCTAAAGGGACCCAGAAAGCTCTGGGGTAGGACCCTGGGAAGGGTGGTGGTGAAGGGAGAGCTTGGCTGGAGAGATAGGCAGGACCAGACTGCACAAAGGGTTTTAGGAAACTTGGAAGATTTAGGCAGGAGAGCGACACGTGGGCCAGAAACTTGGGGAGAGGCCAGAGAGGAATGTTGTTGAGTGAGACAGGAGGGGTAGGCAGGGTTTGGTGATAGCTGAAACTCTAGGAAAGGATGACATCAATCAGGGGAAGCTGGCAGAGAGCAGGGAGTTAGACCGCAGAGGGCTGAGGTTTGAGGATGCCAGCTGTTCAAAAGTGGAGGAGGAAGCAGATTCTACAGAGTGCAGGGACCCCAGTTTGTAACCATGGCTCTGACCAAGAAAACTGGGGGACTGACTGCCACCGGAGTGAAAATAGGTTCCAATCATCCTTCTCCCTTTTCTTTTGTTCCAGATTCTGGTCTTGGACGGCAAATTGCTGCGAACAGAACCTGCCAAAGTGATGGACACAGTGCAAAAATTCCTTGGGGTGACCAACACCATTGACTACCACAAAACCTTGGCGTGAGTGTTGCATTGGTCTTTCAACAGGGGCATTTCCTAAGCAGGCACCTGGGCCAAAAATCCAAAGGCTTGGATGATTACAGTAGAGACACGGGTTAATTTGCATCAGTAAGTGTGAGAAAGTATGCATGTCCCTGGTGGTAGTTTAGCAGAGAAGCTAATATTAATATGACTTGAGTCATATTTATAAAGGTATCAACTCAAGAAAAAAGGAGGTGATAAATCTGTTCTGCTCTGGTCAGTCCCATCCCTGGGGTGTTCTTTTCAGTCTGGGATGAATACTTTCAGAGTGTTTTATCTAAAAGTAAGTTAGACCAACAATAAGCAGCCCTAATTCCCACAAGGGTTTCTTAGCATTAGGTTATGACTTAAATATAGTTTCAGGAAAAATATCGTCAATGGCTAATAATCGTACTCACTCAAAACCTGGCGCAAGTGCACTGAGAATGCCCTCCCCAAATGAGTAAGGGCCAGCCTGTGTTGCAGGCGCTTAGGGCTGTGCTATGTTACAGACAAGGGACACACTCAGCTGGTTGAAGGGGTCTCAAGGGAAGGGAGAATAAAGCCACCTTTTTTGGCTACCTGCTTATGAAAGTCTTGCAGCAAGAATGTTCCCTTCTCACTATCTTGGAAGTTGAAGGTGGGAAAGGGAATTGGGTCCTTCATGTTGAGGCAGACAGGAGCAGCTGCTAAGGATGTGGGCTGTGGCATCAGAGATGCCTGGGTTAGGAGCCCAGATCCATGACTTCTTTGGCTGTGGGACCTTGGACAAATGTCTTAGCTTCTTCAAGCCTCACTTTCCTCATCTGTAAGTTGGGGATAAAGGTAGTAACCCCTACCTCCCGAGGGCCACTGTGTTGAAGAAAAGCGCGCACGTGGAGCTCTTAGCTCAGTGCCTGGCATGCACTAATGCTGGATAAAGGCTAGCTGCTATCATCATCATCATCTATGCCTACGCTGTGGCCCATTCAGAAACCCCTATTTCCCTCGCCTGCCAAATGTGAATTCTGTTTCCCTGCAATCCTCGTGCCCAACAATCTCCTAATGGTTCCTGACCTGGGGCTGAATTCTGATGCCAACATCGCTTCCCTCCCTGTGACAGCTTCAGATCTCATCGCCCAAAAATGCCCTTGTAGGCCCAGCATGATTTTGAATCCCGAAAGCAGTTCTCTGTCCTTTCTGAAATTTACTCCAAAAAACAAAACTTCCCAGTGATTGACATGCTGAAGTGCAACTGCAGAGACTGCATTTCTTAATAAAAACTACAATGTATTAAAAACCAAAAGAACGTCACTAAACTCCCCCCCAACCCCATTGGGTTCTTGGGTAAAGAAAAAAATGTTACTCACCCCTGAGCTGGAGATTGCTCAGAAGAGGTTTCCCAGAACCATGAGGGTGGGAAGTGTCAAGGATTGCTTCAGGAACGGGGGCTGCCAGCCGGGAGAAGGGGAGGCTCAGAGCATGTAAGCCTCCCTCTGCTGGGAGGAAGGGGCAGGTGGGTCTAGGGGAGCCGAGGGACAAAACATGAGCAAGCAGATGCTAATATCAGCCCCATACAACCTATGTGTTCCTGAGTGTGCACAAGGGAGAGGACGCTGTCGTCCCCGAGGCTCTGCCGTCCCCGGGGTCTGTGACCATTGCCTTAAAGTGGGAAGGAAGTGACCAGGCCAGCTCCCACCCACAGGCTTTCCCCACATCCACAGGTTTGATCCAAAGAAAGGATTTTGGTGCCAACTGCTCGAAGGAGGAAAAACCAAGTGTCTGGGCAAAAGCAAGGGCCGGAAATACCCAGAGATGGACTTGGATGTAAGTGGTGGACATGCTGCCTGTAGCAGCTGGATAAATAATCCCTATACTGGCGGGAGCCTTCTCGCCCCTTTACCTTACACTCAGCACGTTAATGACTTTGGTTCTTTTTGGACAGGGTTTTTTTGTGGGGTTTTTTAAAGATTTTATTGGGGAATTGGGGAAGGGGAACAGCTAAGTTGTTGTCCTTCAATCTTAGTTGTGGAGGGTGCAGCCAGCTCAGCTCCAAGTCCAGTTGCCATCTGGCCACCAATCGGCAGCTGACGGCCGCTCAGCTCAAGGTGCCGTGTTCAATCTTAGTTGTGGGTGGGCTCAGCCCACCATCCCATATGGGAGTCAAACTGGCAACCTTGTTGTTAGGAGCACCTACTCTCACCAGCTGAGCCATCCTGCCATCTGTTGGCAGCTCAGCTCAGGCACAGATCACTGGCCCATGTGGGAATCGAACTGGCGACAAAGTTGCTTAGAGCTCATGCTCTTAACCAACTGAGCCACTCGGCCGGCCCTGGACAGTGTTCTTAAGAGGAGGAAATGTGGGCTGGGATATGGTGGGTCAGAACTGACTTAGTCAAATGAGTATTTATTACCCTCTCCTGAGAGCTGAATGCTCTGGGGCTTTGAGGATGAATCAGACTTGTTCTTTGCCTTCAAGGAACTCCTAGTCTAGGAGAGAAATGTTCACACACACACGGATAAGGAGAATATAAGGCAGGAAGTGCTTCCTGTTGTAAGAGAAGTATGCACCCAAGTGCCATGGGAATTCAGAACAAGAAGATGCCACTTGAAGCTGGGAGAGGGAAAGAGTTTTCTCAAAGGAGGGAGGGGTTTCTGGAGTTGGGCCTGGAAGGATGGGATACTTGTAGGAGAGAAGGGCATGTACAGAGTATACAGGGGAAAGGTCACACACTGTGACTCACTATGTTTGCCTTTTCCCATTCACCCTGGCTTTGATTAATTCTCTCTCTTTTCCCTCTATTGCAAGAATTTTGACCTTGTGTGCTATATTTTGGTATTCCTACTATATAGGAGCTTTTTTTTGGAGGCTACCATTTTGAAGAAGACTGTGAATAAATAATAGGTGTATGGGATGGTGCCAACAGAATGGTGGTTTTAAAGAGGAGGGGTCCCTCTTGAGTCAGCCCATCACCAAGACCTGAGCTTTCCTTCCTGTTACAGTCCCGCGCCTTCCTGAAGGACTATTACCGGGACCACAACATCGAGCTTTCCAAGCTGCTGTACAAGATGGGCCAGACGCTGCCCACCTGGCTGCGAGAGGACCTCCAGAACACCAGGTAGCCGTGGCCACCACAGCCAGACTGAACGTTTGTGACGGCAGGGATGTCCCGCCACACGCTGAGCCAGACGGACCTGCACAATGGGGAGCTGGGCCCGGGCTGGCCAAGCACTTATGAGCAATACTCTGCCGAAGCCCAGGCAGAGCTTGGAGAAGAGCCCAGGCAAACCCACAAGCGCCTCAGAGCGTCCAGTGCTGCTGGGTCTGTGGCCTCTAGGACCTCCTGAACCACCAGAGGTTCATTCCGTTCACAGCCTTTCATGGGGAGGCCACTTCCTGTTGGTGGAAGGCCACTTCCTGGTAGGAGGGAGTCCGTGAGACTCTTTTCTGCCCCTCACTGTGTTCTACCAACCATACCCTCTCCTTCATCCCATTACTCCCTGCCCCAGCAGGGTATCCCCTCAGTATTAGCTGCCATATTTTCCCTGTCCTCCAGACAATAAGGGAGAAGTGCCCAGCTGGACATTTTTTGCCAAACCAGGGAGAGAGACTGGATGTTTCCCTGACTGTTTCGAGCCAGGCCCTTCAGAGGGGTCAGCTGGGTACCCAGAGTTGGTTAGTAGGCTGGATGTGAGGGTGGCCCCTCGAGAGAATGCTGAACTTTCACACGCATTCTGGTTAATACCTTCACATCTCACCTTCCCTTTTTGGGGAAAGAATTGCTGGTTCCTTCAGTGTCCACCCAGTCCTCCGGGCCTCCTCCAGGGCCCTGGGGCACTGCCATGCCATTTGGACCCAGAGACGCAGGCCTCAATCCCACCCCCTTTTTTCACCCTGGGATATGACATGTGTGGTGTTTCCTGTGGTAAAAGACTGAGGCGGTTCAGGAGTCTGCCAGTATACATGTTCCCATGTACATACATTGTCCCCATGCCCACCCGGCCTCGGCCCCTGGCAGACGCTGGGCAGAGCTGTTGAGACTGCCATCCATGGCTTTGCCCCAGCAAAAGGCCGAGTGTTCCTGGAGACCCCCTTAACCTCCCCAATACTAAGAAGCTAAAGTATTTTAATATTTTGTTTTTCCTTGGTGCCAGAGTTTATACCCTGGGTGCTGGGGTCGCACTGTGTTATATATATATATATATATATATATATATATGTATATATATATATATATATATATATATATATATATATATATATATATGTATATATATATATATATATATATATAAAATTTGTATATATATATTATATTTTTTTTGGTTGGGTTTGTTTTTAATTCAGTCATACAAAATGGTGGTAAGCCCCAGTCCCAAAGGGTGTCCTATCTACGTGCATGAAAAGTGAGACGGAAGGGAGGGGGCAGGCATGTCTGTGTGTGTCTGGGGCCTCGAGGAGACAGTATGGAGGTGCCCTGGGAGGGGCCTCTGTTCCCTCTCCCAAGTGCCACGGCTGTGCTGGGGCTGCCCCAGGTGAACAGAGGTGGTAAGATGCACAGGGAAGACTCCCTCTCCAGGAAATCTGGCTTCATGAAGCGCAGTGACCCTGGGGGAATTTGGGCCAAAGGAAACGGCGGGCTGGGGTGAGCGACCTGGGCCCAAGGCTGGCCTGTTCCCCTCCCCTCACATGGTGCTAGGTGGGAAGCTGCCCTGGGAGCAGGAGGCCCTGCAGACAGTGGGTCTCTGGGCTGTTTTCTGGTTGGGGTCTGCTCCTACCCCCCTTCTTTTAAAATGTGAAGTGACTAAGCTGGGCACTCTTCCCCAGCCCCTCCCACTGCCAGTTCAGCTTTGAATTGACACCCAGGAAGTCCTTTCTGGAGAGCCTTGTCTTGTTCAGAAGACTCTAGCATCTTGGGGCTGGAAGGGTTCTTTGATGGGCATGGAAACAGCTCTAGAAAAGGGGAGGTGGACTCCTTGGCCGATGTCACAGAGCTGGTTGGGAGCAGGGCCAAGATTGAACTCGGGGCTCCTGACTCTGAGTCCAGTGCTCTTCCAATGCCACACTGCCTCTGAGCCCATCCTTGGAACCCAACTCTGTGCCAGGTTCCTGTCCCTCCCTCAGTCACACCCTTGGTCACTCCAGGACAGGGGACAAACCACTCCTTCCCAGCCAGGGTGCCTTTGAGCCTTCTGAGTTCCAGATCTGTATTCACATCCCTCCGTCTCTTGCTCTCTCCACCTCGAAAGGTCCTTCCCAGCCTGCAGGGCCTGGGTCTGTCTTAGCTCTGAACTGCTTCCCTTTTCCCAAGTTCTCCCCCGGGATGGAGAAGATGTTGGCTACTCAACGGGACCAGCGGCGTATGGTTTCATTGTCTACCCAGGGAAGTGTTCCCATCATGCTTCTCATCGGGGCCGTTGAGCCTGGGCGCCCTGGGCATCGTGAGCCCCGCAGGAGATGAAGAGCAGAGTGTCTGAGGACAGGGTGGCGTGCCTGCGTGTATGCTCCATGGAACCAGACTCCCAGAGTCGGGCAGTGACTTCGATAGTGCACATCCCAGGCTTCACTTCCCATTGTCAGCAAGGGGCTCGGGCTCTGTGACCTGTGAGGACTTTACAGCACCCACATTCTGAAAGCTGCCCTCTGGGCCTAGGTGCCAGCTCCCGCTTCTTGGGGCTCAGAATGCCTGGTGGGATGGCACCTCCACCTCGCTGTGCCTCTGGCCTGAGGAAGGAGCCGGCAGGTGTGAGACCCCGCGGCAGCAGAGGCAATACTGGGGATTTTGTCCAGGCCCTTCTGGTGGGCTGGGGACTAGACCTGCCACATGCTCTAAGTCTGGTCACTGCTGTTACTTCCCTTCCCACTAATGAATATTTCTCCAGGACCCTCATGAGAAGAGAAATCCAGAGGTCAGTGGGTACACGAGCATCAGCTTCTTTGATGTTCACTAATTACTAAGCCTTTGCACTCCCCCCACCCCGCCCAAAAGAGAGAGAGTGAGAAATAGCTTAAATCATGTAGACAGCTCCACCATCTAGTCTGCTGTGCCCTGCACGAGCCTTTGCCCCACAAGTTGGGTGCAGGTGGGAGATCAGCTGAAGCTGCCTCAGTCACTTGGGGTTCTAGAGTCACCTGTGAATGAATTTGAAGTTTAAAGGTAGGTCTTTTCCAAGCCCCTCAGTAGCAGCAGCTGGTGCCTCTAGGGCCCAGCTGAGGGAGCACGTGGTCTGTCCCTAGCAGCAGAAAACTGCTGGGTTGACCCACAGAGAGTGGTGGTCCCAATGTGGAACTGACCCCATGGGTTTGTGAGTAGAAAGAGGAAGTAAAAAATTGTTTTATGAACACTGCTACCCACCGTCTAGATTTAAAATTAACATTTTTACCACATTCGCTTTTTTTCTTCTCTCTACATAGATATTTTTTCTGAACTACCTGAAAAGTAAAAATCATGAGACTTTACCCCAAAATGCTGCAGCCTGCATCTGCTAAGCGTTAGGCCATTCTCCTACATAGTGGCCTGGAGACACCAGTAATTTTCTAACAGCTGCTCTCCAAGCCACGTTCCGATTTCCCCCAAATAACTTATACCTAGTTTTGGAATTTTGATCCAATCAAGTGCACACATTGCATTTTGTAACTGTGTTTCTAAATCCCTTTGCTGAAAAGGCTTCCTTCTGCTCACTTTGATTTTTTTAAATGGCATTATTTCCGAGGCCAGTTGGCCTGCTGTTTTGGAGAAGTCCCATGTCCTGGATTTGTCTGATTGTTTTCTCTTGGTGTTGTAGGAAACATTCCTCTAGCCCCTGTAGTGTCAAGAATCATTCAGGCTGTATGGGTATTTGCCTTCTGCGCTGACTTGACAACTTGCCTCCAGCCTAAGGTGCCCCTCTACTGTCACCTGTACTAAGTGCCAAAACCCGCAGAGGGGCGAGCTGGAGCTCCAGGAGCTCGGGGTGGGCTAAGGGAGGCAGCCCTGCCTCTGGGCCTGGGAGGAAGGGCCGGGGCAGAGGCTGCGTGCACGGAAGTTGGACCAAGCCGTGTTGGGCCTGTTGGAACTGAGACGTCTCTGGCTCAGAAGAGCCTGTGCTGCCCCATTTGATCTTGGTAATGGACAACAGGGCACCAAACAGCATCTCTCTCTCTCTCTCTCTCTCT
>NW_017732575.1:241933-251942 GCF_001890085.2 Hipposideros armiger | reverse complement strand
TCTCTGTCTCTGTCTCTGGGTCTTCACTTCCTGGAGGCCTGTGGTCTGTGCACTGGAGCAGAGCCAGATCCCTGGAATGTACCAGGGAAGGGCCTAGCTGGGGAACTAGCCTCCCCCAAGTTGTGGTGTAAGGAGAAGAGCACTGGGCTGGAGGCAGGAGCTAGGAAATTTCATCCCAACTGGGTCTATTTAGGAGCTGGGTGGCAGTTTTCTTCCTAGGGCCTCAATTTTCCCATTTATAGAATGAGCAGGTGGGGCTACAGCAGGGGTTTTCAAATGTCAAAAAAGGAAGTAGGTCTGCTCTGGGTAAAGTGAGAATGGAGAACCCGGGCATGCGCTCTCGTCCTCACGTTCCAGGTTTGCTATCCCTGGCTTGGCTGCGCCCCCGCCCGGGCTTGCTCTGGCCAGCTCAGATGGCTGGAGATTTTTTTTTTAGCTCCCACAAGGGACAGGCATGATTTTGTGTGGGGTCGATGTCAAGGGCCTGGGGAAGACTCTGGCTGTGTTGTACCCTAATAAGTTCATCCCTCCCTCTCCTTTCTCTCTGTGGCCCTTAAGGAGAATGAGGGAGGAGAGGGTTTTCTATGACTGTGCTAGCTTTTATTATCAGCAAGAGGGCTCCTTTTATAATTTGTGCATGAAATTCATGTCATTTCCTGGGAAGAGGAGAGGGCTGACTGGAGAGGGTGGGGGGCAAGTTGGGGGAGCAGGCAGAGGTTTCCTTCCCTTGTGGGGGTGGGGAGAGGCGTGGAGAGGGGGTGCTACCCAGCTCACCTGATCAAGGCTCTCGAACCAGCCGTTTTGGGTTGTGTTAAAAGTGGGAACCTTCCTCCATTAATGTACAATCTCGAACTAACTACTAATAAAGTGGGGTTCTGTTTGTACACATTGGTCATATCTGTCTGCGTGACCTTTTAGCAAGGCCTGCAGGGGAGGGTAGCTATACGGATGTTTGCATGCATAGCCACTCTGGCCACCTCCTCCCCCCGCCGGCCCCCTCCTCACACACACACAGGGACTTGGTCAAATCAAAGGTCATTTCCATTGGGTTGTAAACTGAAGCTTTTTTTAGATAGCAGAGGCCTGTTGACGTCAGGGCGGCCAGGTGGGGTATCTCAGATGATGAAGAGCTTCAGAGGTGCTGGATCACTGAGAAGCACTGGGGACTGAGCCCTGCACTACGGAGAGACTCGGAGGGTAGACCAGTGCTACGTAAATGTGTCTCATAACTGGGGACAAGTCACTTTTTAATTTTTGATCCTGTTTCCCTCATTGTTTAGGGGTGTGGAGGTGAACTGGACTCAGTGGCTCTTCCTGGAGAATTTGCTTAAAATACCAGATTCCCAGGCCACATTTCAGAGATTCCTCCCTGGCAGAAGTGGGGTGGGGCCCAAGCACCTGCATTTTAACAACCTATCCGGCACACTGAGGTGCCCCACTTTGATAAATCCTAGCTTAGATCATTGGTTCCTACAGACTCTAATTAATTCAGTTCTTCTGTCCAAGGAATGAAACCTTCAGGTAAAACAAATGACTTCTTAGCCCTCCCAGCCTGACTGACGTTTACCGGCAAGGGTCCCAGCCAGCTGTTAACAATGCCGGTGCCTGGACCTGCTCCCTCAGAACCCCTTGTGAAGCTTTACTGAATGCACATTCCTAGGCTCCCCCAAATCCACTCAATCAGAACCTCTGGAAGTGAGGCCCAACAGTGTGCATTTTAACACAGTCCCTGATGCACACAAATGTCTGGGGACACTGAACCAGGGCTACCGCGTGTGAACCAGAGGTCACAGAAATGTGGCCCACTGCCGAGGGGCATGCTGGGACCTAGGTGGGAACACACCAAAAGCCCAACCCCAATGGCACAAGGGTTGCACTTGGCAGAGACCGCTTTGGGGTTTGTCATCTGGGAGTTCGGTACCGGTCATATGGCATCACCACCAACAGCATGGCCGGAGGCTGCGTGAATGGGAGCAGACACAGGAGGCACGGTACAGAAAGGATTCCTGTGCCAGGTAAGGGGCTGGGCTACATCAGAGATCTTCAATTTTGAAACAGCCAGGCTTCTTTTTAAAACTGAGAAATTTAA
This sequence comes from Hipposideros armiger, assembly GCF_001890085.2. NCBI lineage: Eukaryota > Metazoa > Chordata > Mammalia > Chiroptera > Hipposideridae > Hipposideros > Hipposideros armiger. The sequence continues at coordinate 249,853 of NW_017732575.1, read as the reverse complement.
TTAGAAACCAGGTAAAGGCAGGTGGAGTGGAGGTGAGGGTCTGGACTCCCACCAGCTCAACTTTTCCTCCCTGTCCCCCATCCTATCTGGAACCCTATGATTCCTTGAAACACATTGTGAAAACCCAGCCCGGCTGCTCTCAGAGGTCCCAGGAGTCCTGCAATTCCAATAGGTTGAGGGAACAAAGACACATTAGACCCTCCTCATGCCCTGCAGCGAGGAGTCCCTCTGGGAACCTGGTTCCCTAGGATCAGTCCAGACTCTGCAGGTGGGCATTTCCCTCAGAGAAGCCCTGGAATGTGTGCACAGGGCAGTGTGTTGCATAATAGCAAAGCACTGGAAACTACCTTGAGGCCCATCCAAAGGGGATCAGCTAAACAGCCCCTAGTGGAGCCACACGCTGGGACAGGATGACGCAGTTGAAAACATTTAGTCCTGCCAGGGAAATTTCTACAAGACTGGCCTGGACAGTATGACCATTTGTGGAAAGAGAATGCTACGAAGTATGCATTTTTTTCTGGGAGTATAGATATATACTCGTATCTTTCACATCACACTGAAAACAGGAGGAGGCGGGGACAGGGAAGAAGGGTTTCCCAAGGGGACTTTAGCTTTGGATGAAATATTTTTTAAAAATTAAGATAATGTATTTGTGTATCATTTTTGGAACGAAAAAGCCTTAATTTAAAAAAATGACTAGAAATGGGTGAAGCAGAAAGGAGGAGGCTCCAGGCAGCTGGACTCTTGTGGGATGATGCCATGAAGGCAACACTGATATCCTTCACCCAGCCCTTAGGCTCCCATCAGAGCTCAGGGCCTGAGGAGGCCCAGGGCAGTGGCAAGAACTTCTTGCCTTGCTGAAGTGATTCTGAGCACTTGTCAAGACCCTGAGTTGAGGATCCTGACTTGCTGTGTGACTGTCGCCAAGTCTCCACTCCCCTCTGGCCCACATGCTCACAGATGGGGGACTTAGAGTTCACATCATCAGTATTGGGACAAACCGACATTGTGTTAGAAGGACACAGCCTAACACCTGTGACATTCCTGACAAAAACAGGTAACATGAATCTAGCCAAGAGGAAACGGCAGGCACAGCCATATTGAGGAACGTTTTTGCAAAAACACTTGAACGCTAAAAATGTCAAGGTCATGAAATATAAAGAAAGGCCAAGGAATGGTTCAAGATTAAAGAATACTAAAGGGACCTGGCAATCAAATGTCACGTGTGACCCCGGAGGGGTCCTGGACCAGGAAACAATTAGCTATAAAGGACACCAGTGGGGCAACTGGCAAAATGTGAATATGGATTGTGTGGGTTGGATTGTATCAATGTTATATTTCCTGATTTTGATTATTGTACTGTTATGTAAGAGTATATCACTGTTCTTAAGTACACACTGAACTATTTACAGGTAAAAGGGAAGAAATGGAGCTGAATTTTGACTCACGTTCCTTCTCTAGTGGGTAAGACATATCTGGTGCAATTCAGAATATGACCACCAGGGGGCAATATCACCCCAGCCTCTCACGACTAGGGTCAGTGTGAACCTCCCCACAAAAGACTGGGCTGGTGGTTAATAGTGGTCGGTAATACTATAAATAAGAATATCAATAAATTAATATGAATAATAAATATTTTGGGGCCGGCTGAGTGGCATGTTGGTTAAGGGCTGGCTTGGGACGCCAGCTCTGAGCAGCAGGGCCCTGGTTGGGATCCCACATGAGGGCCAGTGACGCTGCGCCCTCTACAGCTAAGATGGTGAACAACAGCTCAACCTGGAGCTGGGCTGCCATGAGTCGCCAGCGACAGCATAGGCTGCAGTGAGCTGCAGTGGGCTGCCATAAGCTACTGTGAGTGGCTGGCAGCCGGCGTGAGCAGCTGGCAGCCAGCGTGAGCTGCCAAGAACCGCCGTGAGTGGCCATCAAATGGCCGGCGACCGATCTGCCTCAACCAGGAAGAGCGCAATGATAATATCAACATGGGCCAGTGAAGCGACGTCCTCCACAACTAGACTGAAGAACAAAAAGATAGCAACTTGTCTGTTTCCCTTCCCTGATTCCCCAATGCTGTTCCCCTCCCACAATTCCCCAATAAAATCTTTAAAAAAAAAAGTATTTCTCACTCTGAGTCAGGCAGGCTGTCTGATAGTCAAGTAATATCTCTTAATCCTTTCAACAGCTCTCTAAGGTAGTTATTATCATCATTCCCATGGTACATACGGAAAACCTGGACATCACATGCAGAAGTTTGAAGTTGGACTTTTACCTCACACCATATCCAAAAGTTAATTCACAGTGGATCAAAGACCTAAATTTAAGAGCTAAACTATAAAACTATTAGAAGACAACATAGGTGTACATCTCCATGACCTTGGATTTAGTAATGGTTTCTTAACTATGACACCAAAAGCACAGGCAACAAAGGAAAAAAGAGGAAATTGGTCTTCATTAAAATTAAAAATTTTGTTCATGAAAGGACACTATCAAGAAAGTGAAAAGACAACCCACAGAATTGGAAAACATATTTGCAAACCGTATGTCTGGTAAGGGTTTAATATCCAGAATATATAAAGAGCCCCAACGACTCAATTCAAAAATGGGCAAAGAATCTGAATAGACCTTTCTCCAAAAAACATAAACAAATGGCCAAATTGAAAAGATGCCCAACATAATTAGTCATCAGGGAAATGTAAATCAAAACCACTTCATACCTATTAGGTTGGCTATAATTTTTTTAAAAAGGAAAATTAGTTTTAGTGAGCATGTAGAGAAATTGGAACCCTCATACATTGCTGGTGGGCCTATAAAATGATGAAACGTCTGTGGAAAGCAGTTCGTCAAAAAGTTAAACATTATTCACAATAGCCAAAGCTGGGGACAATCTAAGTGTCCATCAGCAGATGAATGGATAAACAAAATGTGATGTATACATAGAAAGGAATATTAGTCAAAAAAGTAATGAAAATTCTGGTACATGAATTCTGGCACACCATGAATTAACCTTCAAAACATTGTACTAAGTGAAATAAGCCAGACACAAAAGAACAAATATTGTATAATTCCACTTATATGAAATACCTGGAACAGGCAAATTCATAGAAACAGATAGTAGGTTAGAGGTTACCAGGGGCTACGGGGAGAGAGGGTAGGGAATTATTGCTTAATGGGTTTCTGCTTGGGGTGGTAGAAAATGTTGGAAATAGGTAGTAGTGATGTGAATGTACTTAATGCCACTGAATTGTACACTGAAAAATGGTTAAAATGGCAAATTTTATGTTATATATATTTTGCCACAATAAAAAAAAAATATATATATACAACATTAAAGGCAGCTCTGATTTTTTAAATTTGAGATATAATTCACATATCATAAAGTAATGCTTTCAAGTCTACAATCCAGTATTGTATATTTAGTATATTCACAAAGTTGTGCAACTATCACCATGATCTAATTCCAAAACATTTCATCACTCAAAAAGAAAGTTCATATTCATTAGCAGTCATTCCCCATTTTTCCTTCTTCTCAGCCCCTGGCAAACACGAAACTACTTTCTGTTTCTATGGGTTGCTCATTCTGGACATGTCACATAAATGGAATCCTGCAATATGTGGCCTTTTGTGTCTGGTTTCTTTCACTTACCATAATGTCTTCAAGGTTCATCCATGTTGTGGCATGACTCAGTACTTCAAACTGTGTTCCACAGTGGCCAAACCACTTTACACTCCCACCAGCAATGTAAGAGGGATCCAATGTCTCCACATCCTTGCCAGATGTTGTCATTTTTCATTTTTTTTTATTATATCTAGTCTAGTGGGTGTGAAGCAGTATCTCACTGTGGTTATTAATTTGCATGTCCCTGATAACTAGTGATGCTGAGCATCTTTTCATGTGTTTGTTGGCCATTTGTGTATTTTCTTTGGAGAAATGTCTAATTGAGTTCTTTGCCCATTTTTGAATTGGGTTGTTTGTCTTTTTGTTGTTGATTTGTGAGAGGTCTTTACATATTCTGGATACTAGACTCTTATCAGGTAGGTCATTTAGATCTTTGATCAATTTTGAGTTTGTTTTTGTATATCCTGTGGGGTTGGAGTTCAATTTCAATCTTTTCCATGTGGTAGCCAGTTGTCCCAGCACTGTTTTTTGAGAAGACTGTTCTTTCCCCCCATTGAATTGTCATGGCACCCTTGTCAAAAGTCAATTGACCATAAATACAAGTATATTCTTTTTTTTTTTTCTTAAAGATTTTTATTGGGGAATTGGGGGGATGGGAACAGTGCTGGGGAATTGGGGGAAGGGGAATAGACAACTTGCTGTCGTTTTGTTCTTCAGTCTAGTTTTGGAGGACGTTGCTTCACTGGCCCAAGTTGGCACCATCATTGCGCTCTTCCCGGGCGAGGCAGATCAGTTGCCGGCTTCTGGATGGCCACTCACTGCAGCTGCTGGCCACTCACGCTGGCTGCTGGCTACATACAGTAACCTATGGCAACCCACTGCCACAGGGGCTGCAGCCTACACCGCCGCCAGCGACTCAACGGCAGCCCAGCTCCAGGTTGAGCAGTTGTTCAGCATCTTAGCTGTAGAGGGCACTGTCACTGGCCCTCATATGTGGGATCCGAACCGGGGCCCTCTGGCGTCCCAAGCCAGTTCTTAACCATCACGCCACTTGGCCAGCCCAATACAAGTATATTCTTATATGCTCAGTTCTGTTCCATTGATCTATAATATATGTCTATCCTCAAGCCAGTTTCACACAGCCTTAATAACTATAACTTTGTAGTAATTACTGAAATCAGAAATGATTCCTCTAGCTTTGTTCTTTCTTTTCAAAATTGTTTTTGGCTATTTGGGTTCTTTGCATTTATATGTAAATTTTAGGATCAGCTTGTCAATTTCTATAAAAAAAGCTGGGATTATGATAGGGACTGTGTTGAACCTACAGATCATTGGGGAGTTGCCATCCTAACAATTTTAAGTTTCTACTCTCTGCCATGCCAGGCTGTGTGTCTATGTGGTGGAAGATGGGCACTGATTTCTTCCCGGGATGGTGCTCCACAGAGCCCCACAAAGCCCCTCTTCCTCAAGTCTCTTCCTTCCCCTCCATCATGACATTTTGGGAGACTCATTTCCTGTCAAATTTATAATGCTTAAGTCTCTCTTCTTACAGGAAGTCTTCCTAGCTTGCCTGTATATACTCTTTGATCACAGATATCATAATCATTAAAAAATATAGAAATATAATATTGAAGAGCATGATACAATAATATACAATATGATATATGGATTATATTACAGATAATTTTACTATAGCATATGTTTATATTATTACAGGGTATATATTTTTATTATATTATAGATAGGGACTACAGTCATTTAGTCCCAATGCATAAATTTATGAGTTAAGCACAATATAGTTGAACTGAGAAGGCCCATCTAGTCTTTTAGTTCCTCTCTAACCCATTTTAGAGATAGGTAAATTGAGGCCCAGGGACATAGGTAATGGGGCTCAAGTGACTTTGAGGATCCTTGACCCCCATATCTCCTACTCAGTTGGATGTAAGGGCACTTAAGATCGAGCCACCCAATTCTCTAGCTGCCCAGCTCATTATAGCTTGTGGTCTAAGGATGGGAGGCAGAGGCAAGTCCTCAGTGGCCAGCCCAGCCCCCATCCAGCCCCGAGGCAGCCTTCAACATGATGGAGGGCTGGGCCATCTGCACAGCTGGAGTTGGTTACCCAGCTGTTTATGGGTCTTTGCCTCTGGTGTTTATAGTTCCGCCTTTGGGTCTGCTTTGTGTCCCCACTAATTAGAACAATTCTCCAGGAGGCAGTGTGGAGTGGTGGGGGACCACAGGATGGGCAGTAGTGGACTGGACCTATGCCCTGGCTTCTGCCTTGCCTCGTTCCAATAAGGGCTTCAGGCCTTTTACAAGGACACAGGAAGGAAAGCAAGATGGCGGCAATTAAAAGCAGGTGAGAAAATATGCACATGGTGTGGGGAGAAAGTGGAGGCAAGAAAAAGGCTAAAAATATAGTCTGCTGTGACTTAGATACTTAATATAAGGCAACGTGTTGGGCCAAACCTCTCCTTTTAAGAAAATATATACTTTTTTTTAAGTAAAAAAAGTTATAGATGTCCATTGTGGGAAATTGAGAACATTCAGACAACTGTAAAGGAAATGAAAATGTCCCATCATTCTGGGATAACCACTGTTCATATTTTAGGACTCCTCTTTCTGCCTGATGTATAAAGTCGTTTTTGTAGACATGACATTCTTTTTTGCAAACTTCTTTTTATCATAATAAATTGTCAACATCTTCATGTGTTATTAAATAATTTTCTACTACTTCAAATTATATCATTTCCATTTTTATTGTGATATAAGATCATTGTGGGAAAATTGCAATCATCAGTCAAGTGCACAAAATCTAAAGCTCAAGTGTCCCTCTTGCCCTGGTTTCTAGGGTAACACTTCTCTTTGGTGGAATTTCTTTTTTTTTTTTTTTTTAGCTGAGCCATCCTGCTACCTGTTGGCAGCTCAGCAGCTGCTCAGCTCGGGCTGGACTCGAACCGCTGTTGCTCAGAGCTCACACTCTTGAGCGAGCTCTTAACCAACTGAGCCACTCGGCCAGCCCTGGTGGAATTTCTTAACTCATTCTCCTATGCACATTGTATAGCTGGGTCATAGTTTATTTAAATGATCCCCTTGCATTGGACATTGAGGTTAGGTACATAGCTGTGGCTCGAAGCCCACAGGCAGACAATGTGATTGGGAAAAACTGGTACTAAGAGCAGGTTGGTTTCTTCCAGAAAAATCTCAAGAGTGCCTCATAATAAGCTGTATCCTCAACCACATGCTGGCAGATTCCACTGGGCTGCTTCCTTGTGAAGTCATATTTGTTTTTATTTTTTTTTAATTAATACAAGTAATACACCTTCATTGCAGAAATTTTTTAGAAATACAAATAAGCAAACCTAAGAAAATAAACATCACTCATAACACTGTGATAAGCACTACCCACACTTTGGTGCTTATAATCATAAAAGCTAATGTTGGCCAGTTGCTTGTTCTGTGCCAGTCACACTGTGCTAAATGCCCGGTATACATCATAGGGGCCGTGCACGCCCCACTTCACAGATGATGCAATGCCAGCGTTTAGATTTGGTGACTTGTCTGTTGCCTCCTGGCTACAGGGTGGCAGATTATGCCTTTGGGACGTGGCCCCCCAGTTTCCAAGTCTACACTCTTACAAGGCACCCCTGCTTCTGTCACCTGTCTCCCTGGAGGCTTTACTCATCCAACATAATATTTTCTACTCTGCTTTTTTTTCCTCGTAAAGACAAATTGTGACCATCTCCTGGTGTCATTAAATATTTGTCCTGGGATTCAGTTTTGCGAATGTACCACACTTCATTATTAAATGTCTGAGCTACTTTACATTGTTAGTATAATAAACAAAGCCACATTGAACATTGTTTCAGCTTCATCTGTGAACACATCCATAGTCATTTCCACAGGTCTGCTTCCTCTAATGGCCCTTACTGACCCATCACACCGAAGGGAAGGGGGTCCGGGTGACACCCAGTGAGATGTGCACACCCAGCTCTTGGCTGAGCTGTCTCAGCTTGAGGGGGACACTCTAGTCTGCGCAAAAGACAGCAGGGGTGGCATGTTCTTTTTACAGTCCTACAGAAATGGTCTCTCAGCGGAGCTCAGAGAAGCACTGAAAGGCTAGGAGCTAGCCCGCTCAGCAAATGACTCCCATGTAGCCATGTGGGTACAGCCCCTTCGACTCGACAGGTGGTTGAGTTAGAAGAGAAGCAAGAGGGCCAGCAGCCGCAGTGAGCAGCCGTCCAGAAGCCGGTGACTGATCTGCCTCGCCCGGGAAGAGCGCAATGATGGTGCCAACTTGGGCCAGTGAA
>NW_017732575.1:230305-241923 GCF_001890085.2 Hipposideros armiger | reverse complement strand
CAACGTCCTCCACAACTAGACTGAAGAACCAAAGGACAGCAACTTGTCTGTTCCCCTTCCCCCAATTCCCCAATAAAAATCTTAAAAAAAAAAAAGAGAGAGAGAGAGAAACAAGAGAAAACCAGTCCAAAAAGGTGGCATTCCATCTCCTACTCAGGGAGAGGAAACATCTTCCTCCACAGACATAGATTCTGAATTTGGGTTAGTACCAGAGAAAGGCCCACAAGGTCCCCACAGCTCTGCCCCCTGGAAGCATTGCTGGGGTTGGGGGGTGCTCTGGAGCCCAGTGGGGCAGGCGGGGCGTCCTGGTACACGGGGTGCTTGGCTGAGTCTTGGAGGACAGGTTAGCCAGGGTGGAAAAGGAGAGGGTCCCAGACAGGCGAAAGCACAAGCAAAGGCTGGAGGTGAGGGACGGAGGTCCAAGCGCTGCAGAGAACCTGGAGGCCTTAGCCTGGAGAGTGGAGGTTGGGGCAGGGGTGAGGGAGGAGAGGTGGAGACTTTAGCTGGGGATTTGGGGCCTTGTGCAAGGGGTAAGGGTCCTGCCCTTTATCCCGAGGGTAACAGGACTGCCCCACTGGAGACATGACACGTCCTCTCTCCCTCCCCGTCTGTTCTCAAATGCCCAGGAGCCTCTTCCTCTCTGTGCCAGGCTGTGCAGGAAGAACGTGGGTCCTCTGGACTAGGCCCTAGGAAGCTCTGGGGGCAGGAAAGTTGACTGAACAGAGATGCTGGGGAGCACTACTGCCTGCCAACAGTCCTGTGCACCGGAGACCCTCAGAGAAGGAACCCTTAGCTCCCTGAGGCAGGCTGCCTGTGCCGACCATTCATGTAGCAGGTGGTATAGAGCCAAGGGCCTGGGCACCAGCTGCGTCCTTTGGCCTCACACCCCAGTTCTCTCTCCCCTCAGCTGTGTGCCTTGTGACCTGGTAGCTTACCCTTTCTGAGTCATAGTTTTGTTATATGTAAAACGGAAACATTAATAGAAGGAAGAGGAAGATTAAACGAGAGGGTGCACGTAATGCCAAGTGCAACCCCCAGCAAGTGCTCAACAGACGTTAGTTATTGCCGTCTGGTCTAACCCGAAGCTCTCGTGCTGCAACAGAGGCAGGCCCTCCTGGTCTGCCACCTTCAGGGAGCTATGTCCTGCTTCTAAAGCTCCCTCTGTGAGGCCCCTTTGAAGTGTGAACCACAGAGTTGACTGTAACCTTATCCCCTCTTCACACATGAAGTCACAATGAAGGCCAGCGCCCTTGCTCCAAGCTGGGGTCCTCTTCCTTCCCCATTAAATTGAGTTTGTGAGCCCCTTGGCTCTGGTCCCCTGACAGGCTGGGCTGGAGTCTAGGTATGAAGTGCGTACTGTGTGCCAGGCCCCTACTACTTGCTAAGCGTCACATCACTGAAACCTCACGGCCCCCTAAAGGGGCTCTGTTACACCCTTGCACATGGAGGGCAAAGCCAAGGCCCAGGGAAGTTCTGCGAGTTGCCCAGACAGTGCACGGCAGCGTCAGGACCCCGTTCTTTCCTCTTCACAGGCCCTGGCTTGTAACTGGTGTGCTGTGTTATCCCTCACAGCCCATCTCCCACCGGAGGTCCCGTCACATTCCTCCCTCCCAGAGGCTGCCCACCTGGCCCATCCTGTGCAGAGGTGAGCCCAGCAGCGCTCTCACAAGGCACCATTCATGGAGCGGGCTGCTGATTGAAACCATGTGTGGTGCGGCCCGCCAAGGCCAAGGTGGCGGCAACTCCGGAAGCCAGCCCTGGCCCGGGGCCTGTGGGTGCTGGGAGGCTTGGGGGAGGAGGGTCAGCTGACCCACAGGCCTGCCGGGCTGGGGGGGACCTCCAGGGCAGGATGACCTCACCCTCCCACATGCACGCACCAAGGAACCCTGAGTTGGGACCCTGACTCCTGTGCCCAGGCTGAGGATGCGGGCAGCAGAGGCTCCTTCCAGGTAAGGGTGGGGAACTGGGCCTGGAACACCTTGGGGCCCTTTCCAAAGCTGTTCTTGGCAGGGTTTGGCTGCTGAGGAAGATGTGCATGTGTGTGCCTGTTGTGTGTGCATGCGCACACGAGCGTGCTAGCTGAACTCGATGCACGGTGCCCTGTGCCCTTGGACTTACGATCACTGCCGGGTGTCGAAAGGGCAGTTTGGTGCAGTGGTTCAGACCATGGACTTGGGAGGCTCACAGACCTGGGTTTGAATCCACCTCTGCTGCTTTCAGACTGTGTGACCAGAGGCAAGTTGCCCAGCCTCCTCTCCTCAATTACCAGGTGAGGACTGAGTGGGGGTCAAAGGGCCCAAGCACAGGTGGAGCCACATTGGCTGGGCTTGGGTTTCGGGTGCTCATGGCTGGCCCCGCTGGAGCTGCATCCCCCAACCCCAGGGCCCCTGACTCCTGACTGCTGAGTTGTGGCCTGTCTGGGAGTTTGGGGGGGTGCTAAGAATGGGGTGGTTTTCCTCTAATGCCTAAAGGTGCCAGTTAGTGGGGGAGAGCAGGGGAGTGTTGGATCCCGGCTGGTGTGAGGTGTGGCTGAATTAGCTACCCTTTCCCCGGGCCAAGAACAGAGCGGGGCTTTGTTCACAGGGCCGCCTCCCTGGCACTGCGGCCCCCACAGGAAGGGGTGGGCGGGCCAGGCCATGGCTAGCACTGACCACAATCTTGGCTGAGCTGGGACCCTTCAGGGGTCTGGTGTCTCAGGAGGCACCCTGGTTTCCCAAGGAATGCACGTTCTACTGGGTAACTCAGGCCTTGTCGAGCCTGAGGCTGAGGAGAGAGACACTGTGAGGGCACTTGGGCCTGCTTAGGAATCTCCTATGGGATGTCCTTGGGACATCTCCAAGGGTGGGACTAGCCTCAGAATAGCAGCTCCCTGGGGTCAGGGGTTCCCGTACCCCACCCTGTGCTCCAAGGCCAGGCCTTCCAACGTCAAACCTGGAAGAGTCCTGCCCCTCCTGACACAGAACAATGCTGAGGCTAGAAAGAAGGGGGTATCCGTGTCACACAGAGCATTCAAGTGCAGACGCTTAGCGCTTTCCTTTGGGGTGGGCAGCCAAGGTAGCTGGGAGCCAGCAGATTGCTGTTGTGAGAAGGGGAACCTGAGCTGACATGCAATAGCCCTCTGCTTCCTGGCTGAGTAACTAGGGCGGACTCTTACCCTCTCTGAGCCTTCATGTACTTCTAAATCAGAAAACAGAATCCACCATCAAGGGCTGGATGAGAAGGATGAGGTCGTGAAGCAGAACCTGAGAGTGGGGGAAAGCATGTACTGGAGGTAACCTGGGTTCAAACCCCAGCTCCTCCCTTCTCAGCTGTGTGACCTTGGACAAGTCACTTTCTTCTAGAAAAAAAAAGAGGTTAAAAAAAAATCTTCCTCGTGGAACTGTTGGAGACGCAAATTCACCAATCTGTAGCCCCGGGCTGGGGATCACATTTGCCCCATGCTGTGCTGGTCAGTTTTATGTGCCAGATTGGTTAGGCTGCAGTACCTGTCGTTCAGTCCAACACTGATCTAGATGTTGCACTGGAAGGTATCTTGTAGATGTGATTAAGGTCCACAATCAGTTGACTTTAAATAAGGGAGATTAGCCTATATAATCTGGTCAGCTGGAAGGTCTTAAGAGCAGAGCTGAGGTTTTCCTGAAGAAGATATTCCACCTGTGCCTGAGAATTCCTTCCTGACAGCCTGCCCTACTTTAGGCGGGGCTCTCCAGGAAAATGGAGACATGAACAAATGGGGGTGGCCAGTTAGCTCAGTTGGTTAGAGCGTGGTGCCGATAACACCAAGGTTGCCGGTTCAATCCCCGCATGGGCCACTGTGAGCTGTGCCCTCCCTAAAAGAGTCAACTATGCCATTGTAGCATGAAAGCAATGTGTAACCAATGACCATGGCTGTTCCCCAATAAAATTTAAAAAAAAAAAAGGAAGAAAGAAATGAACCAATGGATTGTGTGTGTGTGTGTGTGCGCGCGTGTGTATCTATCTTTACACACACACACAAATATATATATAAGCTGGATACCCAGGAGAGCTGATGGTATGATTTCAGTTTGAGTCCAAAAGCCCAAGAACCAGGAAAGATGATGTTTCAGTTTGAGTCTGAAGGCAGGAAGGAGCTAATGTCTCAGTTCAAATGCAGTCAGGCAGAAAGAATTCTCCCTTACTCATGGAAGGAACAGCCTTTTTGTTCTAGTCAGGCCTTCAGCTGGTTGGATGAGTCCCACCACACTGGGGAGGGCAATCTGCTTTACTCAGTCTACTGATTCAATTGTTAATCTCATCCCAAAACACCCTCACAGATGCAGCCAGAATAATGTTTAACCAAATATTTGGGCACCTTGTAGCCCCATCAAGTTGACACATAAAATTAACCATCACCTGTGGGTTTCAGACTTGCCTGGCCAGCCCCTACCATTGAGGAAGCTAATTCCTTTCAATAAATCTCTTAATATGTATCTCCTAATGCTTCTGTTTCTCCTGCTGAGCCCTGAGTGATATACCCAGGAAGCTAAAATAAGAATAATAATCATTATTATTACCATCTTCTCTGAGAAGTCCCAGCAGTGGGCCTGTACATAGCAAGTCCTTGGCAAATGCCACGGACCCCTGTCCTATAAGAGAGCAGAAGTCATGTCTGTTTCTTCTGACTCCATAGGGGTCCAAGCAGCAAGGACAAGTCCCTTCCCAAGCCCCCAGCATGGGCAGCCGCATGACCCCGTACAATGACCTGGCTGGCATCTATGGGTGCCAAACAAGCAGAAGAGGAACAATGCACATAACTACATTGCACACCAGACCCTCTATTGAACACTTCACATGTTAACTAATCTAACCCTCACAACAGCCCTCTGAAGTGGCTACTGTAATTCTCCCCATTTTACAGAAGGGGAAACTAAGTCACAGGGAAGCTCACTGAAGGGTCTTGGCCCCTTTGTCAAAAGTCAGTTGAGCACAGGTGTCAGGAGTTACTCCTGGACTCAGTTCTACTCCATTGACATGAATGTCGAGCCTTTTGCTGGCACCATGCTGCCTTGGTCACCGTGGCTCTGTACTAAGTTTGTTTTTGTTTTTGTTTTAAGAATTTTATGGTTTTATTAAAACACAATTTGCACACAAGCTGTCTATTCATTATCTTCACTGCACAGCCTGGCATTGGGATTGGTGACTCTGACGGCCAGCTGGGCTGCTCTCTCCACAATGGCTTTGCGGTTCTTGGAGGAGACATTGTGAGCCATCTCAGCACAGTAAGATTTGTTGCACATCAGCAGCACTTCAAGCTCCTTGACATTGTGGACCAGGAACTTCCGAAAGCCACTGGGCAGCATGTGCTTTGTTTTCTTGTTACTCCCATAACCAATGTGGGGCATCAAGATCTGGCCCTTGAATCTCCTGCACACCCTCTTGTCAATGCCTCTGGGTTTCCGCCAGTTACGCTTAATTTTGACATATCGGTCTGATTGGTGCCGGATAAACTTCTTGGTCCTCTTTTTGATGATCTTGGGCTTCACGAGTGGTCTGAGGGCAGCCATGATACTGAGTAAAAGATGAGCGCCACCCTGTACTAAGTTTTGATGTTAGGAAGTGTGAGTCCTCTGACTTTATTCTTTTGTGGTGTGTTTTTTTTTTTCAAGGTTGTTTTGACTGTGCCAGATCCCTTGAAATTCCATATGAACTTTAGAGTCAGCTTGTCAATTTGTACAAAAAAGGCAGCTGGGATGGTGATAGGGGTTGCATTGAATCTGTAGGTCAGGTTGGGGAGTACTGCCATCTTAATAATGTTAACAGAGTCTGCCACTTCATGAACATATGACATTTTTCCATTTATTTAGATCTTTAATTTATTTCAAAAATGTTTTGTAGTTTTCAGAGATAAGTTTTGCATTTCTTTTGTTAAATTTATTCTTGTGTATTTTATTCTTTTGAATAGTACTGTGAATGGAATTGTTTTCTTAATTTTGTTTTCAGGTTGTTCATTGCATATGTATAGAAATCAACGGATTTTTGCCTACTGATCTTTTATCCTCCTGACTTGCTGAACTCATTTATTAATCCTAAGAGTTTTTTAGTGGATTTCTTGGTATTTTGTTATATAAGACCATGCCATCTGCAGATAGAGATTAGTTTTACCTCTTCCTTTTCAGTCTGGATCCAACCTTTTATTTCTTTTTCTTGCCTAATTATTCTGACTAGAATCTCCAGTTCAGTGTTGAGAGAAGAGTTCAGTACTGACATCTTTGACCTGGCCCTTCTCTTCAACAGTAAGAGGAGAACAAGGAAAGAGCTTTGGTTTAGGGATCAGGCAGAATCTGCCATGGTCTTGCTGTGTGACTCTAAGCAAGTGACTTAACCTCTCTGAGCCTGAGTTTTCTCACCTGTTAACATGAAGTTAATGAGAGTAGTCCTCTCACAGGTATGGACACATGAGATCTAGCCCTTTGAGCAAACCCATGGACAGGGTGAGACACACTAGTGAGGGTTAGGGTCTGATGCTCCTCTCAGGTCCCCCCTGGGGAGCCCCTTTTGCCAGGAAAAGGGGGGGCTGGTGGGGTTTGAATCTGCAGACTGGGCTTGGTAGAACTCTGTGGGCTGGTAATAAATGGACAAGAAAGAAGATTCCATTACGCAGGAATGTCTGGGGAGGGTGTGGGGAAGGAGCCGGCTCCCCTCCCAGCACCAGCCATCCCTGCAGCTTTGATTGATGTGCCTTGTACTGCATGCAGCAGCAGCGTCTGGGCCTGGCGGAAGGGGGCCCCTCTGCTGCTCACCCCTCCTGGAGCCAGGCCAGCAGCCAGATGTTCCTGGCCTTTGGGGAGCTTGGATGGGGGCAGGGAAGGCCGGCAATGGGCCAGGGAGCAGCCGCCCAGATGTCAAGCCTCTACCTCCTTCTTCTCAGCAGCTGGGCTCAGGTGGCATTGGTCCTGCTGTTGACCTTTGACCAGTGGCTCATCTCCCTGGGCCTTGACTCTGTTCAGAATTGGGATGGTGATTCTCACCTGTCCTGATGGGGGAGGCACGTGGCTGCCCAGGAAAGGGCTTTAAGCTCCAAAGAGGACAAGGTCCCACCGACCCAAGGCTCTTGTCTTATTCTGGCCAGAGCCACAGGGAGAGGTGTGAACAGGGCCTGAGGCTTCCATGGGGTGGGGTGACCCAGGGGAGGCCCCTGGACTTGTGACTGGGGGGGGGGTTGGATCTAAAGGCAGGTTCTGTGCAAGAACATGGTGTTACCCTAACACTCATTGCCTCACATGTTCCTCTCGAGCACCATGATTGTAGCAAAGAGTTGCACAGCATCATCTGTGGGCCTTCTAATGATTTTTAACATTAAACACATAATAATTAGAAGAGAACAGGAAAATATATATGTGTGTAAGGAACAACAACAAAAAAGAGAACTAAACGTCACCCCAAGATTCACCATGTAGAATGATTAAGTGCTAATATGTCCCTGTACATTCTTCTATTGTTTATATTCTGGGTCTATGTATATAAATATTTAGGTATACACATTTTTCCCCAAAGTGGGCTCGTCATGTACGTCTGGCTTTGTAACCTGCCTTCCTCCATTCATGTCCAGCTTGCTGGTGCCTCCATTGTGCAACTGGTCCGTGATACTGGCTTGTGGGTGATTTCCAGTTTCCCTAATATAGACAATGCAGAACTAAATCTCTTTGTGCCTACACCTTTGTCCACATGTGGATTATTTCCTAAGAATAAATTCCAAGAAGTAAAATTGGTGGAAGAGTTTCTCGTATGGAGGATTCAGGGGGCACATGATCAAACTGACGTCCTGGAAGCCTGAACTGATTTAACTTGCATATGCAGACCCTTATTTCCTCATTCCCCCAATGCGGCTCACCTGCTCGCCCTGGGTCCTGCCCGCAATAGCCATCGTGCCCTGGCCCCACCTTTGGAAGGAGGTGGTTGGTGGTGCCTGCAGTGGGTCACCGGTGGGCACAGAAACACATCCTTCTCAGCACTATGAGATGGGGAAGTCCTAGCTTGGAACTGAGACCTTGGGTGAGTCCTGTCTGGGCCTCACTTTGCCGAAAAATGGCTTCACAGTTCTCTTTCAGTTCATACGGTGTGAACATTGGCACCTTCTCTGTAATCCCACCCACTGCCAGGGACTTCTGTGACTTGTGTGGAGGCTGTGGCAGGCACAAGAGCAGGACATGGTTTCCTGAGCACGTACCCCAGGCGCTGGCCTGTGCAGTGACAGGCCTGCTTACCACTGGATGGACATGGGAAGACCGGGCCTAAGTGAGCAGTGCAGCCTTAAGAGTGGGCTGCTGAGGAGGACTTGGCGGCCTCCTTGGGTCCCTGGGGAGAAGCGTGTGTGACAACGCAGCAGGAGCTGTGACTTCTCTAAGAAGCGTTAGAGGAGGGGAATAGACTTGAAGGTGACCTCGCAAGGGTTCCTGGAACCCAAGAATCTGCACTGTCTTCCTTTCACAAATGCACATACACCCACAAACTGGAGCCGGCACTGTCATTGCCTCGCACACACGTGATCACACTTAGGCACACAAGAATAATAATAGAACGATAATAATTTTAATAACACATTTGTTGAGCATTTACTATGTGCCAAGCACGTCCCAGGCCTTGTTTAATCTTCCCAATACTAGGCACTATCATTAGCTCCCTTGCACAGATGAGGTAAAGTCGCTTGCCTAAGGTCACAGAAGTGGTGAACAGAGGAGCTCTGCCTCGTGCTCACCACATAAATTCCTCCAGGCCTCACCCAGCCCTTGGTACACAGTCGAACAGACCCAGCTTGTCCAGACTTAGGCAGCTGGACACGCTGTAAATCCAGGCTGTAAACCGCTTTCTTGGCTTCCTCATAGACCCAGAGTTTTCCCAGACCTGCTCTGAACTGGAAGGAGGCAGCAGCCTCACCACACACACACACACACACACACACACACACACACACACGACCCTGAGCCCTTTGCTGAGTCCTTCACTTTTCCACATGCTCCCCCCACCCCTTCCTCCCTGCTTTCTCTCTTATACTCTCAAGCCAGCCTCAAGGACCTACTTACTGTGTGCCTGGCACAGAGGTCAACACTGGGCTACAGTAGGAAGGTAGCTCAGTTTCCCATCCTTGAGAGGCTAAGAGCTCAGATAGTCATCTGAGGCCCAGAGGACTGGCTTGCTGAAGGCCACACAAGGAGCGAGGACAGAGCCAGGCCCAGTAGCCAAGCCTCCCTACACCCAGGCCAGGGACACAGCACAGGCCCACCAGGAGAACTAACGGTTGTACTGGATTCCAAACACACGGCTCAGCCGTGGGGTGCCGAGTTCAGGGGTTCACAGCAGCCCTGACACTCACTGTAGTGCCAATGTATTGGGCGCTTGTGTGTGCCAGGCACTTCATAGTCCTTCTCTTATTTACTCTTCCTGATAACACAGGAAGGTAGATACTATTATTACCACCTTTCTCCCATTTACAGATAAAGAAACCAGGGCTCGCAACTAATTAGGACTCCAACCCAGGACTGTTTCTCCAAAACTCAAGCTCTCCCACCAGGCCACATTCACTGAGAAAGGAACTGGGGCACCCAACAGGTGAAGGCTTGGGCAAGAAGGCTTTTACAAGGATGGGAGGAGAGAGGGGAGCATTCTAGGAAGTGGGCACGGCTGCAGCCAAGGTATGGAGGCTGCAATGCCCTTGTGAGCCCCAGCACCAGCAAGGGGACAGACCAGTCCAAGGGGAGACTCATGGCTAGGAGAGCTGTGTGAGCTCTTCGCATCCCTCAGATCCTTTCTTGAAGGAAGGCCTGACAGGTCTGGGGTGATCCTGGGGACTCTGCCAGGTTTGGTCCCAGAGGAGCCATGGAAGGCCCTTAGCTGGGCAAAGGTCTCCTTGTTGTCAATAATGAGGCCCCATGGAGGGCGGAGCCAAGAAGCCCCAGTGGCTGTGCCACCCCAGAGAGGGACGCTGCCAGCTGGGCACAGGTACCAGGCTATGAAGGTCCTCAGGATGCATCAGCTTCAAGCTTCTGGGCACATGGGGCAACTGTAGGCCAGTATGCCAGGCTGGCAGAGGTGAGTGCCCTGCAGAGGCTGGAAAATGAAGAAGGGAGAAAAGGGCACCCTAGCTGAACCTGCTGTCTCTCTCTGTCTAGGGTGGGGCAGCTGAGACCAGCACTGTGATGTGCTCAGGCAAATCCCCAAATCACAGAGGTTAGAAGCAATCGCATTGCAGCAGACCCAGTGAGTGATTCAGGCAGGAACCTCCTAAACCACAACCTGTGGGTTCACTTCCCACCCCAATTTCCCATTTTCTAGTTAACCGCTTCCTCCTCCTTCAGGTCTCAGCTCAAGTGACCCCTTCTCAGGGAAGCCCTCCCTGATACCTTCCCCCCTACTGGCATCACACACTAGAGGTGAAACCAAATTCCTCTGGAATTAGCACCATTAGAACTGGGGCTTTGACGATTATAGTTTGTAATTATACTCTCATTTGTGGGGTTATTTGATTAATATTGTGCACCTTCTAGCTGCTAGCTCTGAGAGGGCAGGAGAAGTATCTGTCATGTTCACCTGAGTATCCGCAGGCCCTGGCATATAGTAAAAACCCAAGAGATATATGTTGGGCAAATAAATGGGTAGATGTGTGTATGTATGGATAGATGGCTGGCTGGCTGGCTGACTGGGTGGATGGATGGGTGGGTAGGTGGATGGATGTGTGGATGAATGGGTGCTGGATGGGTAGATAGATGAATGGGTGGTTGGGTAGATAAATGAATAGGTGGATGTATGGATGCATGAGTGGAAAGATGGATAGGTGAAACTTTGGAACGTTAGCTTGTTAAAATGTTAATAATCATGAAACTCTAGATGCAGACTCAGAAAAGCGAAGTAGATTTGTCCATAATCACGTAACAAACCAGGTGACCCCAAATCCCTGGAAATGGGGTCAAATTCTCTTGTTTCAATCCAGTCTCTTCCATGATTTCTGTGTCACCTGGGACAAGTCACTAGGCCTCAACTTTCTCTTTAAAAGAAAAGGTTATAAAATCTAAGGTTTCCCTTGCATTCTTGAGATGGCCACCCTCACTGGGCTTTGTCAGGCCTCGTACAAATACCCTCCCCACACTTTTCTCAAAGCCCAGTGGAGGTGGATGCCAGGCCCCTGGGGTGGGAGGTGAGGCCCCAGGTCTGGAGTGGGAGGACCAACCCCCCCCCTCCCCCACGTCTCTCTGGAGCCAGCCTGGCCATCAGCCCCACCTTAGTGCACGATTTTCCACTCTCAAGTGTGCCTCAGGGGTGGGGTGATGCAGGTTGTGGAAGGGTCCCTTGGGTGAGTTTCTGGCTCCATAGCCCTGCCTGGAAGTTTTTCACCTATTCATGCAACCCCAGCCTCTGAAACTGGGGGAGGTGGGGCGCAGGGGAGGGAAGTGTGTTTAAGAGGTGAGAACTCCGCGATAGTCAAGCCCAAGGAAAAGGGGCTCCACATATTGGCAAGGAAGGAGTCTGTGTTGGCAGCCCCAGAAGAAAGTAGGTCTTAAGTGTATTCAGAGGCCCCAGACACAGGATTGTGGGAGTCACAAGAGGAGGGGATCTCATTCTGTGTGTGTGTGTGTGTGTGTGTGTGTGTGTGTGTGTGTGTGTGT
>NW_017732575.1:219939-230036 GCF_001890085.2 Hipposideros armiger | reverse complement strand
GCAAATAGCACAACTGAATGCTCAATAAAAAATAAATTTCCCTTCTCCTTTCCCTAGTTCCTCCCTAGAAGGCACCCCTATTGCCAGGTCTCTCATACCCTTGTAGAGATAACCTAGGCTGCGGTGATTCAATGTATCCGCCCCTCCTTTTTACACAGCGGGATCGTATCCTACGCACTATTCTGTTGCGTTGTGTGCTTTGCAGATCATTTCCGAGCATTGATTTTACCGCCACGTGCCGTCCAGCTGTATGCATGCTCTGTACTTCATTAGCCTGTCCCTCTTGATGGACAGTGACATTTTTTTTTCTAGCCTTTTGCTTCTACAAACAATCCTGCAATGAATATGTCCTTGTTCATCCACTTGTGAGCACACGGGCTGGGACAGGTGTCTGATAAATATCCTGGAAGTGGTATTGCTGGATCAAAGGGTACACGGACACAGCATTCACTAGACATCACCAAATTGCCCTCTGGGAAGGTTTTGTGCTGGGGAGTGACAGGCCTGCAAGTCCCATCAACTGCTCCTGATGCATCTGGCAAGGGTGGAGAGAGTAAGGTATCTATCTATCTGGTGATGAGCCCCACAGTCCCGAGGCCTGAGACGGCGCAAGGATCTTCAAATAAGGGTTCACTTTGAGTGTCTGTGAGCTCCCAGCTCTGGTGCTCCCTGGAGCGTGGGAGGAAGGCGATACAGTGCACAGGTTCCTTTGCAGGCAGCCTGGTGGGGAGAGGACAGGCCGCGGCAGCTGTGAGGGACTCGGGTTCAGCCAAAGCCCGTGCAGAGGGCTGCCAAGAGTTGCTTCTTTTCATTTTCCCAAGTCTTGCGCTTGAGGCTGGGGCACAGTGTCATCCTCATGTTTCCTATTACTTTACAAGGCTCCCATGAAAGTGCCAGCGGCTCGGGTCCTTTGATGTCTGGGCTGAGCCTGCCTCTGCCTTGGGGAGAAGCATCTTTGCTGAGGATCAGAGGGGAGTCAAGCTGAGATGGTCCCCAGGCCTTCCCCCTACCCATGTGCTCCCCTGGCTCTACTCCAGCTGGGGCTGCGTGCTCCTGGAGGCAGACAGAGGAACCATCACAGCCTGGCCAATGCCCCTATGATAGATCCCAAAGGAGGACACAGAGGCCCAGAGAGGGCAAGGGGCTGTCCCAGGCCACACAGGGAATTAAAGTGAGGCGCTCCCTCTCAGGTGGTGAGCAGATGATGGGGAAGGTGGCAGAGGGGATTTCTGCTGGGATCAAATGGAGCCTGGCAGCCTTTGGTTGTTGGTCTCTCAGTTTCCCCGCCTCACTTCCTAGATATTTTCTGATACTGACACCTGCCGCTGAGGTGGGTGGTTCATTGAAGGTGCCTGCAATCATCCTGCCTGGGCTCAAATCCAAAGCTCTGTCCCCTTTAGCTGTGTGACCTTGGTCAAATTCCTCAGCACCTCTGAGTCTCAACTGTCTCTTCTCTAAAGTAGTATAATGACAATTCCCACCTTAGAGGGTCTTTGTGAGGGTGAAATGAGAGGATTCAGGAAAGTACTTAGCACAGTGCCTGATACATGGAGCTTCTCAAAAAGCATAGCTCTTATCATTGCTGCTGTTGATGATGATAAAAAGGAGAAGGGAAGGGGTTCCTAAGGAGAAGGGGCTCCTGTGCAGCAGGCTTTGCTAATACAGGTCCCCACCCCTTCCCATCCTGTTCTAAGGAAGGGCTGGACCCAGCACTGCAATCCAGGGAATTAGACGCTTCTCTGCTCCTCTCCCATCTCCCCATCTAATTGCAATGCTCTCTTCTGAGCCTCGGCTGGAGGGGGTGGGGGACAGATAAGGAGAGAGTGCCAGGCATGGGGTGGGGGCACCAGTGGAGTCTAGGCTGGGAGTAGGGGGTGGGGTGTCTGGGAGGCCATGGCCCTGAGGCCCTGACTCTGGGAGGCAGCCAGAGTGGGAAAGGGGGGTGGTTTCCTGGCAAAGCTGAAAAGGTTTGGATTTGACTTGGAAACACATTGAGAAGTCCCTGGCGGCTGCCTCCTCAGAAACAGCCTCTCTGAAGTTAAGCCCGGGCCAGGGAGGCTGTTTTGTATAAAGGGGCTCCAGGGACCTCAGTGATGGAGGACGGGCTGAAACCTTTCCCCCAGAATTGCAACACACGCAGCCAGCAGAGCCTCTGCACTTCCCTCGGGCCTGCCCCGGGGGCTGGAGAATTCCAGCCACCGTGCCTGTGTGGATAGGAGACTGAGACTGGAGAGCAAGGGGTCCTGCCCCTAGGAGCTCACAGGTGGGGGAGGGGAGAGCACCTTCTCAGGTAGCCTCAAGCCTGTCCTGTGGGCTCCACCTTTCTGGCTTTTTGGTCATATCTGTGTTTAGCCTGTGATTTTACTTATATAACGTATTTCTTTAAACTGATCCACTTTTAAAAACTTGAATGCATTTCTCTAAAAAGGAACTTCATGTTGCTACTGTAAGTGGAAGACGTGTTTCTTGCTGTACAGATTAACCACATAAATAAAATATCATGAAAACAAAACAATGTTAAATTCTACCTAGAACCTGAGATTTGCTCTCTTTTTGATTAAAAGAGAGAGAGAGAGAGAGAGAGAGAGAGAGAGAGAGAGAGAGAGAGAGAGATTAGCAAGTGTGAGAGAGGCTAGCACCCAGCTGAGACTTCTTCCTTGATTAGAGCTACCAGATAAAATACAAGATGCCCAGTTCATTTAAATTTCAGATAAACAACGAATAATATTTTAGTATAAGCCTGTCT
Source organism: Hipposideros armiger (assembly GCF_001890085.2). NCBI lineage: Eukaryota > Metazoa > Chordata > Mammalia > Chiroptera > Hipposideridae > Hipposideros > Hipposideros armiger. The sequence continues at coordinate 227,290 of NW_017732575.1, read as the reverse complement.
TAACTATTACACAGGCCATATTTATATTGAAAAAATACTTGTTGTTTATCTGAAATTCAGATTTAACTGGGCAGCCTGTATTTTTATTTGCTAAATCTAGCCCCTATCCTTGGTGAATGAAAAACAGTTTTTAAAAGAACAACTTTCTCAGTGCCAAGAGATTAGATGTTTGCATGTGGTATCCCTGTGCCACCAAAAATAGTCTTGAGAAAGGCTGTTCTGATTCAAGGTGGAATTAGACCAACAAAACACGAGTGTGGGAATTTAGTTGGGGAAACTCTGAAAGGCTCCATGGAAAAGGAGGCTTTGGGGTTGGACCCTGCAGGCCAGTGCATGCAGGGCAGCGATCTTGGAATTCTGAGTACCTTTCCCCTCCTTCGATCCCAGAGCTGGAGGGACTGAGGACACGCCTGGGGATAAAGTCTTGACCCTGCTCTCAGAGGACAGAGGGGCTTGTGTTTGAGGAGCTGTGGCTTGTGAGCATGAGTGACTGCATGTGTTTGCCCAAATCACACCCTCTCAGAACACAAAAGGGCTTTTGAAGGCATCTCCTCTAACAACCCCCCCCCAGGCCCTGCCCACCCCATGTGGGAATCTGAAACTTGCTTGCACTTCTCCAGTGATGGGGTGCTCACTACCTCCCAAGGTATCTCTTTCCAGTGTTGGGCAGGTTGACTGTGAGAAAGCCCTTCTTTAGACTGAACAGAAATCTGCCTTCCTGTAGCGTTCCATCTCTGTAGGTTCCTTCTTCCCATCTCTGTAGATTCACTTTGGCCTTGTTATCCAAGTGCTCCCCTCTATCCCTCCACAGTCCTTCAGAGATTCGTCCACCATGAGGATAGCCCACGGGAGTCTGAATAGACCCATTTCTTTGAACTGTGCCTCTTAGGGCTTGATTTCTGGCTTCCTCATTTGCAGGGAAACCAGCTTAGGGCCTGGGACTGGGGACACTCCCTGGAGTGGCCCTGACTTGTGTACTATCTTCAGGCAGGAAGCAGGGAAAAGGTTGCCCATGGGGAATGTTGGGAGCCGAGGTGAGGATAGAACCAGGACAGTGGGGGAAGTTTCTTTCTTGCAGACGCTCAGCCAGTAGGAGTTGCAGGAAGAGCCCTGAAGATCGGGGCTCTGTTCTCTGTTCGGTCCTTAATTTGCTGTAGCTTCAAGCCCTCTCCTTTCTGACCTTAGCTGTGCTTTATGTACTGTGAGTAGCTTGGCCGATTCCTATCGGTAAAAATATTTTTCTGCCTGTTTGGATTGATTGGTGCTGGCTAGCCCAAGGCTGTACTGGCTGGAGTTCTGTGTTAAGAAGGATTCTGAGGCAGTGTCTGGGTTCAGTGGAAAAACAGGCAGCATGTGGGCAGTGGAGTGGTGATCCCAGAAGTGCATATGTGCCAATCATGGCTTTGAGGGGTGCTGCCAACTCTGGCAGCACTTGTCTCTGGAATGACAAAGCCGAGGAAATCAGGTGATTAGTTAAGTCAGGTATAGGGTAGGGGCTGCCCTTACTGGGTGGAGCGGGAGGTCCCCTGCATGGTTATGGTGGTCTGGCCCTGTTTTCTCCAGCCTGCAGACTACCACGCGTGTTTGCCCACGCCCTGCCACCCAGACGGCCAGAGGACAGAGGTGCTCTGAGGAATCCTGTGAGCAGGCCAAGAGGCATGGCTTGAGGGCGGTTGGTGTGAAAGATGGCAGCGGGAGCCGGCTGGGTAGGGCTGGGGGAGTGCAGCTGGGGCTTCTCTGCCAGAGGGAAGGTCTTTAGGAAAAAAACAAAACAAAACAGGGGTCAGAGCTGGGGCTTGGCTGCTACACAAAAGGGCTTTCCCCCCATTCCTGCCCTACAGGGACAGGAGGTTGAAAAGGAGAAAGCCCAGACTCTGAGTATCTCGGAGGGCTCATATCGAATGCCCAAGCTGAGCAGAGTCCCTAAAAATCAACGCGTCCTCCCCATCCTACGGACAGGCCTTCCTGACAGATGGCATCTCTTACTTTCGAACATGGCCGAAGAGGGTGGTCCCACGGTCTCCCCAGCTCTCTCCTTTGCTCCTGGTTCTGTTGCTATCTTACTGTGTGTCCTCCGCCAAATCCCTTCCCATCCCTCTGGGCCTCAGTTTCCCCAACTGCATGAGGAAAGCCTTGGACAGACGAGCTTTCAAAGCGCTCCCGGGTCTGACATTTGGAACTCCCAGTTCTCCATGCTAATAATAATACGCTGTCACTATTTGCAGAGCGCTTTCCTATTTCCCACTTAGTTTATCTCTCAACAACCTGGTGGTTAGTGAAGTGGTCGTGGCGAGCGCTACTACCCTTCCAATTGTTTTTCAGATGATAAAATGGAGGCTCAGAGAGAGGAAAGGGTCTTGCAAGTTCACACAGCGAGGCAGTGGCTGAGCTGGGGTTCCCAAGGCTGCATCCCGACCTCCATCCACTGCACCCATGGTGTGCACACCCCCAGAGTATGGGGGCTGAGGGCACGGGGCAGAGCAGACCAATTGCTTCACTTGCCTGTTTTCTATATGGATTTCCATGTAGAAAATGTTTTGAGAAAAATATTTGTGTCCCCAAATTTGCAAACCTTGTGTTCTTCCAGCACCTCTTAGATGGGAGCTGAGAAGGACCCCCTTCTCAGCTACACAAACTCTGAGTTAGGTAGCTTTACCTGGGGTGTAGGCAAGGGCTTTATGTGTCCAATGGCAATGAAGGGGATTTGCACATTTGTGATCAGAAACAGTATGGGATGGCTTTTGAGTGGAGTTGGAAATTTTCACAGCACAGAACCACAAAGCACAAAAATGTCAGCACCACAAAGCGTTAATCCTGGGAGGATCTTTAGAAACCATCTGGTCCATCCATCCCTCCCTGCCCTTCACTGAGGGGAAACTGAGGCCCAGAAACAGGAAGGGATTTGGCTCAGGTCACAAAGCATCAGTAACAGAAACAAGACTAGAACGTGGGTCTCCTAACTTCCTAGACAGTTTTGGCCCAGGCCACTTTCTGGGGAAAGAACAGGGTCGGGGGACAAGGGAAGAAAAAGAAAGGGCTGGGGGCCTAAGCCGAGTCAGACGAGAGGTATGTGGGGCCCAGCTGACTGCTGATAAGAGACCCACAATGCCATTCCAAAGGGATATTTTATCAAGATGTAATTTTTCCCGCTGCAGACACTATTTTCTTTCTCATGCAGACTACGCTGGCCTTCGCGATAAGGCACCTAGACATGTTCACACTAAGGCAGCCAAAACATGAGGCAGGAGGGAAAAAATTCCCTTCTTAATCTCCCCCCCACCCTAGCCCACTCCCCCCGCATTTCCTCTCATTCTCTCCAAGTTCTCATGTGCCCCCCACCCCCACCTCCCCGGGGCTGGCTGGCCTCTTCCTGCCTTCCAGTAAGTCAGCCCAAAGGAGCCAGGAAGGTATGTGGCCTAGAGAAGGTCAAAGGAGACAAGCGTGGCAGGGTCTCCCCTGGGAACAGAGGCCCAAGCCACAGGCTCTCCCACAATGTGCAAGGAATGGCAGCAGTGGGGGACATGTTTTTATGGGCTTCCCCTGAACCTTCTCTCCCCACACCCACAATCCCTGCAAATGGAACACAGAGCTCTCACTGGTTTGGAGGTGATTAGAGCTTCCCCCACCGGCAGACTCCATATTCACCAACCCCCACATCTGACCTCCTAATCCAAGGCCTGATGGGAATTTTTGGGGAAGGGGCTACCCTGCCTACTTCCATCAAAAAAATCCCCAGACTTAAGAGATTTGGCCAGGGAAAGAGCAGGAATCCCTCAGTTATTTCTGGACCAGTCTCTTCTGCTCTCTTTAGGCTCTCTTGGCCTCAGTTTCCCCATCTTTCCACCAAGGAAGTTGGACTCAGATGTCCTCCTGGCCCTGACATTCTACCTTGGGCTTTTTCAGAAGGTGACGTTCTATCTGAGGCCTCCTGGGTGCTTGGCAAGTTGGCTGCATGGCCCCCGTGTATCGGTACCCCGCCCCTGCTTTACTCAGGAAGTCCACCCCGCCCTTCACATCTGGATGGAATTTACCCCCCAAAGCAACTCAATTACCGGTGATCTGAGCAGGATGGCTCATGTGTCAGTGGGGGCCCTGGTGAAGGTTGCTCTGCCAGAGATGAGGGTGCCTAGGCCTGTGGGCCACACCTCTCACAGCCAGGGTGCCATCCTGAGGTCCCCAGGAAGACAGGGCCTGGTCACTAGTGTCCTGCGGAATAGGGTGTGGGGACCCAGAACGGGCTGCCACCTCCTGCCCTGTCTTACTCAGGCTCCCTGTTCATTAAGACCTGAACCAGCACATAGAGGCCAGCGGGAGGAGGAAGACGGTATATGACTTTTTACACCAACTGGCCCGGCCAAGTGCCCAGCCGGTAGAGTCTGTGAGGGTGGTAACCTCATGACGTCTCCTTACATGCTGATCCCTGGCAGAGGAGCCTGGATGGAAAAGGCTGGTGCTTCCTTGCCAGGCTGTGATAGTGAGGGTTTGGGGACCCAATGCCGTGTCTTACTGCGCCCGCCTTGGGAAACAAGATCACCCCTGCTGTCTTCCTGTGGCCTCTGCTACATTGGCGAGTGGGGGGCAGTGGGCTTTGGTGTTTCCTGTTTCTTTCAGTCTGCATTTATCATCTCTCACTCTGAACCCATTGCTCATGAACTGTTTTCCACACCCCTCACCATCCACAAACACAAGAGGGCCCCTGAGCCCAGGAGTTCTGGGCCAGAGTGCTCTGTGCACATCAATATAGTGAACTCCTGGGAGCAGGGGACCACAGGGGTGCTTAAGGAGGGGTGAATTGGGTTGGATTGGAAACAGAACGGGTCAAAACCCTCCTGCTCACCAGCAGCAGGATCACACCTATGAGCGCCCACTGCCCTCCAAGTGGCACACACATGGTCATGGGCTCCGCATGGGCCAAGCAAGGCTTGCCAGGCTGAGGAAGCAGTGTGCATGTGCATGTGTGTGTGTGCGTGCGCACACACACACATGCACACACACACGCACGCGCACGCGCACACAGGTATACACACATGCATACACGCACGTGCACATACCACATACACACATGCACGTGCACACACACGACACACACACACACACACACACACACATGCACACACACACACATCACTACCACCATCATCAGAGACTCTCACCAGGACCACTCTAGTATTCATTCCAGCAAATATTCATTAATGCTGATTAAGAACAAAACACTGCTCAGCTCTGAGGTGAGGAGAATGGAAAGTAGCAGGCTGAATCTCAATGCTCTGGGAGCTCATCTCATCCCTCCAGGGGCTCACACTGACCCTGGGGATAGAAAACCCTGACTTCAGAGCCCGTTAAGAGCAAGGGCTGGAGCCTGGCAGGCTCTGCCACATTTGGGCTAGGGGGCTTCAGGCAAACAGCTTAGCCTCCCTACCAGCCTTGTCAGGTGGTCAGGAATGAGCATGCGATGCGTGTGAAACACTAGCACAGAGCACATGCTCCACAAACGGCTGTTTTATTATGATCTTATGAAACAATTAGCATTGAGAAATAATCTCTCACTTATCTGGAAACCTTCCTATTGCAGAACCCAGCCCCCTTCATATCTTTTATATCACGTAATCACCATAATTCAGTGAAACGGTTATCTCCACTTTACAGAGGAGAAAAATCGCATCCCTAAAGAGGGGACCTCACACAACTGTTAGTGGCAGAATGAAGCCAAGAACCCAGTTCTCCAGCTCCTGCATCAAAGCCCCTTTTTCATGAAAGACTTGGGGTGCTCTGCCTGTCTACTCTGACTAAAACATAGAGACACTTTATGGTTACATGGCGCTGCCAGTTTTGGGACCAGGGCCGGGGCTAAGTGGTGAATGAGCCCGCGGAAGATTCTGAGCGTTCACTCTGGCATGAGGACGTCCTGGTTGGAAGAGCAGCCGCATTCCTTACCACCAGGGTGGCCTGGGGAAGCCACTGGACCTCTGAAGCTTCTGGCCTCAGTTTCTCCCAAATGGGGAGAAGAGGTCTGCAAAGGGGGAGGCTCTTTCTCTACCCTGAGCCCCAGGAGGGTGTGGATTTGTCTCACGGTAACCGATGCAGCCGCACGGGGCTTGGTGCACAGCAGAAACTCAGTCAACACCATCATCATAAATTGTTCACATTTATTATGGGCACTTACTATGCATCAAGCACTGAGCTAACTGAACGGTTAGGCAGTTGGTGAGAAGGGACTAAACTGTAACAGAAATGGGGAGCTGAGGCCACTGCTGGGGGCGGTGCAGTGGGGGAAACTGCGACAAGGAGGAAGGCAACCTGACCGGAGGGAATTGGGGAACCAAGCATGCCAGCAAAGCATGCCAGCAAGCACAGACTTGGAAGACCCAGGTTCAAGCTTCCGCTCCACCATCATCTTGCTGTGTGACTTCGACCAAAGCCCTCTCTGGACCTCAGTTTTTCCTCCCAGAGGACAGATAGAAGGCACAAGAGACCTGGAGCCAAGCTATCAGGGAGGGAGGTTCCTGCACCTGAGGCCTCCAGGCCTGTTGGGATCTGCCCGCCTGAAGGGGATTTCCTGGGGCCGGCCCAGTTCCCAGCCCTGCTGACGTCTCCCCTGGATGGGTGCCCAGAGCTGGGGGGGGGGTGCCCAGAGCAGCCGTCTAGTGGGAAAGACAAGCAGGCACTCTCCCAGACCACACCTCAGCCCTCCCTTTGGGGGCCCTAGGGTCTCCCCACCCCCAACCCTGAAGTGGGGAAATGGGGGGTTCCCCCTGTTGAAAGAAGAAGGCACTGCCCGTTGGTTCAAGATCCTGATTTGCTGTGTGACCTCAGGCAAGTCCCTGCCCCTTTCTGGGCCTTGGCCCCCCCCCCGTCTCTGCAAAGAAGAGGGCAAAGATTTTTCAAGCTCTTTCAGAACTCTGATACTCTAGGATCCTGCCAGGAGTTGGGGGGTCCTGGGAAAGAGAATTGGGATGGGGGGCTTGATTCTAAGGGCTTGCTTTTCCTGCTATAGAGCAGAAGGCAGAAGGGGTGGAGGGAAGGCAGTGAGAGAAAAGGAATCTCGAGGCCTCCAGGTGGCTGTAAGAGGGGGCAAGGCAAGCCTGAGTTTTTGGAAACATATTTATTTTTAAGTGTCCGGTGTCACTGGGAGCTTTTTCTTTGGGTTTTGAAATGCTCCAGAAGTCAGCACTCTGCATGTGCGTGTGTGCCGAGCAGAACATGGGCTGTATTTATTCATCTTTTAGCCCGAGCCCTTAAAAATATAGACGGCTAATGTCTTCAGTATGTATGAAATATCCCATATGCTCGGAAACAAAAGGGGCTCTGTTATTAAAGTTTCATTTCCACACGCCCCCTCCCCTCCCTCCCG